>NC_056523.1:42498152-42536707 GCF_019175285.1 Sceloporus undulatus | reverse complement strand
AAGTGAAAAGCATTTCAAAAGCAAAAGATAGCTTCCATCCCACCACCTGAGTTCATCAGTTCCCCACAGCAGCTCAATACCATTCTGAAATCCTGCCCTCCTCCCCTGCCCAGTGATCAGAAACAACTTTGTAAGGAATCTAAGGCCCAAAACACATAGACCAAAAGAAGCAGCTTCTGGCTGCTTTAGGGGCGTGATGTTTACATGATGCATGCCCCCAAAGCAGTTGGAAGTTGTTCCAAGGCTGGCAAAGACAACCCAAAGCTGCCGCAAAAAGGCGTTAAATCCAGTTCCTGGTGGCAGCTAGCTTGGGACCTCAGCAGTGGCCCACTTTGGAAGCAGGCTGTGTGGTCACTGTGATCCTGCCCTGATCATGGCTGGAACAGCCAGAGGCTGCTTTTTATCAGCCATGTGCTTTGCCCCTTAGGGTACTTAGTGGGCAAAGGGAATTGGCAAAACTTGCTAAATATTTATTTATTTGTTTATTTATTAACTTCATTTGTATAATGACTGATGGTCACCTAGTATATCATGGCTCAGGGTGGGCTAGAAGCAGCCACCACACCATAAGGGCTCCTTCAAGTAGATGTGGTTTCTGCTTCTGAAAAGCACCTTTGAATACAAGCCCATTTCTCTTCTTACTGCCAAACAAGTTGTTTCTGAAAGTGCTCAGGCAGTGGGCATTAGTGTTGAAAACGGGTCTGTTCCCCCTCTGTCATCTCTCTATCTGAAGGGTCAGTGATGTCTCTGGTGCAGCAAGGATCACAATCTGAACATGAGAAAAAGTGGGATAAGGTGGTAATAACATCTGTCTATGCTGAAAAAAGGAATAGCATTATTTTCTTCAGTATTCCTTTTCTTTCAAAACAAAATTAGACACTTATGGACTTCGATTTTCCCACCAACACAAGTTTCCCAGTCTGCAGAAGAGAAAAGAAAAAGTTAATTACAAAGTTTGAGGCAAATTGTTTTGTACCTTTTCCACAAGTACAGATGTGTAGGCACCAGGTCACTAGCATTCCACTTTTGGTGCATGTTCATGTCTTGTAAGAGTTAAGATTGCATTTGTTTTAGCAATTTTTTTATTAACAAGATTCTTATTGTGACAACAAAGGTGGAATCAGTGACATTGTTGAATATAAAAGCTTCTGAGAACTGATATGAGGACATACCAAGTCATTATCTCTTTTCTTCTTTGTAGCAATTCTGTATATTTCATGTGATGAAATTTCCTACTTAGTGTACAAAATGGAGAGTATGCCACATTCACCATGCATTCACCATGACTAAGGATTTGTCCAGTGTTTTCATGCATTTTGGCATGTTGGCTAATTGTATATCTTATGATCTTACTGTTAAGATGGCTGAGCTTTTGCTTGTGAATAATATTATTATGAGATTCCTTATAATAAATAGTAGCACAGACTAATTTCCCATTCATTTCAGAGGCTGCACACGATTCATATTGTGCATGGAAATAATCTTTTGCCCCATTAAATGTTTTGCTTCCAAAATACAAATAAGTCCATGTGATAAACTTTTAATAAAAATAAACTGTTTTTACTTCCTTCCTTTGTCATTCTTGAGCATGGTCAAGAAATCCAGCTTAAAACATTATTTCATAAAGCTTTGTTTGTTCTTAATTAATATTAAATCAGCAGTGGAAAATAAAACCACAACTGAGTCTTGAACAAGAAAAACAGCAAATGCTAGCGATGTAAACAGGCTTTAGAGGCAAACAGCAAATCCCTGAGTTCTGAAGCTGGTGTATAGTATTATCTGGAGGAAAATTGGATTCGACTTCACAGCCTTTCTGTTTCAAGTCAATTAAATTTGGGTGAAAAAATTGGCTGATAAACTTGGAGACAAACATGTCTTGGTTATCAGTAGAAGTACAGCATACTTTGTCCCATGATGTGGAGCTTTTCCCCAGTTGAATAATGTTTCTGCCACCAGCTGAAGACTTTATTGTTTGCCCAGGAATTTTCCAGGCTCAGTTATCCCTAGTGGCAAGGACTTTTAATTAAATATTGTATTGATCGATTACTTGATTTTATTGCAGTTTGTGGGTGTTTAAGATTGCAATAGTGTCAGTCACTTTGGGATTTTTTGGAATGAAACATGATATAGTAACATCTCATTGTATCAGTGGTATTGTTCTTCAGATTAGCTGTCCATAAAAAAATGCACATCTAGAAAGAGGAGGGGTGGTGCAGACTTTTTCAGGTGCATAACCAGTGCCACGACTAATGGGCCACCACTTAATCTTGGGTCTCTCAGTATTATGACTGACTCATGTTCAATCTACCCAGTATTGCCCTTGGGCAATGTCCATCAGCATGTGTTGTATTTCTGTGGGTACTGTGCCATTACAACATGGGTGAGGTTGGGCCTTCTACATTAGCAAAGTTACAGGCCAGAAATCCACGTTATGCCTTTAACATCTTTGGTGAAAATGATCCAGCTGGTTCTTTGCTAATTCATGTCATCCTTCCTCATTTTTCCTTTTAATATCAGACTGAATACTGCTCAGAACTGTTTTAATAATCATGTAATACCACGTCCTTTAGCTGTTATCTATCTATAATTCACCTCTCACCACGATTTAGAAACGGTCTTGCAGATGGAGCCCATGTCTGACACAAGCTAGGCAGAACAAAGGTCCTCTAAGTTATTCTGTTTTAAAACCCCCCCCCCCCCCAATGTGGTTGGGAACTGATAATCAGTTTATGCAACTGAAATCATCCTCTAACCAGATTTGTGACTTTCAAATGGCAATATCCATTTAATCTTTACCAAAATTCAAGAAGGATGTTGACAATACAATGTGTCCAGAGGAGGACAACCAAAATGGTGAAAGGTCTGGAAGCCAAGCTTTATGAGGTCTGGCTTAGGGAGCTGGTTATGTTTAGTAGAGAAGGTTAAAGGGATGACATGATATCCCTGTTTAAATATTTGAAGGGATGTCATATTGAAGGTGGAAGAAGCTTGTTTTGCTGAGGAAGGGGGGGGAGGAGCAAATAACACAATGGACAACCAATTGGCAGGAAAAAGGGCACAACTTTATTGTATACAGCAAGCAGGAAAAGACAAGAGAAGAGGGTTGGCCTGAAGCATGAGGTCTGTCTGGATCTGACATCCACCAACCCATGTTGTTTGATGAACTGAATGCCTGTTCATAGCCATGCATCAAGATGACAGAAGGGTAACCAGCTCAAAGTGCCTGCCACTTAAGGAGTTGGTTATGCCCATATGTGCATCTTCACCCCATGTCACCAGGGAACACTGAATCACACTGGTAACATGGCTAACCCTCAGCATTGCCAGGTCCCAGTGGGACTCCTGATCCTGTGCTTCGCCACACAGGAAACCATGCCCACCAGATCCAAAACCTATGCTATCGCCACCCCACAAAGTTGTGACATAACATCACCAACTCTGAACAAGGGAGGGAGAGTGGGGAGCCAGCAAGGAAATGGCGCTGACAACTGGTGCAGCCTGGACCCAAATTGGCCAACCAGCCACGCAAGCCAGGAAGCGGGGGTGGGACCTCCCCCGGCCTCCTGGCCAATCAGAGGGCTGCCGCCCCAGCAGCCCACCAATCCAGGCCACTTCCGCTCACAGGGGAGTCTGGGAGTTGGAGTTTCCCATGCCGGAAGTGGCCCGGTGCCCCCAAGCTGTGGCACTTTTTCTCCTGGGGAAGCTGGGAGTTGGAGTCCATGAAACACATGGACCAGGAGCGCCGCAGCCTCACTCTGTCCGGCAGGGTCGCTACACCAAGTGGAACCATCGTTACCACTGGACCACCAGGGAGAGGCACCCGGACCTCCCCTCACCCACAGCAACAGGACCAGTCCAGTGAGTCGGGTGGTCCCATTTCAGCTGCTTTGGAAACTAAGACATGGACCAATAGATTCAAACTATAGCAAAAGAGATTCCACCTCTACATTAAGAAGAACTTCCTGAACATAATCTCAGCAGCATCCCTTTCTGATCTGGACTTACAGTAGGCAGAAATCATATGGCAGCATTTTTTGAAAGGTTGTCAGTGTTTCCACAACTATTCACCTTTCCTACATCAAGGTTGGGAATCATGCAGTCCTCCAGACGTTGGTGAACTACAATTCCTAGCAGCCTTAGAGAGAAAGTACATTATTCACTTATGGTGACATGAGGGATGTTTAAATTTCTTATAGTTTAATTCCTTACAATCCTTTAACTGCAGGAAAAAAGATTCCACTTCAACATTAGGAAGACCTTCCTGAGAGTAAAGAGCTGTTCAATAGTGGAACACACTCCCTCAGAGAATGGTGGAGTCTCTGTCTTTAAACAGAGGCTGGATGGCTATGTTGGAGGTGCTTTGATAGTGTATTCCTGCATCTCAGGGGGCTGGACGTGATGGCCATTGTGGTCTCTTCCAATTATATGACTCATTGATTTACAGAAATATACTTCAGCCTCCTCCGAATACCATTTGGATACAACTGAAAGTCATCTATGAGAGTTCTGCTGAACTCTTTATGTGAACACTTTGGCTGAGATCCCGCATTGGAGGCATAACTACAATATTGTTGCTATGCTCCATCTCCTGATCTAACCCATGAAACCTTCCTTAAATGTCAGCAAACTATCCTGAGCAAAATAGTTATGTTGTGCTGGAGAGGGTGGCATGCTGCAGGATGATGCAAGTAATCCCATCCTTTTTGGAATGCCCAAAGGACAAATACAGCACTTTCGATATCCACAGGCTTGCCATCTGTGGATTTAAGCATCTGCGGATGGCATGCCCCATTGCTTTCAATGGGGCTGTGTGCTTTGAGGATGATGGGATTTGAAGTCTCATGTTGTTCCTTATCCAAAATGAAGGATGGACTGTAAATGGGTCAGAGTTTTCAATCAGGCTTGAAATCCTAGAAGCAAAGATGTCTAAACTGTTTCTAATAGCACTGGTCAGCATGGACACATCATGAGGCAGCAGGACTCATTAGGAAGAACCTGATAAGGTGGAAGGCAGCAGGAAAAGAAGAAGACTGCATTATAGGCAGCAACACTCAAAGAAGCAACATCTGTCCTAAGTTTGGAATACCTGACCAGGGCTATTAGTAACAGGGTGACTTGGAGTTCTTTCATTCTTTGGGATATTCTAAGTTGAAGCCAACTTGACAGCAGCGTACAACAACAAAAATAAAATGTATGTCACTTTGCTAGAATCACATCAGCATCTAAAGTGGTAAGCGTTGGTGAATGAGGAAAAAAACTGAAAACAACACTGAAGATCATGAAAGGTAGGTGGAAAAGTTTTAATTCATTGTTGTGGCTCACATTGCTTCTAGCTGTAGCATAAACAGATTTTGAAATGAACAGTACTAATGAAATCCTCTTGTTTAAGATTTTCTGAGCTTTTTCTTTTGAACAGAAAGCCAACAGAGCTCTAATTAGAGCAATTAATCCCATGCTTGCAAATGTGCCTCTTTGTCAAAAGCAGTAAGTGACTATATCATTATACCTTTGGAGCCCTGTCTCTGGATGAATGTGTGATCTGTTGAACAAGGTCATGAGAGCTTAAACAAGCTTCTCACCTGGTCTAAAATAGTACAAGGAAAGCCATGTCTGAAAACCTTTTTGCATTAATGTAGCAATTAATCTAGTAATTAGGTGGCATGTAATTAGGTAGCAAAGTTTGGCACACTTTTCTTGCACCAAAAATAGCTTCATACAAGAAATAGAGTAGAAAACGAATGATATGAATGCATTTCCATTTGTTTTGTTCCCCATCTCGTCTTGTTTGAGAATGCTAATCCATTCTGAGCTGGAGTCCATCTTTCACAAATAGCTACAGCAGGGATTGCACACCATGCTTCTTGTTTTATATCTGTATCTGTATGAATATATAGCAATACACCAGGCTCAATGATTAGAAACTGTCTGTAATGCTCAGCACTCAGCTGTCAAACTAGCTACATAACCACAGAATATGATTACACATGAAAGATATGCATATTAGCTCAGTGGAATTGGACAAATGTTTGTGCTTCTGATTAATGTCTCATAAATAAAAATGAAAGCCACTCACTGGATTGTGGTGTTATTGACAATAACCAGATGGACATTGCCTTAGTAGGAAATTATGTAAATAGCTATCAGGGTATGGTGGGGGAACACTCTGGGGAATATAGATAATACAGAGTAGCATTTTGGATAGACAGAAGTGTTCTTGAAAGTTGTAAGGCTTGTTGTTGGAGTCACTATGTTCGATGGAGAACAATGACCATTCCATCTTCATAAATTCATGTTTCACAGAGACCCGAAGATATTTTAGTCATTCAACAATGCAACATTGTAGCATTGTATCAAGCCATTATTTACATGATGAAGGTATGTTTTGGGTATGTGGAAGGACCATAGCTAACGCAAAGCATATGGTCTATATACAAAAGGTACCACTTTCAACTGGCATTCCAAACAGAGGGTTTCCTTGTTAGCTGGACTAATGATCTGGCTCAGCTTAAAGCAGCTTCTTATAGTTCTGAAGTACATGCATGTACTATTCTCAAGATATTTTGGTTATCATGGACAACCAAATTGAAGAGAAGAGAGTTCTTGTTCTTGTTGTTGTTATTATTATTATATATTTATTTGTATTCCGCTCTTTACCCAGAACTGGGACTCAGAGCAGCTTCACAATATTTAAAAACAATACAATGGCAGTGGGACAGAGAGAAGGGCCTCCTCAGAGGATCTCAGGGGTTCACAATTAAAAACATAGAAAAGTGATACATTAAAACAGAATTAAATTGTTAGAAAATTAAAATAGATTACTTATTAAAAGAATAAAAATACAGTTAAAAAGGTAAAATTTTAAAACACTTAAAATGATACAACACGCTAGTCCTTTAAGAACATTGTT
Organism: Sceloporus undulatus; assembly: GCF_019175285.1. NCBI lineage: Eukaryota > Metazoa > Chordata > Lepidosauria > Squamata > Phrynosomatidae > Sceloporus > Sceloporus undulatus. Next base: position 42,529,800 of record NC_056523.1, on the reverse strand, counting down.
TTTAAAAGCCTGCCTGCATAAGAAGGTTTTAACCTGCCGGCAGAAGGCCAACAAGGAGAAAGCCATTCTGATCTCCCTGGGCAGGGAGTTCCAAAGTCTTGGGACAGCCACTGAGAAGGCCCTCTCTCACATTTCCATCAACTGAGCTTGTGATGGCAGTGGAACAGAGAGAAGGGCCTCTTCAGAGGATCTCAGGGGTTCATACCAGGAGATATAGTCTGCCAAATATCATGGACCTGAGCCATATAGAGCTTTATAGGTTATAACCAGCACTTTGAACTGTGCCCAGAAACAAAGTGGCAGCCAATTGACCTGTTTCAACAGAGGTGTTGTGTGATCTCTATAGCCTGCTCTAGTTAACAGCCTGGCTTTGGACCAGCTGAAGTTTTTGAACACTCTTCAAAGGCAGCCTCATGTAGAGCCCATTACAGTAGTTTAAACAGGATGTAACTAAGGCATGTACCACCAATGCCAGAACCGTCATCTCAAGGAATGGGTGCAGCTGGCACACAAGCTTGAAATGTGCAAAAGCACTTCTGGTCACTGCAGACATCGGGGCCTCCACATTCAAAACTGAGTCTAAGAGTACCCCCAAACTGCGAACCTGCATCTTCAGGAAGAGTGTAACCCCATTTAATACAGGCTGGATCCTTATTCCCTGATCTGCCTTCTGACTGACTAGGAGCACCTCTGTCTTGTCTGGATTAAGTTTCAACTTGTTTGCCTTCATCCAGTCTACTACTGATGACAGACACTGGTTTAGGACCAGGAAAACTTCCTTGGATTAAGATGGAAAGCAGTACAGTGGGCCCTCCCCTTATGTGGGGATCCATTCTGGATCCCACCGCATAAGGGGAAATCAGAGTATGCTGGAGCCCCATAGGAAGTAATGGGGCTCATGCCTATTGCGTGCAGCGGTGTAGCAGCACACCTGTGCCATGAGCACGCGCCCCATTAGTTCTTCTGGTGTGGCTTTCAGCATATAAAACGCGAGCGCACTGTAGTAGAGTTAAGTATCATCTGCATATTGATACGGTTTCCATAGTTTGGTATAATAAATGCTTTCTACTTCTCCATCCCAACTTTACCAAAAACTAACCTGCTCTTTGTTTTCATGCAGCAGTAGGTCTGCATGGACTTTCATGTTATCACTGGACTAAATTCTGTTCAGGTCTCTTCCACCAACAATAAAGGTTGATTTACCATTCAGTAATTGATTCAATGAAATTCCTCCAATTGGAACTAACAATTGGATTGAAGTTATGAAGTGTTTTGTTTATAAGGTCTCATATCACACAATAAACTCATCAATCTCTTAAGAGCCACATCTCAGACCCAAAGCCTTATGTTTGTTCCGTTATGCATAAATGGAGGACCAGAACATGAGAAAACCATTTTGTTTGTTCTTGGTTCTGCACTGTATTAAAATAAAACTGAAACCATTGTGAATGGAAATATAATTCAGGACACTGTCTTCTAAAAGTTTGTCTCATTTTCAAGCTATCTTTCATTGGATAGCAAATCAGGTTGCTAGGTTTCCTGCCTTGTTTATGTAGCAAAGGAGCCATCTCCTTTGCATGTATAAAGAGTCAAGAGTCTGGAAACACGAACCAATAAGTGTCTAATTGTAATGTGTCAGTAACAAGTTGTCTGTGCTCTTAAAGGGTTCATCTTGGGAAGTGATAATACTGAAATTTACAAGAGAAGTTTTCAAATGGTTGCAGTTTCAATACAAGCCAGTTTCAAGGTGGATCCAGGTTCTTCTGGAATTTAGGGCTAGCTCTTTTTGTTCACCTGTTAGGAATATTTTGTCCGTGTGCCCTCTCCCTTTTCACTCCCAAACCTATTTGATTGTGGCACTAAGGCCACAGTAGAAATCTGTTAGGATATTTTTTATATCCATTGATGCAGACATGGATATGAAGAATCAATGGGATGGACTTCAACAGAATCACTGCCAAGAATTTTCACATGGGGCCTCAAATGAAAATTAATTTTTTGGGGATTGTTTTTAGTTGAGCCCATTCAAATTTTTATTTTGGCATATTTCTCAATAATTTATCATCGATCCCTCTGTTGGTTCATTTTCACAATCCTTTTCACCGTACAGCTTAAAGATATGCAGTATTGTACATGTGGAACTATTTGTCACAAACCACCAAGACTTCAGGAAAAATGCTCCTAAACACAGGAATCTTAACAAATAACAGAATATTTATTACCAATAACTTTAAAAAAGATTACATCTCCTAGATCACTGATAAATATCATTTACAATGGGGAGAAAAACTACATAAGCTTTTTTTCTTTCATTTTCTTCGTTTTGTGGGTTTTTTTGTTTTTTGTTTTTACATAGAAGTAACCATATCAAACTAAGAAAGGAACACAGCTTGAAATACTGACAATATTTCTCTGGTTAACACCCCTGACTTACACAAGTGGAATTCTGGTTATGAATTACTTAATAAATATATTTTTTTAAAGGATTAAAAGTTAGCTTGTATTGTTCTGGAAGCAAAAGAGACAAGTTACAGGCAAATTTAAGCTATTAGGAAGAACAAATGATAAACCTCTGCAGTGCATTTTTAAATTTTGGGGAAAAATTAATAGAAAAGTCTTATCATTTTAATTATCATTGATCCATCTGAGCACACTTACAAAAATTTTCCATAGTAAGAAATCTCTTTTGTATTAATATACTTTTCTTATAAATTTTAAACTTGATCCAGTACTGTGCCAGACTCTAGGGCACACAGAAGCTCTGCGTGTGTAGATTTGTGTAGAACTTCACGTCTACATTAAAAGCTCTGCATGCACACTTTGCATGAACACATTGGATCATTCACCAAACTATGCTCCAGTACAAGCTTTACTGGAATGAATGGAGGCTGCATGAAATGACTTTATGTAGGATTGTACTCACATTTGAATTCAATTTTATTCACACGCTAGACATGTATGACAACCTGGTCAATAAAACTGAACCTTGATCTTTTGAACACAAAGCAACAGGTTCTGATCAAGATAGCAGGTTCTTTGCTAGCCAGGAGGATTGGAAATCTTAAAAACAAAGCAACTATTTGGAAGTGCATAGAGACACCCGGACATAACATTTTTAATGGAAAAAAGCCTTCTTAGATCAGTAATTCAGAAGAATGTTATTATCTTTAGCTTATGACCTATAGTCAAACAAAATCTTATAAACATGAGTAACTGTGTAGTTAAATTTATGAACTCAATCTATAGAGAATTACAGTTAACTTTTCCCTGTCAAAAGAAATATCTGTTCAGACAAGAAGTCAGCATGATTATATTTCATTTAAAGTCTCCCAGAATCACAGACGTCCTGATTAAAATTGTGAAAATCCAAAATTACATATATTGGTCAACTGATGGAATTTCAGACTTTCACCACATTCAGAATCTTGTTATGTCTTATAGCAGTGTCTGTTTCAATTTACCATTGGCGTGATGACAGCTAAATGGAATGAACAGAAATATAATATTTGTTTAATGTTAGAGAAAGCTAAATTAGTACATTCAGATAAAAATCTTGATAAGCATCATCAAAATATTAGCTAGATGATTATTATTATGTGCTTGACTTAACAACAGGTGGAAAGCAAATGCATTAATTTATTTGAATCATCTGATCGTCAGAAAACACAATCTTGTATAGGAAAAGCATTGGATGGAAATGAGATCATTGTAACAGCTTTAAATAGTGACATGGTCCATCCCTTCCACATAGATTGGAAGGATCCTCAAAACTATTACCTCTTCTGTGCCGGTCAGCCCTCAGTTGCTGTGCCAGGGGCATATGCCCTGCTCCCCATGTACGTCTATGTAACATCACACTCCTTTCTTTTCCTTGTGAGAAAAGCCTATGCTTAGGGACCTGGAGAGGAGTAACTCATTAAACTAGACCAAAATGAGAGCCTCATCTTATCAGCAATGTGTGTCTGAAACTTGAGGATGACCAAATGAAGGGGAAGGGGAAGAAGAAAAAGCTTCATAGCATACATAGAGGAATCCCTTCTGTTTACAGACACCTTGAAGGACAGATCAAGGCCAAGAATTCCTTCAATATGCACTCTTGAAAAACTATACAATCAATTCAAAACTGATTACTGAGGACTTCGACCTTCTGGCCATAAAACATTCCAAAACCATATATATATATTTGCAAGGTTAATGTCATCAGTAGTATTTTATAGCAGAGGGGAAATGAAATCAATATCTACATCATATGTTAACTTTAAAAAAGTCTATAAAACACTAAATATATAATAAAAAATATGCATATAAGGACATATGTAAACTGCTTTGGTAACATCATATTACAGATGTTTTCAGTGCATTGCAGAGTTTCCAAGGAAACTTCAGACAAAGCTATATTTGCTTTGAGGAAGTACCGTATAATGCCATTCCTAGAGAAGCATAAAACATTTTTTCCAGTAGTAAGATGTACTTGAACAACAATATTACTTAGTACTGGGTGTCTTCAAAACAACTAGCTAAATGTTGCTTAGTTATATCATAAACAGGAAGTCCTTTAGATATTTTTTGTCATAAACTTGATCTAGCTGTGAGGGAAATCATTATTGTGCTGATGGCCGACAGTGTGCAGGCGTTTGATGTAGAAGCACTCGATCCTCTTGCGTATGCATCTAGGAGGATAGAAACAAGAAATCAAGACATTTCATATACTCTGCTTCATATATGTCAACAAATGATATATTTGCTTCAACAATACTGCCCTCAATATCATGAAAAATGTGTTGTCTACAACTGATTTGAATAAAATACTTTTATATTAAGACAGTAATGTGAAATATGTTTGGGGAGGGTGAGAGAATTTGTCTAGTCTGTTGTTCCTGCTTCATATCCACTGAAATGTTATTACATGAAGTTTCCCCATCAGCAGGAGTGCATTGTTATCTTATTTTTGAGCATGATATTGTATCAATTGGGGTGACGGTTCTGTCACATGAATGGAAGGATGAAATGAAGTAACATTTGAAAAGTGGTGCACTTGGAAAGAAGTTACTTTACTAGGACTTTACTAGTACAACAAGTCATATTATCTAGTTACTTTAAAATGTCACTTTGGGACATTTTAAAGGGCATTTTCACAGAGACTTTTAAACTCTTACGTAATTCTATGGTTAGAAAACACAATCCTATAATTCTTTAAAAAAAAGAAAAGAGTAACAGAAAAAATAATAGGCAATGTAAGTGGTAATGTAACTGATATACTGCAATACTGATAAACTGACCTATGTTTTAAAAAGTACAAGTCATATATAACAATAATAATAAGTCGATGGGGTGGAGGTATAAGAGAAGGAAATATATGAGCAGGGTCAGTGCTAAATTCTTTCATCCTATGCACATGTATGCGTGTGCAGACACATGCACATACACTTTAACACCCTCCTGCTGTGTGCTACAACTAGACATGAGGAGGGGAGGATTAACACTTCTGTCCCCATTTGCAACCTTCCCAACTAGCTTCCCATGAAAATTAGCAATATGAATGCTGTTGGAAAACTCAAGGTATGGTCCCATACTTTTCTCTGAGAACTGGAAAAACTTGACACAAGGAAAAATACACAATGATTTGGGGACAATCAGCATAAGGGAAAAACTGTGAATGCATTTCTACAATGGCTTATACAAGTGGTCATGCAGTGCTCTAATAGGTAGAGTCTAAAAACAAAGTGTGAATGGGAATTCTGCTTGTGTCAACTTGAACACTACATAGTCAAATCATGTGAGCTTGTTTGTACTGGCACAGTGTGTGTCTCTACTCATTCATTAGTGTACTTGGTTAATAACTGTCAGTTTAATGCAAGTTTTGATAACGTGGTTTGCAGTTGTAGATTTTTTTTAATGGATGCTGTGAATGTTTGGAGTGATTTTTGGTTGAAAGACAGGCAGTAAAATAAATAATTACAATCCAAGCAAACTAGCCATTATATTTATATGAAATAAATGTAGCTATTTTAAATGGTCAGATATGAACACACACACATACACACATTAAATGTCTTTTAATCTTTTAGTGTAATGACTCCAATCTTCGTTCTGAGAAACTAGGTGCGAAAGTGAGAGAAGAAAAGATTTTTGCTTTGTATGTCACCATGGTGATAACATGTAGACAAAAATGCTCTTACTTGATATCTTTGGAATTCGGATTTGCTCGCTGCTATTGCCGTCTCCTCCATCACTAAATGGCTTTATTTCTATGATGTAATCTTCATCGAAAGGCAGAGAAAGTTCTACAGATGTTTTGTTAGTTTCTATTATAGAGGTACTGCTTTGTCTATTCCATCTGTAAAAAACCTAAAGCGCCATATATTTGGCCAAGAGAAAAGAAAGAATAGAAGGTACAGACTTAGATTGACAATAGACATGGCTTCTTTTTCTATGGCTATAACTAATTCTCATATTTTCCATTTTTGAAAGTATCTTAATTTCCAGAACACACAAGGACTCCTATCTTAGTGTACATAAACAGCGTAATTGATCACGTGAGATTTCCCATCCTTTCTGTCATGTTACAGAGCTCTTCTAACACTCACCACCTCTGTGAGATCAGGACTGATCATGTGATATTGTCCACAACCTAAAAATACTTTGCCAGCATTTTATCAAATCTAATGTGCTTTTCATGCTGGGAAGTGTAGGGAATTGACATTTTTCTGTTTCATTTCTGAACTGAGTTTGGAACCAGGTCTAGTTTTGGGACAAAGAATTCAACGCAAAAATATTTTTCTGGTGCAAACACCTAGGCCTCAGTGCAAAGTAGTGTGCTGTAGTGTTGAACTGATGCAATGATCTCTGCAACAAGTGACATGTAGCTGATCTGTGAAAAGCTTTGCAGGTACAGAGGTAACAGGCAGGCAAGCAAGCAAACATTAAACACAATTCTCTCATAGGCTTATCAAAATGTAAGATTATGTACAAAAAGTGGATAGATTTTAGTTTCCCTCCCCTTCATACTAGTAAAAGGAAACCATCCACTGAATCTGAATGATAGGAGATTTAAGATAGGCAAAAGAAAATGTTACAGTATATGATATACATTACTATGAATAGTTACAATTGCTATATATCACTTCCAATATGAGAGACAGTATGCCCTCCCATCTCTTGGAGAACATGCGCAGGAGGAAAGTGCTATTATAGTCCTGCTTCTGACATTTTTAGAAGTATCTGCCTGCCACTTGTGGGAGTTGGATGTTGCACTAGATGGGTCTTTGATGCCACAAGCCATTCTGACACTCCTATGTAGGAGGAGCCCTGGTGGCACTATAGCTAATGCCAGTACTGCAGCCACAACATTGTGAGTCCATCCTTTTGTACATCAGTAAAATGAGTACCCAGCTTGTTGGGGGCAATTGGCTTACAGGTTGTAAACCTCTCAGAGACTGCTTAGTTCAGTATGAAGCGGTAAAGAAATATAAATGTTATTGCTCCTACAGTTAACAAGTGTTACATGAAATCTTTTCTACCAATGCAACAGTACAAAATAGCTATATTTCATTAGGCTAAGCAGGATGTGTCATGCTCACTCTCCAACTATATGGAATATATTACAGTAATTAGTAGAAGAATGATTGGGAGTGTGCACCAGCACAAGTGCTAAAGTCAAGCTTTGCCCTGAGGTGCTATATTTTGTCTAATTTGGGTTTGCTCCTCACAGAGCCATTGGTAATTAATTCCACAGACCTGCAATAATTTTTTTCACCAATATTGTAGTTCTTTTTAATTATTTTTGAGTGCTGAATCTGAAAAGCACAATAAAAATGCCACATCATAGGTTCCCCCCCACACACAAATTCCATATTTTTATCAATTCAGTTGTTATTCAGCTTGAAGTGCAGACATTGATGTTTCAGCATGATTTCTTTCAGTGCTTTTGAATGCATTTTTATGTTTCATATCAGTGAATTGAAGTGTTTTGAAAGTCTATTAGAAGACTTTAACCTCTTACTTTTTGCAGGATAATTCTTTGCAGGATCATTTCATTCAATCACATATTGTCAAAGCAAGTTGTGAAAAAAACTGTATGTGATTGAGCAAATCTGAGGTCATTTTTGGATTTAGAACACCAAATTCCTATAAAAGCAGCATGCATTTTTAACAATGTTTTTATGACCCTCAGTTTTGCAGGTCCGTGTTCTTGTGAAGATGTGAAGGATATTGAAGGGATGTCATATTGAGGAGGGAGCAAGCTTGTTTTCTGCTGCTCCAGAGACTAGGACCCGGAGCAATGGATGCAAGCTGCAGGAAAAGAGATTTCACCTCAACATTAGGAGGAATTTCCTGACAGTAAGGGCTGTTCGACAGTGGAACACACTCCTTCCTCGGAGTGTAGTGGAGTCTCCCTCCTTGGAGGTCTTCAAATGGAGGCTGGATGGCCATCTGTCGGGGATGCTTTGATCTGGATTTCCTGCATGGCAGGGGGTTGGACTGGATGGCCCTTGCGGTCTCTTCCAACTCTATGATTCTATGATTCTATGATATTTTAATGCCATCGGAACCATAGGAAGAGCATACCCAAAGTTAATTAGATATTCACTCTAATCCTTTACATATTTACTGGAAAGCAATGTCTCTGTCTTTAACAGTAGATTACCAAGGGTACTTATGATCACAATTGAAGTGAACTGTTTGACTCAGTTTCTAATCCATTATTCAAGTTACATTTTCACATATAATTAATCTGCTGCATGGTAAAGTCAATGCTACAAGATATACCAGTGTCTTGCCATAATGACAAGTTACTATATTCTTTGCTGCCCATTACCTACTTTGTATCCTTTCACCTCAGATTCATTATTCTGTGCTTTTACTTGATCCCAATTCAATATTATCTTCGAGTCTGATGAATTCCATATAATGTTTCCAGGAGGCTGACTTGGTGCTAAATTTAAAACATTAGAAATTGAATGTTATTACCTAGCAAGGTTTTCTTTGTTGAATCACTATATACTTTCTATGGAGCTTTGAACTCCTTTATTTGATAAGTTAATAAGCTGTTGGACAAGCATGTATATTCAAAGTCATTAGTAGATAGGATGTGAATAAATGCTGCACATGAAAAAGAGAGTTGGATGGCAATTCAATGTGAAGGTGACTAACAGGAGATCTTATTGTAACCATGAAGATAAATATTTGTTTCCTTTCCAGCTAGTTTCCATTTTTTTACCTTGATTAATAAAATCACAGAAATAGCTAACTTTTGTATGGGCCACTTGCAAAAGCAAAATAGAGTAAGTCCTGATAATATGAAAGACGTGCTCCCTTAACACTCACGTGGCTTTTTGGTTGTTACATTGACTACAGCACTGGAAGGTCCCATCCCTGCTGTGTTGTAAGCTTTGACAGCCAAGTGATACAATGCATTGCCCTTCAAGTTGCTAATTTTTGCAAATGTCTGGTTGGTCATGGTTTTCATTCTTCCAGCCTGCTCCTCCTTATCGCCATGTTTCCAGTATCTAACCTGCAGAAATAAAATGCATGTTTTCTTATTTGAACTTCCCAACTGCATGGATGCATTCTTTCCTTTACTCTGTTTTACTGTTAGTTGCTTTAAATCCCATTCCTGGAGAAAAGCAGAATATGCATCTAGTAAGTAAATAAGCAAACAGCTGAAAATACCCTCTGGGAGAAGGTCATACATTCCCCCCACAGACAGTTAGACTTGTACTGTCAGAACTGTATCTGATAAAAATTGCAATTGTTTTCTTAAAACTATTGTTCCAATTTTCTATAATCAAGAATTCACTTCTTTTAGTTCCTTCTTCTCTCTTCTATGTCATTTAAATATTTATTATTATTAACCTTTATTTATGAAGCGCTGTAAATTTACACAGCGCTGTAAACAAACATCTCCTGGGGATAATTCTGTTTTAGGCTAATCTTGTCCAATAGTTTATTTGAAGTTCAGCCTTCTTGTGGACCACGATAGTCCATAGCTGCACCTGTTAAAACTAGTGGCCAATTGACCTATTAGGATATTTTCTGGAACAAAGGGACCAGGTGCTTTTATTGTGAAATAATACAGCCTTAATATTACCTTTATTATGGCAAATGTTTCTATAAGTCTTAACATGACTTTTACTATGACAAAAAGATCTAAGGTGACTTAGTCCTAGAAGAGATCATTTTTAGGACTTTTGTTTTAGCACCTTTCCATAGATCTTACCATTGCCTCCATTTCAGGAGGTTACAGCCATTCAGAATAGTTCTCTCATGCATGAAACCAGTAGTCAGCACATCTGACCACTGCAGCAATCTTTATGAAGGTCAAGTTTATAGTCCTTAACATCCCACTTAAGTGCTTTGATCGCAAGAAACTGCTGAATGGACAGACCCATGGGGAGGACAATCCCCTTGCCAAAGCCATTTCCAATTTTAATTTCTAGTCTTATACGCTTTAAAAACTGCTACTAAACTTGGGGGCGAGTGAGATGCTTACAGTGTATGTGAGAAGGTGGTTCACATTTAAAACATAATATACAGCAAATTTGCCTCAAGTGTGGCTGTGGCCCTGTTGCTGTGTGTTAAGTATTTTTAATCTGTTTATGCTGATATTATTTGTGGATTTTGCAATTAGTTCCTCCCTTTGCACAGTGTAATAGGAATGACAAACACATGTGAAAGCCCACTGACATCAGCTGAATTAGTTTTTTTAGTTTAAACAATTTAAACACACTTCCCATGCCATGCATCTGCACTGCAGAAATAATGTGGTTTGACACCACTTAAATTGCCCTGGCTCAATGCTATGGCATCCTGGGATTTATAGTTTGTTGTGGCACCAGACCTCACTGACAGAGAAGGCTAAATATTTCACAAAACTACAAATCCTAAAATTCCATAGCATTGAGCCATGGCAGATAAAGCACTCTCAAACTGCATTATTTCTGCTGTGCAGATCTAGCAGTTCAGACCTCAGATGAAACTAATATGAAGGACAGAGGATCAACAGAGTCAGCGTCTTAACCACTTGAGCCACTGAGGTGAATTATTTGTAGGTTTGACCTTCTAGACTGAGAAAGGAGGGTAACAGTGTAGAATTCAAGGAAAGAAACAGTGGTGACACATAGTGACTGAAACTAGCTAGCTAGCCTGGTTTTGTTTATATCATAGTTTATGTCATAGAGTAGGTTTGCAGTATTTTTTTTCTTTATGCTTAACCTGAACTAACTCTATCAGTGGACTTCCTAGGTCCCAAGCTTGCCCCATCAGAGACAAAAGGACACACACACATGCCTTGTCCATTTTGGAGATGACCTCCTCCCCCTTACATATAGGGATTGGGCAAAAAAAATGAAGAGATAAAGGTGGCAGGCAGAAGCCCTAGGGAAAAAAAGCAAAGTGGGTGGGCTTCATGCCACGTAGTTATAAGCAGTGTGAGTTATAAGGCTAATGGTGCCATTTATGGTCCTACCTCATAGCCCTGTATTCTCCCTTTGCTCTGCATTTCTGGTGACATGGACCAAAATACTTCTACTTCTGAAGCAGAAAGGCTTTTGGCAAAGATGCTGGTTGGAGCTCTGTTGGGCTCTGAAAAGAAAGAACAAAGGTTTGGTGGTAAGTTCATGTTAATGGCCACAACTTTTCTTCATCATAATAACATTTTGGAATGCAGTGTAAAAGCCAGCGGTGTAGCTAACAACTATAAAAATACTATAATGCTAACACAGAAATGTACTGCTATTGCCTTCTCCAACTTGATGTCCTCCGCTTATAGTTCCCCTCATTCAACAGCCAGTGTAGCTGGCTGGAATAAGAGAGGTGGTGATCCAACACATTTGGAGGGCACCCATTTGGAGAAGGTTGTATTATTACCATTTTAAGACAATCTTTGAACAGATTTAAACTCAGTATACATGCATACTACTGGGCATAGGGCCAACCCTAATAGAACTAACACGGTGCCATTAAATGTCAGAATTAAAATTTCAAATTGCAAAAATGTTTTCACTTAAGAACAATTTAATATACTCTGTTCCTTAAATGAATGCTCTCACTCTTTCTGATGCATATTATCAAAGATAACGTCATCATTATTAATATGCATTTACAGGAGATTGGATTCTAAAATTGGCTACATGCCATTTATTACAAGCAGGCCTGGACATCAGCTGAATATGCTAATAATAATATAGATACAAGGCCATTTCATAAACAGCTATCAAATCAAGTCAAGACCTTACCTTCATCAGCTGAATAAACAACTGTGACGTGGCTGAAAGGACCTTCTCCTTTGTTGTTGTACACACCCACTTTGACTTCATAACGTGAAAATGGTGGTAGACTCTCATTCCGAAACACGTATTTGGAGGCATCTGGAGATGCCACTACTGTTTGCATCCAACTTAATGTCCCAACTGGACGAAAAGCAACCACATAACCAAATCCACCTCCATTCTGCAACTCTTCAGGAACTGTCTGTAACAAGAGAAGCATGGAAGCATGTATCTATGTATGTATGTATTTACAACTGAGATTTTCTGCATGGCACAGAGGAGCAATCCACTTGTTCGTTCACTCATTTATTTATCTGTTGGATTTGTATCCAGCCATTCTCCTGGATACAGCTTCAGAAAATCTAAAGTTTTATTAGTGGTAGGTCTGTTACCTGAAACTTGGTAGAGTCTATGTGGGCAAAGTAGCCTTTTTACTTTTCTCCACTGTGGAAGGCTTTTTTCTTTTCTTTTTGAAGAAAAGATACTTTCCACAGTTACTGACTCTGAAAATGTGAATGGGCCTGTGAACATGTGAGGATCATTTTGACCTAGCCTTAGCTGGCATGTATCCATTTCATTTCATACTCAAACAGAATGGAAGGTAGTGAATTAATTTCTTCTTATCTACATGCAGCATTGTTTTTGGTTCTGTTCTGCCTCACTATGGCCCCATCTATATTTTACTTTCTTGCACAGATTTTACTGGATCTTTTTCCTGGAACATTTGATTAAGTATATAGGATATATAGAGCTAGTGGCAAAATAAATAAATAAATAAATAAACAAACAAATAAATAATAAAGGAAGCAGTGGGATGTTCACATTATATCGTGGGCCTTTGGTATCCTCTAGGATTTGGTTCCCAACTGTGGATACCTAACTCAAATCCCATTATTTACAACACAAAGTAAAATGGTGTCCCTTATATAAAGTGGCAAAATCAAGCTTTGCTTTTTGGTATTATAGCAAATATTTTCAAGCTATGGATGGTTGAACCTGTGGATGCAGAATCCATGGGTATGGCGGGTTGACAGTATTTTTGCTTTTTTATGAGCTGGCGTGATTTGGATAAAAGGTTAGCAACTGTGTGGGTATCTCCCCCTTCCTGGACTGCTGATTTCCTTAGCAAAACACTTTAACTTCCATTAATTTTGTATCAAGACCTAGTTCTCCTTTTTAAAGGCAGCAAAGCATAGGCATCTGTAGCTGCTCAAATCACAAAGATTCTGCTCCCTTGTGTGTCATTTCTACCTTACCAGACAGAGCACATAGTTAGTTTTGATGCAAAGGGCATGACCTAATTTAACTATGCTGTGAACTCCAACATGACAGGAAACGCATGTTGAAGTGTGATGCAGAGTAGCAGGCAAATGCTGTCTGATGCCAGATCGCTTTCACATTTAGGTCACTAGGTGCAATCCTTCCGCCAATTATCTAGTCCTCAGTAAGGAAGCCAAAGAAACGAAAAGCCTCATTGTAGGAATATCATTTTTAGAATGCTACATAAGGGCAGTTTTACGTTCCATGAAGCCAGCCAGATTAGCCTATGCTTAGGTCCTTTTTTTAGAATATAGAAGTACAATTGCTTCTTTGTGGATTTGAGGAAGCTACTGTGGCATCCATGCCCATTGTTAAAAAAAATATATACATCATACTTATTGCAGTTTATGGGTTGAAAAATTTAAACTTTATTTTGCAACTTTTATATGTTTTAATGATTTGTTTTGTTGTTAGTATGTGTTCAAGTCATTTCTGATTTAACGGCAACCCTAAGGAACCTATCATGGTGTTTTCTGGCAGGTTTCTTCAGAGGGGTTTTGTCATTGCACTCTCCTGAATTTGAGAGAGTTGACTTACCCAAGGTCACCCAGTGGGTTTTGGTCAAGCCAGGATTCAAACATTTTATACCTTTGATTTTGATTTAACCGTGTTTCAAAATTTTTTGTTTTTGTTATTTTGGTTGGTGAGCCACTTGGGTCCTACTCCAGGGGGCATATAAAAAAATTTTAAAAAACTGGACAATAGTTTTAGTACTTTGAAATAGGTTTGGGGGTGGGGGGGGGTGAGGGAAGGAATCAATGGAATAATGAGCTCTAACAGGTTTTGAATTTAGCATACGGGTAATGAAGCAAATACTAAAAAAAAAAAAACTTTGACTTTTTTTTTTTGGTTTAAGTCTCAGGAAGTGAAGAACAGCAATGTGTCTATGGAGATGGAGCCTTTCCATGGTCTCTAGTATGTAGGCCTACACTGTAAGGATCACTGCCTTTTCATTTTAAGTTCAGATCCATGGGCTCATCCTCTGCTCGATCAGTTTTGTTTACAGAAAAACATTAAGTAGTTTGCAGGCCTCAGTGCCCATAAGGTTCTGTACAATAGCTGTGTCCCAGTTTGTGTCCTCTGAAATGTCTTTTAGTGCATGGAAAACACAATCTGGACCCTTGAACTACCGTGCATTGAAGGGTTGAATTCATCATACTGAGCAATGAAGCAAATACTAAAAAACCCCAATAACCTAAACTTGCTTTTTTGGAAGTCTCAGGAAACTGAAGAAAAAAATAGTGTGTCTGTGGGTAATGCTGTTGTATTGTTTTTTACCCTCGGGTGTGGGAAATGGTTAGAAAATGGTTAGAAACAGGAATCCCTTTTATTTTCTACACCAGTTTAAGATATTCTAATGTTCCTGTCCAAAAGAGATAAAAAAAAGGAACAGAAATCCCCCTTTCCTGCAATGTCAGGAGGATTCTAGTTGGCTGCTTCTTCACTTACACAGAGCATAATTATCTAAGAGTTCTGGATTTCCTTATCGTCCAGAGCTAGGAGAAAAGGGGAGTGGGGCAGAAACCTAGCATATACACAAAGGTGGTACAACTGACTTATTTTTAAAACAGCTGTGGCACAGCTTCCATCCTTCTTGCTGAGTCCATTAAAGCTTGCTGTGTAAGAAAAGGAAAAGCTTCATTGTGAAATTTAAAACAAAGGAAATTGAGGATATGTTATTTGGATCTACCAGATTAGCCATGTAATTGCGGCTGGTTTGACTCAAAATAGGGCTTTACCCTCCCCATTGCCCTCCTAGCTTACAGCCTTTTTCACCCCACATTTCATGACATGTATTTTTGGATCAGACAGGTTTGTCGTGCATTTTTGTCCCCTCTACCTCAGAAGGTGGTAGGCAATGGAGAATCATTTAACAAACTGTTCATACTTTGATAAATGGCTGTCTGACACAATATCTTCAGATTTGCACCTGGAGAGGTATGACATAAAAACCGTAAATTCATCCCTTCCCAAATTAACACATCACTTACCTCCCAGGTTATCACCAACTCAGATTTAGTGCCACCACCTCCACGACATTAGCTGGGAGTGACTTCAGGAACTGAGAGAAGAAAAGACAAACATTGCAGTTATTAAGTTTTAGACAGCTAGTTTACAGCTCTCTTTGAGCAATACAGGGAAGGTGATTTGATGACTTATTATTTATGTTTTAGATATGTTAATGAACATGTCAGAAGAGTGTTTTTACAGTAGACTAATAATATTTGCACATCTTGTCATTCTTTATTCCTCTTGATTTTAAATTTAAAACAAAACTAAATTACCAAAGTTCCAAATATTTTTTTTTAAAAACCCTTTGCTGGGGTGGTTTAGGGAAATGTACTGAGTGGGGCTTATACCTTTTAGTCTACATTGCATATAAACAATAAGGCTTAGTCAATAGTAGCCAGTTCAGTGAACTGGATACTTCATACCCTTCTGCTTCTCTTGCAAATATGAAAGAACATAAGGATTGTATAGGCCAAAATGTCTACTCTTCATGTTTTTTTTAACTGATTTTTTTTTAAAATGATGGTATTCAAGATTATCATGTTTTTATCTGAGGCCTGTAATAAAGGGATTCATTAATCCAGGAATTATTTCTATCTTGAAGATCACAGGCATGTGTGTTGTCCAGTAAGAAATGGTTCTATGTGGTCTTTTTGGAGCCGAGCATATAAAGAACAAGACAAATATTGATATTGTTAGGATAATTTTATACATCAGAGTGGCCATTTAGCAGACTACATATGCTTTCAGAAGGGATGAGGTTAAGCTTTTTGCTTCTGCTTTAACACCCCATTATTATCTTAGGTGCCCACAATTATAGATATATATTGATTAACATTCATAATGGTGCAAATCTGCTATTTTCCTACTGCTGTTGTATGTTGCATGGCTATAAGTTGGGTTCAATAACCCAATAGCATTCAGAAAGTATATTCGATCTGGTGTGATTCCATCCTTGTTTGAAAATGACTAACTCAGACTTGCCTCTATTTTCCATGTTTCAGTTATGAGTGCCAATGCACCCTTAGTAAATTCATAAAATAAAGACTGTTTTGATCTTTTTTACATATCTCCTCCCATCCTTGTACATATTTTTGTGGAAGTCACAGATAACAAGTAAATGTTGCCTATTTGTGGAAGCATGAAATATGATTGAAGGGCCAAATTACATATTTTCTTTTCATTGTCTACTTACGAGCCTCCTCAGTTCTGCCTCTTCTCTGATGGTTTGCTTGGTTCCCCTATCTCCATAATTAGGCATCAGCAACGCACTCGGAATTGCATACTCAACCCATGGGTTTAAAAACCCACCACTGTTGCTGTAAATGTGTTTCCATCAATGACCTCAGGCACTGGGTGATGGGGAAAACATAGATGAAGAAAGTATATTACTGTGGTCCAACTGTTACTGAAAAACACATGAAATCTTGGTTGAGAATAGAAGATACAGCAAAACACAGTATAAGGGGCAGATTAGAGTACAGACTAAGGAAATGGCCCATTAGGAGAATGTTCTTACTTTTTTCTTTGTTAAAAATCATTGCTAAGTTGGGGTAACAAAGAAGAGGTTCCATGTGGACCGGATCTTGTGCACCTTTGAGACTGAGAGGAAAAAGTTTTTGCATAAGATAATAATAATCATAATAATAATAATAGTTTCTATCCCGCTTGTCCACGATGATCAAGCGGCGTACAGATATAAAATTCCAATACAAGTTACAAACACTACGTCTGGGCAGCGCTACTGAAGGTGCCTGGGGCGTGCTGAGTCTGCCACTGTCCCGGAGGACGTTTTCCACATCTGCCCACCCTTTGGAATGCGCTCCCCAAGAGCTCCCGCTCGTTCACTACCCTGGCCCATTTAGGAAGGACCTTAAACCTTCCTATTCCAACAGGCATTCCCCGATATAAATATCCTGTGGGGCCTCCCTCCTCTTTCGTGGCCAAGAGGTTGGGCTATGGGGGCTTTTTACTGCTTGGTTTGTTTTATGGGTATTTTAATTTATGTGTATTGTTGTTTGTATTTTAACCTGTTGTGAGCCGCCTGAGCGAAGGAAGGGCGGCATATAAATAAAAAATTTATTTATTTATTTATATTTAGAAAACAATTTCATATTAAAAAACTATTACACACGGCCAGCTGAGGGAAAAGTGTTTTAGACTTCTACTTCCTCCTTGTCCATCTACTGAGACTTTATTCTCAGACTAACATGGCTATGTCTCTTAAAGAAGATCAAAACATACAGAAGAAGGTAAGTAATAAACTAATCAGCTGGGAGCACATTTTTCATAATATAAGAGCTGGATCATGCTTTTTCCTAACTCCTATGTCCTCACTTTAAAACTGAAGTTCTGGACTGTATTGTCTTTAGCACTCCCTCCCTTATTTTCTTCCTTGGTACACGACCAGTGCTATACTAGGTAATTAGGGATGCTGGAAAATGTAGTTTGCTGAAATGGACATCCTAATGGAGACAGTCCCATCCATGGTCTCATTATGTTTAGTGACTTGCTATACTGTAAGGATCACACTTTTCATTTTGCTATTTCAAATACCATGGGCTCATCCCCTGCTCAATCGAGTTTGATATTTCATTAAGGGGGTTGTAGGCCTCTGTGCCAACAAGGCTCTCTACTTTAGCTGTTGCCCCAGCTTGTGTGTGCTAGAATGTAGTGCGGATGGCATGAGAAACGCAGCATGGACCTGGAACTGGCCCTGTGCATTGAAGAATGGTGGGACTGCACTATAATATCTGGTCACACAACATAGGTGTGCTATGGGAAAAGGCCAAATGGACCAAGTGCCCTGTAGGGTGTTGGAAAGCAACAGCACATGTATTGCTGAATGAGAAGCAGCAAATGAAATTTCTATAGCCCCTGCTACAAGTAAGCTTTCCCCCTGAGCTTCTAGATAATCAGAATCAAGTTAAAGATGGCATATATATCATTTCACCCAGAATAGATTTCTGGGAAAAGAAACAGCTCGTGAAGGCTGTCCATCACTGCCACCTTCCATATTCCTTAATTTCATATTTCTGATACCGGTACTTCTTGGCATACATATGAAAGATGTCTCTGGTGTCAGCACAGATTTCAGGAACAATATAAAAAATAAATAATAATAAATAAATGTATTATTTTTATACCGCCCTTCATAGATCAGGGCGGTTTCACAGCAAATATCAATAAAACAATAAGAATACATAAAAACACCCCT
The DNA here is from genome assembly GCF_019175285.1 of Sceloporus undulatus. Taxonomy (NCBI): domain Eukaryota; kingdom Metazoa; phylum Chordata; class Lepidosauria; order Squamata; family Phrynosomatidae; genus Sceloporus; species Sceloporus undulatus. The sequence continues at coordinate 42,510,984 of NC_056523.1, read as the reverse complement.
CTCTCACTGACCCCTCCCCTGGTAAAAAGCCACCACAGCGGCAAGACAGTCCTCCGGAGTTCTGGGGAGCTTCTTCCCAGGTGGACATGGGGGGGGGCAGCGGCAGAAGTAGTCCTCCACCAGCTCTCAGGCAGTCCCCGATGTTGCTAGGTTGCCTGTTGGCTCCCTCTGAGGCCGAGATGACAGTTGAAGAGGGGGGGGGGCCTCTTCCTTCAGGCAGTCCCCGATGTTGCTGGGTCTGCCTGATGGCTCCCCTCTGTGGCCCAGGTGACAGTTGAAGATGGAGGGCCTCTTCCTTCAGGCAGTCCTTATGTTTGCTGGGTCCGCCTGATGGCTCCTCGGAGCCGAGATGCAGTTGGAAGAGGGAGGGGCCTCTCCTTCAGGCAGTCCTCGATGTTGCTGGGTCTGCCGATGGCTCCCTCTGAGGCCGAGATGACAGTTGAAGAGGGAGGGGCCTCTCCTTCATGCAGGTCCTCGAGTTGCTGGGTCTGCCTGATGGCTCCCTCTGAGCCGAGATGACAGTTGAAGAGGGAGGGGCTCTCCTTCAGGCAGTCCTCGATGTTGCTGGGTCTGCCTGAGGGCTCCCTCTGAGGCCAGGTGACAGTTGAAGAGGGAGGGGCCTCTTCCTTCAGGCAGTCCTCGATTTGCCTGTTCTGCCTGATGGTTCCCTCGGTGGCCCAGGTGACAGTTGAAGAGGGAGGGGCCTCTTCCTTCAGGCAGTCCTCGATGTTGCTTGGTCTGCCTGATGACTCCCTCTGAGGCCGGATGACAGTTGAAGAGGGAGGGGCCTCTTCCTTCAGGCAGTCCCCATGTTGCTGGGTCTGCCTGATGGCTCCCTCTGAGGCCGAGATGACAGTTGAAGAGGGAGGGGCCTCTTCCTTCAGGCAGTCCTCGATGTTGCTGGGTCTGCCTGATGGCTCCCTCTGAGGCCGAGAGTGACAGTTAAGAGGGAGGGGCCTCTTCCTTCAGGCCAGTCCTCTGATGTTGCTGGTCTGCCGGATGGCTCCCTCTGAGGCCGAGATGACAGTTGAAGGGGGGAGGGGCCTCTTCCTTCAGGCAGTCCCCGATGTTGCTGGGTCTGCCTGATGGCTCCCCTCTGAGGCCGAAGATACTGAAGAGGGAGGGGCCTCTTCCTTCAGGCAGTCCTCGATGTTGCTGGGTCTGCCTGATGCTCCTTCAGGTTTGGTGAGCTGTAAGCTTGTGAGGGGCGAAGCAGGCCGCCCGGGTAGGACAGCATGTCCTCATGGAGCTCCAAAACATCATATTGCTTTCTGCTTTGCCATTTTAAGTATTGCACTGGTTTAATTTCTACCGATCCGGGTCCATACCGAACTGACATTTAGAGTCGTGTGATGTTCTTCTGCAGAGCCTCTGTAAATTCCCCAGTACAGCCCAGTCTTGTGAAGGAGAGGATCAGAGGAATTACTGAGCAGGAGCTAAGATAGAAAAGGGTGTTCTCACAGCACGCAGATAAAAAGGACTTCAGCCATTCACAACCATAGTAAATTCCAGGACCCTTCAGGTATGGTTACTTCATAGTAGACACACTGTGGAGGCCAGGTTTCGAATCCAGGGCCTGGGGCACTGTAGAGAGGTTCCGGCGCACCATACCAACCTCCCCCCTCCCAGCACCTTGCTCGCTCTTTCCGCTTCAGGCAGTCCTCGATGTTGCTGGTTCTGCCTGATGGCTCCCTCTGAGGCCGAGATGACAGGTTGAAGAGGAGGGGGCACTTCCTCAGGCAGTCCTCGATGTTGCTGGGTCGGCCTGATGGCCTCCTCTGAGGCCGAGATGAACAGTTGAAGGGGAGGGGCCTCTTCCTTCAGGCAGTCCCCGATGTGTTGCTGGGTCTGCCTGGGGCTCCCTCTGAGGCCGAGATGACAGTTGAAGGGAGGGGCCTCTTCCTTCAGGCAGTCCCCGAGTTTGCTGGGTCTGCTGATGGCTCCCTCTGAGGCCGAGATGAATTGAAGGGGAGGGGCCTCTTCCTTCACAGTCCCCGATGTTGCTGGGTCTGCCTGATGGCTCCCTCTGAGCCGAGATGACAGTTGAAGGGGGAGGGCTGCTCTTCCTTCAGGCTTCCCCGATGTTGCTGGGTCTGCCTGATGGCTCCCTCTGAGCCGAGATGACAGTTGAAGGGGGAGGGCCTCTTCCTTCAGCAGTCCCGATGTTGCGGGTCTGCCTGATGGCTCCCTCTGAGGCCGAGATGACAGTTGAAGGGGAGGGGCCTCTTCCTAGCAGTCCGGATGTTGCTGGGTCTGCCTGATGGCTCCCTCTTGAGGCCGAGATGACAGTTGAAGGGGGAGGGGCCTCTTCCTCAGGCAGTCCCCGATGTTGCTGGTTCTGCCTGATGGCTCCTCGGAGGCCGAGATGACAGTTGAAGAGGGGAGGGGCCTCTTCTTCAGGCAGTCCTCGATGTTGCTGGGTCTGCCTGATGGCTCCCTCTGAGGCCGAGATGACAGTTGAAGGGAGGGGCCTCTTCCTTCAGCAGGCAGTCCCGATTTTGCTGGGTTCTGCCTGATGGCTCCCTCTGAGGCCGAGATGACAGTTGAAGGGGGAGGGGCCTCTTCCTTCAGGCAGTCCTCGATGTTGCTGGGTCTGCCTGAGGGCTCCCTCTGAGGCCAGATGGACAGTGAAGGGGAGGGGCCTCTTCCTTCAGGCAGTCCTCGAGTTGCGGGTCGCCTGATGGCTCCCTTGAGGCCGAGATGACAGTTGAAGGGGGAGGGGCCTCTTCCTTCAGGCAGTCCTCGATGTTGCTGGTCTGCCTGATGGCTCCCTCTGAGGCCGAGATACAGTTGAAGGGGGAGGGGCCTCTTCCTTCAGGCAGTCCCGATGTTGCTGGGTCTGCCTGATGGCTCCCTCTGAGGCCGAGATGACAGTTGAAGGGGGAGGGCCTCTTCCTTCAGGCAGTCCCGCGATGTTGCTGGGTCTGCCTGATGGCTCCCTCTGAGGCCGAGATGACAGTTGAAGGGGAGGGGCCTTCTTCCTTCAGGCAGTCCTCGATGTTTGCTGGTCTGCCTGATGGCTCCCTCTGAGCCGAGATGACAGTTAAGGGGGAGGGGCCCTTCCTTCAGGCAGTCCCCGATGTTGCTGGGTCTGCCTGATGGCTCCCTCTGAGGCCGAGATGACAGTTGAAGGGGAGGGGCCTCTTCCTTCAGGCAGTCCCCGATGTTGCTGGGTCTGCCTGATGGCTCCCCTGAGGCGAATGACATTGAGGGGAGGGGCTCTTCCTTCAGGCATCCGATTGCTGGTGCAGATGCTCCCGCGAGCCGAATGACAGTTGAGGGGGAGGGGCCTCTTCCTTCAGGCAGTCCCCGATGTTGCTGGGTCTGCCGATGGCTCCCCTGAGGCCGAGATGACAGTTGAGGGGGAGGGGCCTCTTCCTCAGGCAGTCCCCGATGTTGCTGGTCTGCCTGATGGCCCCTCTGAGGCCGAGATGACAGTTGAAGGGGGAGGGGCCTCTTCCTTCAGGCATCCCGATGTTGCTGGGCTGCTGATGGCTCCCTTGAGGCCGGAGAAAGTTGAAGGGGGAGGGGGCCTCTTCCTTCAGGCAGTCCCCGAGTTGCTGGGTCTGCCTGATGGCTCCCTCGGGCCGATGACAGTTGAAGAGGGAGGGGCCTCTTCCTTAAGGCAGTCCTCGATGTTGCTGGGTCTGCCTGATGGCTCCCTCAGCTTTTGTGAGCTGTAGCTTGTGAGGGCAGAAGCAGGCCGGCCGTGGTAAGGACACATGTCCTCATGGAGCTCCAAAACATCATATTGCTTTCTGCTTTGCCATTTTAATTGCACTGGTTAATTACTACCGATCCAGGTCCATACCGAAACTGACAATTTAGAGTCGGTTGATTTCTTCTGCAGAGCCTCTGACTTCCACAGTACCAGCCCAGTCTTGTGAAGGAGAGGAATCAGAGGAATTACTGAGCAGGAGCTAAGATAGAAAAGGGTGTTCTCACAGCACAGCAGGATATAAAAAAGACTTCAGCCGTTCACAACCATAGTAAATTCCACCCTTCAGGTATGGTGACTTCATAGGTAGCACACGATGTGGAGGCCAGGTTTCGATCCAGGGCCTGGGGCACTGTGAGAGGGTTCCGGCGCAACCAACCAACCTCCCCGCCCCAGCCACCTTCTCGCCTTTCCTTCAGGCGTCCTCGATGTTGCTGGGCTGTCTGCTGCCTGATGGTCCCTCTGAGGCCGAGATGACAGTTGAAGAGGGAGGGGCCTTCCTTCAGGCAGTCCCTCGATGTTGCTGGGTCTGCCTGGAGGCTCCCTCTGAGGCCGAGATGACAGTTGAAGGGGGAGGGCCTCTTCCTTCAGGCAGTCCCCGATGTTGCTGGGTCTGCCTGATGGTCGTCCCCTGAGGCCGAGATGACAGTTGAAGAGGAGGGGCCTCTTCCTTCAGGCAGTCCCGATGTTGCTGGGTCTGCCTGATGGCTCCCTCTGAGGCCGAGATGACAGTTGAAGAGGGAGGGGCCTCTTCCTTCAGGCAGTCCCCGATGTTGCTGGGTCTGCACTGATGGCTCCCTCTGAGGCCGAGATGACAGTTGAAGAGGAGGGGCCTCTTCCTTCAGGCAGTCCCCGATGTTGCTGGGTCTGCCTGATGGCTCCCCTGAGGCCGAGATGACAAGTTGAGGAGGGAGGGGCCTCTTCCTTCAGGCAGTCCCCGATGTTGCTGGGTCTGCCTGATGGCTCCCTCTGAGGCCGAGATGACAGTTTGAGGAGGGAGGGGCCTCTTCCTTCAGACGTCCTCGATGTTTCTGGGTCGCCTGATGGCTCCCTCTGAGGCCGAGATGAAGTTGCTGGGGGGGGGGTCTCCTTAGGCAGCTCGATGTTGCTGGTCTGATGGCTCCCTCTGAGGCCGAGATGACATTGAGGAGGGAGGGGCTCTTCCTTCAGGCAGTCCTCGATGTGCTGGGTCTGCCTGATGCTCCCTCTGAGGCCGAGATGACATGAGAGGGAGGGGCCTCTTCCTCAGGCAGTCTCGATGTTGCTGGGTCTGCCTGATGGCTCCCTCTGAGGCCGAGATGACAGTTGAAGAGGGAGGGGCCTCTTCCTTCAGGCAGTCCTCGATGTTGCTGGGTCTGCCTGATCTCCTCTGAGGCCGAGATGACAGTTGAAGAGGAGGGGCCTCTTCCTTCAGGCAGTCCTCGATGTTGCTGGGTCTGCGATGGCTCCCTCTGGAGGCCGAGATGACAGTTGAAGAGGGAGGGGCCTTCTTCCTTCAGGCAGTCCTCGATGTTGCGGGTCTGCCTGATGGCTCCCTCTGAGTCCGAGATGACAGTTGAAGAGGGAGGGGCCTCTTCCTTCAGACAGTCCTCTGATGTTGCTGGGTCTGCCTGGATTCCAATGTTTTCTTATTTCTTGATTCTTCCTAAACTTTTGATTTGTCAAGGTTCTTGCTCACTTCTATGTTTCTGAGCCCTTGCTACCTCTGGCCAGTTTCTTTGTAGATATCACTGTGAAGTCAGTAAGTATCTTAGGCCTTGCCTACACAGCCAAAAGGCCCATCATCCACTCCCTTTCTGGCACTGTCCTGTTTCAATGATCATGATGACCCAACCCTGCTTCTGGTGTGGGTAGGCCAAACAATGTCCGGCATGTCTGAACCACAACAGGAGAATAAAACATTTTTTTAAGTCACCTGTTGCTCTAGATCTTCTGAGAACATCTGGAGCCCTCTGTTCCATGCTGCAGTGGCTTTCTGCACAGGTGTCCCACTGGGCTGCCTGGTGCATCCATTGCCTCTGTGGTGCTTATTTTGAGGTCAGAATGAGATGCTCAGCAATATGATCATCATGGGTACCTTGCTCTATCTGACCAGTGGTGGCAATGGATGCACTATGTGGCCCAGTGGACTACCCATGTAGATAACTGCTGCTGTGCAGAAATGATAGTGAAGGTAACAGCAGCAGAATGAGGGATTGTGAGCCAGGATACTCTAGACTGCCCCTGGAGTATCCTGGCCAGTACAGACAAGGCTTTTGAGAAGTTCTGCACTTCTGGCAGGAATAACACATTTTTGTGCTTCCCTGCGTGTCTTCACAAAAAGATCTAAAAAGATCCAAGGAAAGGTATCCAGCCCTGATTGGCTCCCCGATCGGCCTGGGGCTGGGCAATTGGACAGCCAACTTTGAAAGTGGACCGCTCCTGTGGTCTCAAACGAGCTGCTGGCAAGAACTACTTTTTCTGTGCTTCTTTTTCTGGGGGCTCTGGGCTGCCTTAGGCTCTTGGAGCAGCTAGAAGCCCTCTGGGGATGTGTGTTGTCTGCATGCCACACCTTGCAGCCACTGGGAGCTGCTCTATTTAGCCCATCTGTTTTGGACCTTTGAAAACCTTTGTTTTTGAAGGTTCTTTCCCTACAAGCTGTATCTTTCCTCCTCTACACCCTATTTCCATTAATAATAAATAATAAAAGTTTTATTTTATACCGCCCTTCTTGCAATCAGGGCGGTGTACAACACTATAAAAAAACATAATACAAAGCACACACCATATAAACATTTACAAAAAATCAATTAAAAACCAATTCTGGCCAGCTTGCCACTGCTGTGCAGAGGGGGAAGACTAAACGGGAGCTGGTATTTGAACAAGAAGGTCTTAATTCTTTGAACTGGGCCAGGGAGGTGGCCGAACGGAGCTCTCTGGGCAGCGAATTCCAGAGGGTCGGGGCTGAGGTGGTGAAGGTCCTCCTAGATGTGGAGGCCAGTCTTGCCCTGGGACCCTCAATAGCTGCTGCCCGGATGTTTGAGTGTGCGGGCGGATTATATGGGGAGAGGCGGTCCTCTAGGTATCCTGGGCCCAATCCATTTAGGGCTTTATAGGTTATAACCAACACCTTGTATTGTGCCCGGAAACGAATAGGCAGCCAGTGCAGATCTTTAAGCACTGGTGTTATATGACTGGCCATGGTATGCCAGTGACCAGTCTGGTGCCATATTCTGCCCAGTTGTAGCTTCCGGGTTTGGTACAAGGGTTGCCCCATGTAGAGCGCGTTGCAGAAGTCCAATCGAGAGGTTACAGAGAGCATGTACTACCGTTCAAGGTGGCCTCTGGCCCAAGTAGGGACGCAGCTGGCGAATCAGTCGAAGCTGATAACAGGTGCTCCTGACCGTCGCATCCACCTGAGATGTAAGGTGGTAGCGACGAATCAAGGAGCACCCCAGACTGGCATACCGTGTCCTTCACGGGAAGCGTGATCCGTTCAGGACAGGTGGAACACCGCCATCCCTGGGCCAGGAGAACCTATCACGAGTACCTCCGTTTTCTCTGGATTGCAACTGAGTTGGTTTTCCTCATCCAGCCACTACTGACTCAGACAGGCCAGAGAGGAGAGACACCATCCTCAGTCACTGCAAGTTCGGAGACATAGAGAAGACTATTTTGGGTGTCATCAGCGTACTGATAACCCCGCGTCCCATGTCTCCGGATGATCTCTCCCAGCGGTTTTCATGTAAATGTTGAAAAGCATGGGAGCAAAATGGCTCCTGAGGGACCCCAGATATAAGGGCCCTCTTATTGGAGCACACGTCTCCCAGCTGCACCATCTGGAACCTCCCGAGAGGTAGGAGGACCGAACCACTGGAGTGCAGTGCCCCCGATTCCCACCTCTACCAGGCGCTCCATTAGTGTTTATATTTAAAGAAAGAGAAGTTCATAATTCTTTAAGCAGTTGGAAGCTCAGCCGCTTATTGCAGTTCTTCTTCTGGTGATCTGATGGCAAAAAGGAGAGTTTGAACAGGGAACAAAGGAACTTGGGCAAGACAAGAGAAAATGGTTTCCAAGTGAATGCTTGCTGCTGGTTCGAAAGAAACTCAGAAGCTAATCCTCTCAGTGAAAAAGGAGAGGGCAGTATCCATGGAATAGCTGATTCTAACACAGAGAGAGACTGAGAGAGAAGAAGGGACTGGTTTCTCTTCTGATCCCTGAGCTCATGCTTGAGCTTGTTCTGCTCCCTTCCCCCTCCCTCCTTCAAGAACCTTTGAACCCAAATTTGCAGAGGGCTAGCAAAAACAGACTTACTTCAGATGCTTCATAGGATCCTGATCATGCAATAAGTGTGTTCCTTGTGTGAATTTTCCCCATCTCTAGAAAAGCCACATTGAACAAATTATATTTTGATGGATTTGCTTAATATGTATCAGACTCCCAATGTACCTTTTGTGTATATTTTGATTCTTATGTGTTCAGTAAAGATCTCTGAAATGTAGCCCTGTTTGAATTATTGAAACCAATTTGACAAGACACATGACTGCCAAGGTTCAGAGTCTTTTGTACTTGTGCATTCTCTCATAGAGCATCTGGAGAACACACTTGAAGTAGTAGATCATATTCAATGAGTTGTAAGGTATCTGTTTACCTGTATTAACTGCTTGCCATCCGACAGAGAATGGGGTCCTTGCTTGAACAACATATGTTGTAATAGGGCTGCGATTGTCAGGTCCCGGCCTCCATGATACCTGAGCAGTTGTATCTGTGATTTCATCAATTGTCACCGCTTCAGGTGGACCTGGTGGGCCTGTTATAGAATAAACAAAAATGTTTCAAGATGACAAAATGTACTCAATATATAACATTATATGGAAATATCTTACAGTTAAGATCAAGCAGTTGCATGACTTTAAATTTCAGATCAAGAACATAATGTATGTGATGGATAGCTTTCAGCATGCAAAGAAGTTATATAAAATGGATCAAATGTTAAAATCATCAGGCTGCATTGGATATTGTACTTTGGATCTGCATCACTTTCAGTTCCTTGCACAAAAACAAATTCCCACCACATGGCTTTCCCCAGTTAGCTGTAGTCTGGCAGAAAAGAATCAAACTTTAACTAGGGTGACTAAAGTTAGTTCTCCCCACTTTTGGTAGATAAAGAAGTTGTATTATTTCTTTTGCAGACAAAACTTGCTGTTGGAAGGTCACTTTTATCTCTTTCAGATTACGAGCTGCTTCTGACTGACAGCATTTTTTTTTAAAAAAAACCTATAGTTACAGAAAATGAAGCCAAAACCATATTCTGCAGTGCTAAAAAAACACATGGAAAATGAATTCCAGAGAATGTCTAACAAATGCTTATGTAGAATTCAGAAGTTGTGGGAAGAGTGAAGATGCAAGACTTAGGCTTTTGTTAGATTTCTTTCGGTACAATCTTATTGTAAGGTGAGTCCCAGTATATTCAGTGTGGTTTTCTCCAAAGGAAATGTGCATCAGTTTGGAATGGTATGCAGCTCTATTAAGAAGTAAATTGAATTAATTTGTGTGACTTCCTGCCAGGTAAGTGGGCACAGACTGCAACTTTACATTATTTTATGGCTTTATGGAAGATTAAAGTCATCCTAGGAACACCAGACTTCAGCCGTTCTCCAATCTCCCCTCATTTTCTTTCAGCAAGTGGCAGCACCATAACACCAGATTTTCTTGAATGAGCTGGTTATTATTCTTTCAGCCTGAGTTCAGGTCTGTTTTTTTTGGAAGGAGACAGACTTCTCCTTGATAGATGACATATGTTTAGAATTAGACAGGGGAAGAACACCCCTTTTGGTTGTGCTGGATCATGCATTGCCAGTGTTTGACTGGGCACACCTCTACTCTGATGGCCAGTGGAGGTTCACAGGTGTGACTGTGTGCATGATCAAAGGGAGCAGCCATCCAATGGGATGGCATCTAGTCAGGAGGCAGTCACTGACAGTGTGTTTCCGCAATGGTACACATGGATGGAGGGTGCAAAACATTAACAACAGCAGCACGGCTTGAGGTCGTACTGTGTGGTTATAGCATGTGCATGCAGACCGCCTTGAGAGCAGACAGTGTGGTCTTGGCCCACTCTCAGAAGAAGCAGCTTTGGGCTGCTCTTTCCTGGCCTTCTGCTTGACCCTGTAGTTAAGTCTTAAGTATAAGCTGATACAGGATTCCAGCCAAAATAAGTTAAAAAATATAAAATGCCAGTTAATAATTTCTATTTGGGTTTTTGATTTTTCAGAAATGATTTTGGCAAGGTCATCTTGAAATTTTCTCTCAGACAGTGGTCAGCATGTTAAAGAATATATGTTCATCAACAGCAGATAAAATTATGCAATTTAGTTTTTATGAGAATTCATTAACACCATTCTGAAAGGGAGACTTTTGGATATGAAGCTTCAGGCTGCAGCCCTACATACTATACAGAAGCTGGCAGTTATCTCTGAGTAAAAGAGGACAGAATTGTGCTTTTGTTGATCCTTTGGAAGAAACAGTTGGTCAGCTGCATTTTATATTAGCAAAACCTTCCAAATCTTCGATAAGCAAGCCCATGAAGAACAGATTCTAGTAGTCTATCTGTTGTTGTTATGTCCCTTCAAGTAATTTCTGACTTATGGCTACCCTAAGGCAAACCTTATGGCTACCCTAAGGCAAAAGTGTTGCTTGGCAAGGGGATTAGCCTTTGCCACTCTGAGGCTAAGAGTGTGTGATTTGACCAAAGTCACCCAGTATGTTTCCGTGGCTGAGCGGTGATTCAAACTTTGGTCTCTTGAGTCATAGCCTAATGCTCAAACCACTACACTAAGTCTAGTCTAGTCTGGATGTGACAAAATTATGAGTAACAAGGCCTGCTTTTCTTCAGTTAAGGGGATGGCTGAAAAAAAAATTAAAGCTGCAAAAAGTCACTCCTGGAACTGCCATCATCTGTTGGATGTTAAAAACTTTGTTGACTGCCTACCTGATTTATTTGGGAGTAAGCTACTGCTGGCAAGATCTCTGAAAAGAGGTTAGCCTATGCTAATCTCAATGAGTTTGCTTCTATGGTGTGTAAGCTTTTATTGTTTTTATCATTTAGAGCTTTCAGGCAAATGTGATGATGCACTGAATCTGGTCCCCTTAAAACCTATACACTCGTGATGCCTGAAAGAGAATCTCATTTACATTGATCAATAAGGGATTCTGCTTACATCAAGTTCTACATGGCTTGTGTTTGATGGAGCAGGCATGTTGTGCCTTTGCATCACTAGCTCCTATTAACAGGTAAGAATAAAGCTTGTGTGTTCTCTCTTGCTATCCAGCAGATGGTGCAGTAGGCTAGGAAAATACCTTTTTGGGGTGGGGGTAGGGAAAGAAAGAAAGAAAATACTAACAAAGAAATAAACTCATTAACTGTATTCAGTGCTTCCTTGCCATACATTTTCTTCTAAAAGACTCCTAGTAAAATTTAAGATTATCCCCTACAAAATGATGCATATATTTTGAGTTAAGAACTTCAAGTATTATGGATTTTAAATATTTAGCAGCCTAATTTATTGGTATTTAAATTGTTCATTGTTTCTCGTCCTCATTAAATGGAGTGTACGTTTACTACAGCAACAATATATCTTACTCCCAAGAGGGAACAGCTGATAAACCGCTGCTGTCTTCTTAAATGGACAATGATCATGTTCCCCATTCTCCCTCCCTCTCTTTCCACATTACAGTAGGTTTACTTCTTCTCTGCTTTTCAAGGCATTAAGTAAGGACTAAAGCATTCACATCCAAAAGCCATAATCCAAAAAGCTCAACACACAATCACTGATGTCAGTAATTTTAGCTTGAATAAGACAATCATCTGGAAGCAACAAGCCTTACTGCCCAAAAGCGAAAGGGCTGTATTTGGCTATCACAATATTACAAGCCATTTCCTCCAAGAAGCAGGGATGTAGCCAGGATTTTGGGAAGGGGGGGTCCAGACTAAGTGCCACCACTATAATGGGGCTTGGGGGCGGCGGCACGGCAGCACACACAATTCATTTTATATAATGGAAAGGGGGGGTCCAGACCCCAAGAACCCCCCCCCCCCTGTCTACCGCCCCGCAAGAAGCTAAAAGGCATGAGGCTTCCAGGCAAATATGCTGGAATATAATCTAGAATAAATTAGAACACTCTAAAAGCTATTATTATTATTATTATTATTATTATTATTATTATTATTATTATTATGCTTTATTTATATAGCACTGTAGCTAAATAGATAAATATTAATTAATAATTAAAATACTCCAACAGATTAATCTGAAGATATTAAAATTATCTAATAGATATTAATCAATATTAACACAAACATCAATCCATTAATATATATGTATTAATGAACAGACATCAATCTATTAATTTAATCCAACCTCAATAGATACTATATTGATTAATAGATTAACAGATCTATAGACTGATAATCTAATAGATTAACATATTTCAAGAATAGGTTAGAATAATCTAGAATATTTTGGCTCCAGTTATGGAACTATTTTAGGCACACCCAAATCACTCCCCTGGCTTCCTCCTCTGTTTAATACTTCGTATGGAATGAAAAGATTACCTCTCTTTGTAAGAGGTTTACTGACTATTCTACTCCACAACATAGCTTCCATTAATCTGTTCCCCCAACATTTGAAAATGCCAAGTAGTAACAAGTGACGCTATTTTCTCAGTTGTGGAGATATGTTTTTTTTAGATGGAGTTTTCGACTGTGATCACCAAAACCTTTTATTACTGTACATAATCCTTTATACTATATTGCCATTGTTTTTGATCTCCCGCCCTCTAGTTTTATATTGTCTAGGTTTTTTAATTTTTGTGTTTGATTTTTGTTTCCTAATGATGTTGGTGGTCTCTGTACATCTAGATCAAAACACAGCATAAAAATGTTTAAATAAACAATAAACATGGCACTATACAGGCCTTTCTGAAAAACAGGATTTTACCAGAGATGGCAGTCATGAAAATTATAGATAGATAGATAGATAGATAGATAGTAATATTAATATAATTTATTCAGTCTTTGACCAGGATAGATAGATAGATAGATAGATAGATAGATAGATAGATAGATAGATAGAT
>NC_056523.1:42456769-42498142 GCF_019175285.1 Sceloporus undulatus | reverse complement strand
AGTACTGGGTGGCCTTGGGCAAGTCATACTCTGTCAGCCTTAGAGGATGGCAATAGCAAACCCTCTCTGAATAAATTTTGCTAAGAAAACCCCAATAAATTCACCTCAGGATCGTGATAAGTCAGAAACAACTTGAAAGCACACAACAACAACAAAAACAACAACAAACATATTTCACATTTACTTTTGTCATAGCTCCCTTCAAAGAATTCTGGGAAAGACTAACTGATGAAGTTGTAAAAATTCTCTGCTAGAGACTTTAATTCTATAATTCTTAGGGATCCAAGGGAAGAAGAAATCATGGTTTAACTATAAGTATAATTCTGCCCTAGTTTATATTTTATAATGGCCAATAAAAAACCCAACAAAAGCATCAAATATTCAGGGATTCTCAGCATCCTGGAGCATGATCAGGTACAGAGGAAGCAGCAACTGATATTGACTGTTCCAAGTCAATATTGCCATGGCCTTTTCTCAAAGAGCAACTGTTTAGAACACATCTTTTCTTCCCTGGACCTACTTTAAATATTGCACTTGAAAAAGATAATACACTGTTTAGTTTACAGTAGTGCCCAGAATAATGATAACGTCTTATGCCATCAGGCAACAGACTGAGCTGAGGTGCATGGTTCATGCGCAATAGTCAGATGCCTGCCCTTGGGCAACTGAATGCCGCAAAGGTCCCTGGTTGTAGACCATGTATTTCTAAGAGTTATCAACCGTACTTTATCACAACCAAGCTGTGGTAAATAATTTACATTCACGGGGAGCATACATGTTAAATTTTATTTCCTAGAAATGACTCCTGCTAACCTGTATGCATGCAAATCCTCAGGATTTCCAGCACAGCATGCTGTTTGGAAAGAAAAAATTGCTCCTGCCCACATCAGCATTAAGCAAATTAACACTGTCAGCATTATTTCAATTGCCCATGAAAACTAAATAAATTATTGGTGCATGTTGTTACAATTTTAGGCTGGATAAAGGACTTTCCCCCCTTGCAGTTTGTACCAAATAAACAGGGGTACCTTTTCAGGTTACTAGTTAGAGTGATAGTGAATTCTCTCAAGCTGTGCTTTATGCTATTATCGACAGCTGCTGTTAGTGTGAACAGTCATTTTGCAACAACAACAGCAACAAAATTCAAATACCTCTTACAATCAGGTCTGCAGCAGCCGATAGCTTGTCCACACTCGTTTGCACCATGCAGACGTATTTTCCAGCATGATTCAGCTGGATGCTTCTGATCATCAAATCACCAGCTGAATCCTGCTGATAAAGTAGGGGAAAGTGGTTACAATTACTTTTTAATGAGCTCTAAACATCATTATCACATGAAGGACACTGTGGCTAATGGATTTATTTTACATCAGCTGACAAAAACATTTGTAAGGCAAGCCACGGCCTATTTAAAATATGTGAGCTTTCCTTGAAGATAAGAGCTGAAAGTATGGTTCTCCCTCTCCAAGCGACGCAGGGACTTCAGGTCAGGCAAACAGTTTACCAGAAGCGTTCTTTGACAAAAAGGCCAGCTTTTGCTTCTGCCATGCTCCAGACATCCAATTTATAGTCTTCATTGGTATTCAGATGTCTGCATTCTGCCTACCTCCGGTTAATCAGTGAATACCAACCCAAATTATGAGGCATCTGCAGTACTTTCCACAGCTTAGTGCTCCAGCCAGCATTTTGATTGCCCACAGTTTTTGTATTTAAAGGTCACAAGGATTGTGCTCTGTGAGGAAATTTTACAGCACCTAGCATGGAAAAACAATAATTTGTTTTTTTCCAAATGCCAAATACTCATGTCTGATTAGTAATTGCATGGAACTAATTATGGTTCTGTCTGAAGGTGGATGGCCCAAAGTATTTTCTTGCTGTCAGCCAGGCACAGTGCTTACAAGTTGGAAATCTAAGGATATGATTGCAGTTGCAAGTCTTCTAATTGAAGAATATTAATATAGTCTGTATTTGGGGGTTTTGTGGCACAATTAGGTATAATTACTAACAACAGCTGTTGCTGCTGCCGTGCCCCCCTATAGGGGAGAATCTTTTGTGATTTTTATCTTCCACAGATTTGAGTGTTACAACACCTGCCTGAGAGACAAGGAAAGGATGGAAGTTAATGTTTGAAACTGAAATTTCCTTCTGCTCTGTCGGAAGAAAACCAGTATGGCCCAGTGAGTATAGAGTTTATTTTGGATATGGGACAGCTGGTTCAGCTAACATCTGCATCATATGGTCATTTGGGATAAATTGCCAGCACTTTGTTTCCGCTCTTCATTTTAACACGGTGGATGACTTGTTTATAGTCACACTTTGAGAACTAAGTACACATGGCAGTGTACTTTGCAACCCAAAAAAGCTGTATAAACAAGCACCACTGTGTATGCATGTACCTTTGAGTCGCCTGCTGACCTTTGGTGATTTCATGAATTTCATAGGAATTTTCTTAGGCAAATATTCAAAGGTAGTTTTGCCAGTTGCTTTCTCTGAAATACATATAGCCTACAGTATCCAGTATTCATTGATAGACTCCCATTCAAGTAGCAACTAGTGGTGATTATTTAAGCATAGCAAAAGCTTCTTTTCTCACAATAATCTACCTTTTCTTCTGGAAAATACTGGTAGGGTAGGGCAATACAGGAGATGGCATGCAGGCTTCCTGCTGGAATACTTTAAAACAAAAAACTTCTCATAGGTGAAAGTTTTTATGTTTTAAATCTACAAATATTCTAAATAATCTGCAACATAATGTCAAATGTTTAAACCTGGGTGAGCAAAGTGCCCCATCCACCCCCCCCAACCCCATGTACTCCATTTTGATTTTCCAACTAAAAGGGGCTTGATTCAGATATAGCGGTTGGATCAACCAGCAAGCCAGGAAAAGTCTCTCTAAAATAAAACATAAAAAAGGAAAACAAAATCTAATGTCTAATCATTCCCAGTTTTGGATTTGTTTTGATTTGTTTTCATTTAAAAATGCCTATTTTTGACTTTTGGAAGTACATAGCAGGTGCTGGGAGGAAAAGATATACATCCCTGATTTAAACAAAGACTTTACATGAATATATCCATATCTATATCTGTAAAACCTCAGCTGCAAGCTACTGAAAACAAGCTGTGCTCCAGCTGTGTCCTAACTACAGGCACATGCAGTTTAACATCATATGTAGAGAAAATAATAGGCTTAGTCTGGGCTAGGCTTGCTTCAAAGGCAGTGCTGAACACAGCATTAAGTGCAAAAGTGTCAGTAAGTCTTTGTCTTGCTTCTCCTCCAGCAGGACTGTATGGAGGAGATCAGAAATGTTTACATCTTGTTTCAAACTAGGTGGAGTCCTGTGTTATATTTGAACTAGAAGAAATTCTGATAAGTTTAAATTGTGGGTAGTTACTGAAGTCAAGGTAGGAGATCACAATGCACAAGTGGATCATGCTTTGTTTTCAGCAAGTGCGTTTTAAAACAGGGTGGAGAACCTTCTGCCATCATAAAAGGCTCATTCCAGAACTCTGTCCAAGCTGGTGGATCAATAGCGGCATGATTTCATGCTGATCCCAGCTTTGCAGGATTTATTATTATCTTTAAGCATATATAGAAAAGGATACCACAAGGGCAGAAACACAGCTCCGATACACACTGCAGAAATAATCCAGTTTTAGATTGCCTCAACTGCCCTGGCTCAATGCTAGGGAATTCTGGGAACTGTAGTTTTGTGAGACATTCCAAAAATGTCCAGAAGCTAGTTTATTTGGCCCATATGTTTTGAGGCATTGTCTGATGCTGAAATTTAAGCAGAGAGTGATTTGTATGGTATCATAAATGTGGTCACTATAAAAATGTCTAGATCTGGGCTAGAGAAAACTGGTTCTGTGTCATTAAAATTCAGTATTCAATATTCAAGACATCTAACTATATTTTAGATTTGAACAAATATGTATCAAAAAGCAGTGAAAATATAGACAAGAAATTGGACTCACGAAGATTAGAGATTATGGGACAAGTAAATCATGTAAAGAGCTTGCTAACAGTTCAGAGATCACTGCCTCAGTTCACATGAACAAGAGATCTCTGATAATTTGAAGGAAACGTACATTTTATGGCAGGATTTGAAAAAGAATTAAGATGCTGAAGTTAAAATCAAAGGAAACATAAATTATGTCAAGACCTATTCCAGAAGAGCTAACTGATTTATTAAAAACTTTAGAGTGTCTTAGAATCATAGAATCGTAGAGTTGGAAGAGACCGCAAGGGCCATCCAGTCCAACTCCCTGCCATCCAGGAAATCGCAGTCAAAGCATCCCCGACAGATGGCCATCCAGCCTCTGTTTAAAGACCTCTAAGGAAGGACACTCCACTACACTCCAAGGCAGTGTGTTCCACTGTCGAACAGCCCTTACTGTCAGGAAGTTCCTCCTAATGTTCAGGTGGAATCTCTTTTCCTGGAGTTTGCATCCATTGCTCCAGGTCCTAGTCTCTGGAGCAGCAGAAAACAAGCTTGCTCCCTCATCAATATGACATCCCTTCAAATACTTAAACAGGGCTATCATATCACTTCTTAACCTTCTCTTCTCCAGGGTAAACATCCCCACTCCCTGAGTCGTTCCTCATAGGACATGGTTTCCAGACCTTTCACCATTTTAGTCGCCCTCCTTTGGACACGCTCCAGTTTCTCAATGTCCTTTTTTAATCATGGTGCTTATAAGCAGTTCTGGTGACTAATTTGACAAGAAGTTTGAAGCAATCTACAGACAAAACTCTTTTTAGGCACAGCAGAAAAAAACTTTCAAGAGATGTGATAATTCATTTCACACATAAAGCATCAGAGATTAAATACAAGAAAATAATGGAACGTACTAAGGAATAAAAAAAACTTCTTTGTTTCTCTGTTAATGCAAATGCTAACATTTCTTACATTTGGCTTATCTGCTTCTGACAAGTGGAAAATTCTGAGAGAAAATTATTTGAACAATGCAATTAAGAAGATGTAAAAATCCTCACTCTAGAAAAGTGCTGGGGAACTAATTTCATAAACCTGTAATAAGGCACACCAATAAGGCACACTTAGTACATTCACACTGGTATTCTTAAACAGTACTAATTTACTCTTGTACTATAGCGCATCACTTCCATACTGCCTGTACGCCAGTTCACTGGGGGGGAAAAACTGGATTGGCAATAAAGTAGATAGTATTTTATTGCTGAAATTACTGTCCTGTAGACTTGTAACCTGAGAGTGGGTGTGAGACATCTCATAAAGGTTGACAGGACAAATAACACATGCCATGAATTTGTAACTATTTGTAGAAGCATATGTTGCTAAATTTTCATCATGCTCATCCCAATTCTCAGCACTCATAGTGAATAGCCTTGTGGGATTACTAATATTAATACTTACCCCTCCAACTCTTTCAAAGTGATCCCCATCTTTTTCAAAGTCTATCAGGTGTCCATTAAATGACCAAGTAAACATAATATCTAGCGGATGATCATGAGATACCTGGCAAGGAAGAAGAATACTTTCACCAGCAGTGACATCCATGCTGGTAGGTGCCACCATAAACCGTGTTGGATCTGTAAACAAGGACACAAAAGCAAATCATTAATAAATTACCTAGTTAATATGCAGGATACAATGGTCCATTATCCCATCTGATGTTGGAAGCTTAGAAGCTAAACAATGTTAGCCCTGATTAGTACTTGGATGGCAGTTGTTGTTGTCAACTCAACTCATGTGGATGACATCTCCAAGCCCCCCTATCTTCCACTGCTTTGCCATCTGGGGTGCAGTCTTTGTCTTTTTCTACTTCCTTCTACCTTTCCTGGCATTATTATTTTTTCTAATGAGTCATGCCTTCTCATGATGTGCCCAACTCTCACATTCATACATGGTGATGGGGAATACAATAGAATGGTCAATCCTGAATTGAGTGCTTAGCGGTTGTAACAAGGAGAAGGACGTGAGAGAGACAACAGAGGGTTGTCCTGGAAAGGGAGAGGTGGCGGCGCTGCAAAGGGAGAACTCTGACTGGAAACTACAAGGCCCAGCATTCCCTGGGGTGAAAGGAGAGAAGGGAAGACCCCAGGAGGCAGGCCCTACAAGGAAGAGGCTGGCAGATAAAAGGCAAAAGGGAGAGGTGCTCGAGGAGGAGGGCGTGAACGGAAGAGAAGGCGGTGAGGCAGTCACGTGTAGGGACAAAGGTCAGCTTTTGGGCAAGCCGGTGGGCTTAGCCAAGAGGGGAGGACCTTGCCAGCTAGAGTGAGAAGATTCAGAAGCTGTGAGATGCTCGGGAGAGGAGGGTTTTCTGTCGGAGTTTGCCCATCCCCACTCTCCAACCCCAAGCTCTTCTGAGAGAGGTTTGAGATTGGGTTATTGTTCAAGGGGAGCGTTCCGTTGGAACCTTCAGGGGTGTTACTAGCCTGCCCAGGGAGAGGGCCTAAACCTCGAAGAAGACCCGACCCGTAAGACCTTACTGCCACTAAGGATTTGGGTGAAGTAACCCAAGACCAGAACTCTGTGAAGTAACAGTGCCTCCACTGGTGTTATTAGTTCTGTTAAAGGTACTCAGCATTATCTTTAAGTTATTTGGAGTTATTGTCCACCATGGACCCTGCTAAGAAGCCTGGAGTTGGGGGTGTGCCCTGTGGCACTGCGACAGCTGCATATCTTTACTCTTTAGGATTTTGTCGTTCTTTCATTGCTGCCCTTCCCGTTCCTAATTTATTTTTATTTCTAGGCTGCAGTCTCCTTTCTGATCAATGTTTGACCCAAGGCACAGGCAATCTTTAACTATTTCAATTTACTCATTGTCTAGAATCTATGTAAATCTTCCATGGCCATTATTTTTGTTGGATCCCTTGGATGGGAGACTGCCAACGAATACTAGATGCTGCAGGCTGTATTTTAGAGGAAGGAACTAGCAAAACCACCTCTGAGTATTCCTTGTCTAAGGTCTAAAACACACTGCAGAAATAATCCAGTTTGAGACCTCTTTAACTGCCTTGGCTCAATGCTAGGGAATCTTGGGAACATTTAGCCTTCTCTGTCAGAGAGCTCTGGTCCCACAAGAAACTACAGGAAACCTAGCACTGAATCAGGGCAGATAAGCGGTCTCAAACTGAATTGTTTCTGCAGTGTGTTTTGGACCTAAGAAAATGCTATGAAATTCATGGGGTCATCATAAATTGACAAGTGACTTGAAGGCACATATACACACAATACAACACAGCTTGATGAGGATGGAGCAACATAATAATCTCTAAGGATTGATTTAAAACATGGAATAGTTTTGCACACTTTAGTTTACTACAGAAACAAGTTGGGCAGTAAAGTATTTCATTTTTGCACTGTTAACTAAAGTGAGAAATAAATTGCAACATTGGACAGCACAGAAGTAGCTTTTCATTGGGCTGAGGTTAAGCTGGAGTAATTTACTACTGTTCAATTCAATAAGCAGACAATGAAATGTGAATAGTTATTTCAGTTCCTGTATTATATGTTTTTCTTTTCTTTATAAATATAATAGTATCTGCATTAACTGGTCAAATCCTGAAACACACCTGTACCTATACTTTGAATGGCATGATTTAGCCAGATTGAGGACCTTTAAATTTTATTGTTTTCCACATGTGAATTAATGGAATTAAACTCTTTTCCACTGGAATGGATGTAGAAATGATTTACTTTTTTGTTCAGCCCCACAACAGGTTTATTATGACAAGTTTTGTAAGCATTATGGGATGAATAAGATATATTAAAAAGGTGGTATATCTACCCATCAAAGAGCAAAATACAGCCAAAAAATAACACTTTAGAGTTCATACTTTATTCCTACTGACAACATAGTAAAGTTCAAAGAGAAAGCTTTTTGTAATTTTACATGCATAAACAGTTTTCTTATTGCATTGCTAGCCTATATGTTATATTATGTATTAATGTGTACCCTCACCCACAAAAATCTTAATGTGTTAGAAGTATTACAATATATCTTCATAATCTACACCACCATCTACAATACAGAAAGCCAAATAGAAGTCATATGATGCCATTTAGCAAAACCTAAATGTCCCACTGATATAATTGATGGATTTTTACAAAGGGGTAAACTTCAAATGTCTACTCTAAAATCCTAAAACAGACCACACTGTCACAGGTTTGTCTACAAAAAGCTCTGGGAATTCATTTACTTGGATTATTCATTCATTTTATTAATTTTAAACATTTCTTCTTTGGTTTCAGACACATAGTCAAGGAAACATGAAGCTGACAATAAGTTAATTAGGTGTCAAGTGGAAGAATACCTTATTAACAATGAACTTTTTAAAAAAAAACCAAGTAGTTTAATTGTTCATTCATCATTTGTGTCTCAAATGGCAGCTCCATACTGAGTTCGCCCTTCTGCAATGTATTACTTGCCTCCTGAGCTGGTGAAAATCCTTCTACCCCTGCTAGCAACAGCCAATGGTGGTGTAATGGGAAAGCACAGCATAATTACATGAAGATATGAGACAAATTGTATTGTATGTTTCAATGGGGTATCTCTCTGACACATGCTTTCAGAACTAACCTATATTTTTGATATGAAATAAAGGAGATACCTGAACATATTTGAGGTCCTCAGTAGTCATCTGTCACATTTCTTTTGTATCATAGTTCAGAATAACTGTTTCTAGATCTGTAGTAGTTTGATCAGCTTGTGTCATTTCTGAACATTCCCCCTTCTCTGATTTTCCCATTTCTAATAGTTTGCACTTGTTTTACTGCCATCTCTTTTGGACAGAATGCTTTGCATAATTTCAGATAAAACCCAAGGCCTCTTCAGTTTTGGAGGGTGCAGTCCAAGCACTGGAACAATTTGCCTATCTGAACCAATTCTACCAAGGACTAAAAACTGATTACACATAATTTAGTGAGTTTTACTGTATTTATAAATGAACAACAGTGAGCAGAGGAAAGATGGAACTCAAGAGGAAACATGCTTCTTTTTCACGCCTCCATTCAAGCTAAGGAAAGTTTTAAGGGCAAGTCTTCAGATGAATTCCAGGTGATTCAGAGTTACCTCTTCATAATTTACTGTGTCGCTTTGGGTGAGTAAATTAATTGCAGTGTTCCTCAGTTTCTCCAGCTGCTCAAGGAAGCAGCATTTGTCTGCCTGACACAACTTAATGAGGTGCAGTTAGCAAACCTGAATAAAGTAGTAAGCTTCTCTAATGAATTTTTTTAAAAAACAGAAACTGTGCAGCTTGGCCTCACAGTAGAGAACTTCAGAATTCAATATCCTGCCCAACTGTTTATCCCATCTCATGGATTTCAGATGTAGTTCTTTTGTCATTAGAGACTGATTTTGGTCTTTTATCACCACTTGCCCCCCACTTTCTAACAAGTTCAACTAGACATTATGAGGTACTGCAGACTGGCAAAAAAAAAAAGCCTTTGGAATTTGGCAGGAGTTACAGCTATAGTTACTGCATCTGTCTGTCTGTCTGTCTGTCTGTCTGTCTGTCTCGCCTTCTCTGATGTTGATATGATGTTCTCCCTGTCTAGTTTTTTTCCCCTGCAAATTTAGAGCACCAGTAGCAACTTTTAAAACCAATTGCAAGGGGTGTTCTTTCCCCTCTTCTGGGAATTTCACACATTGGTATCTATTCTCTCAGTTTCTCAACCCTTAATTGGGAGAAAAGAGCAGATGAACCCCCCCCCCCACAGATACAGAATGGGGATAGCACTTGTTGTGAAATGCCGTCCAACTGACTTGGTCTTATGGCAACCCTATACTTTGTCTTATGGCAACCCTATGAATCAGAGGCCTCCAAGTCACCCTGTCACCAACAGCACTGCTCAGATCTTGCAGACTCAGAGCTGTGGTTTCCTTGATTGAGTCTATCCATCTGTATTGTGGTCTTCCAATTTTCCTATCACTGTACCAAGAAACCATACCAGGCATTATTGTCTTTTCTAAGGAGCCATGCATTCTAATGATGTTACCTAAAGTACAACACTCCCAGTTTAGTAATCTTGGCTTCTAGGGAGAGTTCAGGCTTAATTTGCTCTAGGACCTATTTATTTGTCTTTATAGCAGTCCACAGTGTCCGTTTAAATTTTTCTCAAGCACCACATTTGAAATGAGTTTTCCCTCCGGCCATTTCCCCTCAAAACTTGCTTTCTCCATGCATGGGTGAAAAGAGGTAATTCATAATGACTGTAGATAAATTTTAGTTAAACCAAAAGAAATCACCAATCCACAATGTATTAAAGAAGATATATCCACATACTAGTGGTTTTTGCTCATTATAATTCTTGCACAGTTTATACATAACTAGTTGAAATATGTTTTCACCTTCATCATAATAATGTTACAAGCCAAGTTTACATATGAAGTAACATATGAAGATCCACTGGGTGGTTGATCCATTAGATGACAGATCAATCCCCCTCCCCCAAATGTATTGCAAATGAAACAGATTAAAATTTCAAAGTTCAAAAAATTCTGAGTGTGCATGGTGCTCTTGCTTTTGTGCCTTTTTAAATGGTTTCCTGGTTTAGCATAAATAATTTGTCTCCATAACTTTGGTGCCTTCCAGATGCGTGCAAAGTACGTACTAGGTACGTACTAGGGTTAGGAAAGGGTGTCCCTTCCGGATACCCTAACCCTAGTACGTACCTAGTATGTACAAAATGGTGGCGCCCATTCTACATGGGCGCCGCCATTGGGACGTCACGACCCAAACGGAGCGGCGTGGAAGTGACGTGCTGGAGCTGCACGAGGGTGCCTGGGGTGCCTTTTCCGTGGTGCCGGAAGGAGCTCTGAAACAGAGCTCTTTCCAGCTTTGCGTCGCTGGGCACAGCCTTTAGACGGCTGCGCCAGTGACGCAAAGCAGAAAGGGGCCAAGTGGCCCCTTTCTTTTTGTCCCCACCGCTGTCGGGTGTCCTTAGGGCATGAAGCCCCAATGACACCCCTTTCCAGGCTGTGGGGAAGCGGCCTTTTGCCACTTCGCCGCGGCCTGGAAAGCGGCAGATCGGGGCCTCAGAGGCTGCCGCGGTGGCAGCTGAGGCCCCGATCCGGCAGGGAAAGGGGCGGTCTGTAAACCGCCTATAAAATTTTTGCTGTATTTTTCTCTCTGCTCCAAACTATAATATTATGAGGAATGATTGCAAGCACTGGTTCAACCTCACTATCTCAGCAACCTTCACTTAAGGCATCACTTCCATGGGCAGGGGCCAGTGTGAAAGCACTTTCTTGTTATTCACCACAAATGACTGGGTTTAAACTGAACTACAAAGCCCTTCAAGTATAACATCACCGCACCAGAATCTTGATGCTGCACATGTGTAAATATACATGATCTGACTCTGAAAATCACCATGCCTATGGAGGGGGCAGGAAACAGGAGATGAAGCCACTTTCTCCCCCATGCAGAAAGACCAGCAGCAACTTTCTGTCATTTGTTATAGGCTGAATCTCTCTTATCCAGAATTCCAAAATCTGAAATATTCCAAACCCCAAAAGCTTTTTCATGGGTGGCTGAGTTAGTGACACCTTTGCTGTCTGATGGTTCATTGTACACAAGTTTTGTTTCATTCACAAAATGATTTAGAATATTTTGTATATAATTACTTTCAGGATATGTGTATATGGTATATATGAAATGTAATAGAATTTTATGTTTGCCATCTCCAAGATATCTCATTATGTACTTATAGGCAATTATAGGTATTTCAAAATCCAAAACAAACAAACAAACAAACAAACAAATCCAAATTCCAAAACACTTCTGGTCCCATGCATTTTCAGTTTGTACTTACCTGGTAACCAGAGGCAGAGGGGAATGGAACTACAGTAGATCCCCCCAAAAATGTATCAGGTACAAGAACAAGAAATTGCATCAAGAACAAGGGCAACTGTTTTTCTTAGTTAAGTCTCCATACTTGTGATTTAGAAAAACTGATAATTGGAGGAGGGGGTTTACCCCTCCCTGGGCTGTCAGTAGAGCTGGGGCTTTAGTCCTCTCTTGTTCCTCTTAGGATTCCTCTCTATGCATTACAAGTGTCATTACTAATTTACCTGCATATCTATATGGCCTTGTCTGAATAGGAATCATGCCAGGAAGGCCATATCAATGCTCACAGAAGTCATATAGGCTTTATAGGATCCTAAACCACATAAACCAATCAAAATAGTAATAATAATAATAGTAGTAGAAATAATAATAATAATCATCATCATCATCATCTTTATTTATACCCTGCCTCTATGTCAGTGATAATAGAGGTGTCTTACAGATAAAACATCCATACGAACCCCAAGTCCCAATAATTACCACCTTCCCCTACTTAATACTACTGGCTAGCACTGTCATGTCTAGCTTCTTCTGGATTTTTTTTACAGCTGAATTTCTTTTTTTCTTTTCTTTTCTTTTTTAAAAACACCTTTTATGAATGAGTTTTGAACATGTCATCCACTTGAACTCAGCAAATGCCCAATGTCTGCAAAGGCGTCCATTTTTAAAACCCATTAATGTTTTGTTGAAGCCAGACAGGGATATAGTTTGACATATTGCATTTCTATGAGTGGCTGAAACGACCTGATGAAAAATGACACCCTAGTGTAACTCTGATGAAACTTTTTCTAGCCATATTCATCACGAGGTTAAGCCTTCTGCGAAGCAATTTACAAATCACCCCCAAGGAGAAAGCTTACCAATCTGTTTTCAAGGACTTGAAAAAGTGAAAATATCTATTTAATGACCTTACCGTAGCAACAAATGAAAAGTGCAGCAGAGAAGCCAAGTAAGGGTGAATAGTAAGAAGCCAAGTAACAATCAGACATACTATATTTGCATGGTAAAGATCCATAGCGAGAAATGTCTTTTTAATTATGGAGTCTGCTTTCACTAAACCCAATATTGTTCTGGCTATCTTCCATATTCTAAGGCTGGTTAGAAATATCAATCAAGGTTTTTGTTTTTTTTAAGGAGCCCTCCATGAAATTATAAATTGGCTCAACACACCTTAATCATCCACTTAGATAATACTGCAGCACTGGCCATCTTCAGGCTTCTAGGATCTTCTTTGCTTTTTATTAGAACTCTGAATTCTGCCAGCCAAAGCTAATGGTAGAATAATAGCCCTGTGGCAAGCACTGACTTAAAGAACTAAGTGCCTCTGACCTCATGGCCAGATAATAGAACTTTCATCATCTGTTTAAACAACAACGAAAACACGTTTCTATACGCTATCTTAATTATTTTGATCTGATTATTTCTAAAATTAAAACTTTTAGTTGCTCCTTGGGAGAATGGAAACTCCTACCCTTGTTGTTGTGTACCTTCAAGTCATTTACAACTTATGGAGAACCTAAAATGACCTAGTCACAGGGTTTTCTCAGAAGGATTTGTTCAAAGAAGGTTTGCCATTGTCTTCCTCTTAGGCTGAGTGTGTGTGACAGGTCCAAGGTCACCTAACAGCATTAGCATAGCAACAGCATTTGCATTTATATACTGCTTAATAGTGAACTCAGCACCCTCTAAGGAGTTTACAATCCGTAAGCCAGTTGCTTCCAACAAGCTGGGTACTCTTTTTACTGACCTATGAAAGGATGGAAGGCTGTGTCAACCATGGAGCCCTGGGATCAAACTCACAACCTTGTGGCTGCAGTACCACCATTTAACCATGCACCACCAGGGCTCCTAATGGATTTCCCTGGATGAGTAAGGATTCAAATCATGGTATACCAGAGTGCTAGTCCAGCACACGAACCATTACACGACACTGTCTCTCATATCTTGTGAAAAAAAATCAAAGAACTATTCAGAAATATTAATCTTCCTCCATTCCTTCACCACTACTCTGTTGATTCAACATATTCAAAAGGATCTTTGGGTGGCTAGAAGGTTGACTTCTAATTGACCATTGACCACTTTAAAGACATTTTTGACAGCACTGTTGGCACACATTCTCTTTTGAGAATATTCTTCATACAGAGAGATTCAAGGTATTCTAACCAAAGGAATTTGAATACATAAATTAAACCAATCAATCTTTCTTTTCCTTTTCACTTTCACATAGGCCTTTGCTGGAAATCCTCCTCCTACCTCTCAGCTGTCTGAAATCATCAATACAACCAAGGTGAGGGGGGGGGCACCCCCAAATACCTTTTTCCATATCCCCCTCCTTCACAAGTGGCAATCCTGGCAAGTGGGATCGTACAGCCAAGCTGTAGTTATAATCTATCAAATTGTAATTTAAGCAGTCCTTGCAGCTGGCAAAGTGGCATCCCACCTGTTTCTAATGATGATGAGGTGCAGAGCATGTTTTCATAGTTGGTTACCTTGGGATACCAACTCCTTAGTTCATTTCAGTCTTTAAAGTAAGTATTCCAGAAGCAAACTTAAAGAAAGTCAACAGCTCTTGGCTAAATTAGAAAGGCTTGATTCATCTACTTTTTAGCTTGAATACATTATTGTGTATGTATATACCTTCACATCGCTTGTCAGCTTATGGCAACTCCATGAATTTCATAGGGGTTTTCTTAGGCAAGCAATTATCCAAACAATAATAATTTGGCTAGGCAGACATGAATGGCATTACAAGTGATCCCAAAGTCAACAAAGCTGTATGTGGTTGAACTACCTTGGAATTTCTTGCACACATTGGCAAAATGTTGTTTTAGAACAGTAAGCAGGAAGGACTGAAACCTTGGCTGTACAATTAAGTTTATCATTTGTGTGTGTGTGTGCAAGCATATGTGAATCTTTAGAAAATACCTACTTATAAAGCTTCTTTTGCAGGATATATCACATGTCTCACATTCTATTCATGCTAGTAATTCCTTAGTTTTTATTGATAAGAATAAAATATCATTGCAAAGAAACAGAATAATGAAAACACTCTCTTCATTATGTATCCTACAAATAAATAGATTTAGCAGAGGATCTGACAACTTCCATTCTTGAAGAGCGTGGTTAGAGCTTTTAACTCTAGGTGTCACTGGATGATCAGGAGAGTTTTATTTCTGCCTGTCAGCAGTTTCCTGTTCTGCAGCTATAAGAAGCAGTGCTTCTGACTAAGCAGAGGGTTATTGCTCTGCATGGCAACAAAAACTGTAACAGGGAGTCTGTGGGCTGCATTTGAATCTAAGATCTTCTTTCTAGCAGACAGATTCTTAGTGTAGCAGACAGCAGACAAACAGGGCCCTTTAGCAGCAAAAGTGAAATTTATCTGTTGTTCTATACAGAGAAATGTACATGATAAAGGAAACGGACAATATTGCCTTCATAGTTACTGGCTTCATTCACTTCTTTCTCTATATACCTGAGCACTACCCAAGTCAAGATAATGGTCAGTACCTGTACCTGTTCCCCACACCCATGCTTCATTCGATGCATATTCAGTCAAGATATTACATCAGGAGCCTAAGAGCTGTTCCTAAAGACATTATAAGAAGGTGAATCTTTCATTTATCTGGACAGAGCTACAGCGTGGACACTTGCTGAGACACACAGCCCTGCAAGAGGTCTATTTTGGCTATCTTTGCCCATTCACCTGCAAAGTGAGAGCCTATAATCTATGAGAAGATGGTGCCACATCTTCCACATGCCTTGCACTCTTCCTTTGGCAAATACGTATTGGGTATGTATATTTTTGAAAAGGCTAGGTGAGGAAAAATTCCAGGAAGGAAAGAAAGATGAACTGGAAGGGAGGAGATGAGGGAAGGCCTGCTTTGGCCATCCTGTCCAAAGCTCCTTCCTAGAAACAAAAGCTGGCATTGTATTCTGTATCTTTTATAGATATGTTCAAACTTCACAGACTGTTTTTCTTCTGCTGCTCTTTTCTGCCTGGTACTTGCAAAAGGCCTATGGGGAGGGGGCAAAAAATTTTCATGACAGTTCTGACATTATGGCTGTTTATGAAAGACAGCAAAACCCGTTGCATGCTTACATACACTCACTAACTGCTAGATTGTGTGCTTCATGACTTCCTGATTTGTTTGCTTTACTGCCTTCTGCATCCTTCTAGACTGCATCAATTTTTCTCTTTCCATGCTCCCTCCGTTTGGCCATGTATTTACTTATGTACAAATATTAAATAATCAAAGTTACTTTAAGTTTCACAAAGACAAATTATGTCTTTTCTCTGCTAAACCTGTATGTGGTGTGTTTGGTGGGGGGCAGTGGTGTGGGTGGGGGACTGGTTTATGGTACAGCTTCTCTGCCTTGCCCAATTGATTACTCTGCGCAGAGAGATCCCTACGATGTCTCATATTTCACAACAGGTTGGGTACACTAAATCATAGCACTCGCGCATCCCTAGTTTTTAAGGGGGTGAGCTTCAAGATGACAGTTTCCTTTCCTTGAAACACAGCAGCAAATCAAACAATACAGTGCTATTTGGACATGCTTATTAGTTTATTTAGGAAGTTTTTTTTTCCCCCACTTCCAAAATTAAAAGAATTGGAGAATGGGGTGACATTGGCTATCAGCATGAAGGTTTCAATTGTCACAAAGCTGTAATGAATTTTTTTAGAATTACAAGCCACCAGCTGCATAAGTCTGTGAGTAACAAATTATCCAATTTGAAAACAAAAACCACCCTGCCTTTTCATAGTGTTGTGGTGTCTATTAAGATGTATTGTTTTAGATAGCAGCTCTTCATTGTCTTATTTGCTTGTTGGTAGATCATGCAGTGCCGTGTTCTGTCATGTTGAGCTAGAACATGACACAGTGGGACACTATCGCTGTGGACCTGAAACCAACACCAGAAATAAATCATAGCCGACAGTCAAAGGCAGATCCCCTATTTTTTTAACCAAGTCTTCAAATATAATATAAAAAAGCTGCAGAATTAAGAGAAAGACTGAAAGAGGCAAAACCAAAAAAGAAACAACTGGGCAACTTCTGAGAGGCCTCAAGGATCCAACATCATGTACTTGTAGAATTTAAGATATGAACATACTAAAATTAAAGTTTTCATCAAGATGAACTGCTTCTTGGTTTGTTACCCGCAAAGCTGCCAGAATACAAAGAAAATTTTGATTTATTTCAACCCAAACCTGCCATTATTATCCCAACAAGAGTACATCCATGGAATCACTAGAACCTACAAAATATATGACTGATCACTTTCCCATTGAGTTTAATGGTATATACTTAGTTTAGACTAATTTTTTTAGTTGTGTCTGCATGGGCCAGATCCAGGAGCAGCCCAGGTAGTTCTGGCCCCAAAGCCTGCCCAAAGTCCCGGCACTCCAAAGCATGCCAGACAGAGCTGTTTCGCATGCACATCCTGCTTGTGTCACCTGCTATCACACGTTGGTCCCTCTGAGGCTGAAATGAAGTACCGAGCATCACTCACATGGCTGGGTGACGTGTTCTGAGCTCAAGAGGGAGGACTTGTGCCAGTTGGCAGCAGGTCAGCAGTGTACTGATAACACCCAGCTCACTCCATAACTCAAAGAATCTCACCCAGCGGCTTCATATGAGATGTTAAATAACATCAGGGACAGTATAGCACCCCTGTGGAACCCCACAGGTGAGCTCCCTTTTACGGAGCAGCTGTCCCCGAAGCAAGCCCCTCTGGACCTGGCCCAAGAGGAAGGACCGGAACCACTGCAATGCAGTGCCTCCGATACCTAACCCCCTCAGGCGGTCCAAGAGGATGCCGTGATCTATTGTGTCGAAAGCTGCTGAGAGGTCTAGGAGCACCAACAGGGTCACACTACCCCTGTCGATGCTCAGACGCAGATCGTTGGTCAAGGCAACCATGGCAGTCTCAACCCCAAAGCCTGTCCTGAAGCCAGTTTGAAATGGGTCTAGATACAGTGGTACCTCGGGATACGAAATACCCAGGTTACGAAATTTTCGGGATACGAAAAAATCCCATAGGGAATCATTGTTCCGGGTTACGAATGTTTTTTCGGGTTACGAAAAAACTTTTGGTGCTTTTTTCGGCTTTTTCGCATGGAATCGCGGCTTTTCCCCATTAGCGCCTATGGCAATTCGGCTTACGAAGGCTTTTCGGGTTACGAAAGCGGCCGCGGAACGAATTAATTTCGTAACCCGAGGCACCACTGTAATCGGTTTCATCCAAGACAGCTTGGAGTTGAAGCGCAAGTGCCCTCTCGACTTGGTGGCCATATCCTGATGTCTCTTCCCGTGACTCAGCACTGAAAGGAAAATGCCTTGTCATAATGGCTAACAGTGACCCTTTGTTGTCCAGTCACCTTTTTTTTATCCCACATTGTACATTTTCCCTTCTGAATTATACCTCAACAATGTTCAGCATCGTGTTTCCATTATGGCCACACATGTGCTTCAGACGCAGGGCAAGGACCTTTGAGACAAACTGAAAGAAAGAGATTGGTAGCATGAGCTTTTGTAGACTTCAGTCTACTTCCCAAACATGCATTTGAGGAAGTAGGCTCAAGTCTACAAAAGCTCATGCTACCAACTTCTTTCTTTTAGTTAGTCTCAAAGATGCTGCAAGATCCCTTTGCATACCAACTTTCCAGATTAACATGGCTGTGTCTTTAAACTTTGTAGCATCCAGGTTTACTTTCAGAAAATAACCTTTTCTTACTCAGGTTTCTCACTCAACCTTTTCCTGACACATTGGGAATGATGTTGGTTGTTGTTATTTTAGCACAGAAGCAGAAAAAGGTCCAAGGATGGAAATAACATGGTTAAAAAAAGGACAAAGATTATTGTAAATAGCGTATTAAGGATGGGAAATAACAAATTATATTTTAGGGCAAAGTGTTCATTTAAAAATGCTTAACGTTGCTGTAACATTTGACAGTTTTATGCTAACAATAAAATAAAATAGCTAGAGGCTGTGCAGATGCCTCATCCTCCTTCTTCTTGCAACCCTATCAATTTCCTCTTGTTAAAGAATTTTGTGCTACTATCAAATATTTTGTTAATAGAAGCTAACAGAATTGCTAAAAATGGCTATACTTCCAAAAGCGCTGCAAGAACTTGCTGTAAGGATCTGTATGGCTAGAAGGAATAATAGCAAGCCCAAGTTAATTGTCAGATGGGTAGGGTGAAGGAAAGAAGGCCTGTCTCGGCAATTGGAAGAGAAAAAAATGTGACAGACACATTATTCTGGATTATGCAAGATTTCAGAATTAAATATATGGAGCAGCCTTTCAGCCACACATATGGAAAGACAGAGCTCTAGCTATAGTGTCTGTGTAGATTTGACATTGACAAAGTACCTTCCCCTTCAGCTATTAGTTTAGCAGAGCCTGCAAAAATAGGTTTGCCTGTTTGCTCCTGTTGTCCTCTTTTGCATGTGCACTCTTCTCTCCAATGTTTTTTTTTTTATCCTTTGAGGGTCTCAGTGACATTGGCTGCATCTGCACTGCAGAAATAATCCAGATTGACTCCATTTTAACTGCCATGACTCGTCAGTGAATTCTGTGAACAGTAGTTTTGTGAGACATTTAGCCTCCTCTGTCAGAGCTCTGGTGCCACAACAAAATACAGTTCCCAGACGTCCATAGCATTCAGCCATGACAATTAAAGTGGTATCAATCTGAAATTATTTCTGCAGTGAGGCTGTAGACATTGTCATATGATGTAGTAGTATCATGATGATCAGTAACTGGCTGCGTAACCAGTCTAGGAAGCAACTGCACCTACTGTGAATGTTGATTCTCATCATGTTTCTAAATCTAATTTCCTACATAATGCTGTGATGTCATTTGATCACTTATTGTAGACTGTTTTTGTGGCCCCCAAGAAGACTCAATTTCTGCAGAAACGTTTCTTTCTTTGTTGTTGAAATTTGGCAGTTTGATTAGGTTCTGAATTTAAGCAACAGAGCAGCAATGAAGTGTGGCCTATGGTGGTCCAGGGGCATGACTGGCCACAAAGTTGTCCATGACTTCTTTTTTGCCTAGGACTGGATAAATGTCAAATCTAAGAATAGTAAAAAGCTGCCACAGGAAGCCACCAAACAGTGAGAAATGTCAGAGTACCAAACAGAGTTGAAATAATTAAATATGCCGACAATCAAAATAATTTTGTGAAATTGTTCTATCCTACACTACTCCAAAATATTATTTTTACCACAGAAATGGCAATTTTCAACAGTATTCTGATGCATATGGAAATGTAAAAGAATACAACATTTAAAGCAGAATAAGCTTCTCTTTTTACAGAGTGGCCTGTATAACAGAGAGCTGTGTTTTCCTGTTAATTTTCAGTATGTGTAGATATACATCAATCAAACAGATTTGAGTAATAGTGAGTTAAACAGCATTTGGAGATAAAATGGGAAGACATTCAACTGGCAAATACAGTGCAAAGTCAATTTGTTTTGATCTGAAAAGGGAGACTACAATGTTACTTTAGAATGTTGTGTGTGTGGTCATCTGTTCTGTGTAACACAACTACAGTCAGTATGGACGAGAGAATGATATTTGCTTGAATTCAAGTGTGAATGTTGCTTGTGCTGCTGCCATATCTACATTTACACTTACTTGCAGCTACGAATGGGAAAATGAACATAGCTACAATTGTATACTACAGTACATCTAAATGTAAATGTTCATAGTAGGTAAGGAAAATTAGTAACAACACAATCTTATGCATGTCTACTCAGAAGTAATCCTCATTTAATTAAAAGTCACTTACTCCAAGTATAGGATTACAGCATTAGTACAAGTTGAATGAGCGAGACTCTGATACTTTTGTGTTTAAAATCAAACCAGGAAATTTAAACTCCATATCTGGCATGTATTTCAACATCTATGGAACAGACCACAATTTTAAAGTATGTTTTCATTCCAGATACTGCAATAGAAATCCACAATATACGAACAAAAGAGTAGATTCTGTATAACAGCAACAAATGCAATCTGAGCACCTGAAGAACATAGTACTTATCACTTTAAGCATATGTTCAGTACAAATTCACAGTTATGATCCAAGGGGGTTGTTGGCACAAAAATAGCAATAGCAAATACATTTCTATACCACTTATTAGTGAACTTAAGGACTCCTTAAGTGGTTTACAATGTGTAAGTTAATTGCCCCCAACAACTGAGTACTCATTTTGGTGACCTACGGAAGGATGCAAGGCTGAGTTGACCCTGGAGCCCTGTTTGGGATCGAACTCACTACCTTGTGGCTGTGAATGGCTGCAGTATCAGCAATTATCAACTGCGCCACCAGGGCTCTTTCTCAGAACATGATACAGACTGGTGGATCATCTCAAAGAATTTTTAAAAATAGCTTTATGGCAAGGGTGGGCAAACTATGGCCCACAGGCCACCAGTGGCCATGGACCTTACGTTTGAAACGCCAAACACCT
This sequence comes from Sceloporus undulatus, assembly GCF_019175285.1. NCBI lineage: Eukaryota > Metazoa > Chordata > Lepidosauria > Squamata > Phrynosomatidae > Sceloporus > Sceloporus undulatus. The sequence goes on along the minus strand of NC_056523.1, from coordinate 42,476,831 downwards.
CCCCAGTCCCTGATAACCCTTTCAATGGCCCATTTAAAAAATGTCAGCAATTTTGGGGCAAAAATTTACTGAAAAGCATATCCAAAGTCTCTCCGTGTGTGTGTGTGTGTGTGTGTGTGTGTATCCTATAGAACTGACACTCCTTTCCAAATACCTTCTTTCCATCTGTTTCTTAATTATGCCACTTCTGGTCACCATTCTGAATAAGAAATGGAGGGGAAACAATATATTCTGGCATACCTGGGTATATGTACAGCTTATAGTGGGTTGGCAGCAGAAAATTTAACCCTTTCCCACATAATGCTATATAATTCAAAGACATAGCCATGTTAGTGTGGAAAATCAGTATGCAAAGGGAACTTGCAGCACCTTTGAGACTAACCGCTCGGATTCCCAGTGATTGGGAGGTATATAAATAAATCCTATTATTATTATTATTATGGAAAGACAGAATTTGGTAATTTTGTTGTTTACCTTAGTTCCACCTCTGTCCCCCAGTGCAGAAGCTTCAATGAGACCATGAAGAAAGGAAATAGCTTCGGGAAACCATTTGACTTCATTGCCAAACTATGAGCCAAATGAAAAGTAATGAATTCAATAAATTTGTACAGTATGACCAGAGGATATAGGGGGAAAAGTGTGTCAAAATAGATACTACTTCTGGGTAGAGTGAGGTAACTTTACTTTTATTTCCTCAGTCATATGAGAGTCAGAAGTTCAAAGTGATGCTGTGTTCTGTGCAACATTACCATGAAAAGTAAAGGAAATGAAGGAAAAAAGAACTGCATGGTATGGAAATAGCTGGCATTACATTGTAAAGAGTCAATGACTGAACCTTAAAGGGTTCCATAATTTATCAGAGACCAAGTATGATTTCTTTTGTATTTGATTAACTTGCTCTGTAAAGAGGGTGATCATTTTTGTAATAACAGTAGATTATTCCTTCCTGAAAAGATGGATATTGGCTAACTTTAATCAATAGTCCGTAAAGGATGGCAACTTGAATTCACTGGGTTATCCATAAAGCCTGTAATGGATACTGTGATGTTTTTTCATCATGCCAGTTTCATTTAAGACATCTCCAAAATGATGTGTGCTCTGTTTTGTTGCTAAATACAAAGAGAAACAGAAGAGTAAAACTGCATGCTTTGTTTTTATAGGATAATCAGGCAACAGTGCAGTAGCTATAAAAGAGGAAATAAAAGTTTTGTCAAATGACAAATTTTATTGTTCTTTCCAGACTCCATTTCATATGATTCTTTCTGTCATGTTTCTATGGAGAAAGTTTGATTTAATAAGACTGCAATGCATTCTACAAAATGGCAGTTAAAAGAAAACATTGCATGGTTGTTGTGTACAGAGGGAAAAATCAAGCACTTCCTTTTATCTAGAGCTGATAGGCTTTCATTTATTTGAATTTTATAATGTTCTCTATTAGCATCTTTTCCTGGCACTCTCTAGTGCCAATCCATTTCCAAATTTGTTGCAGGTTTAAATTAACTTCCATTTATTATTCAGTCATACAAAGAACACATGTAGGATTAGTGTCTTGTGACTGAAGGTCTTTCTTATTTGCTGGAAGACAAGTTGTTTGCTGAAAGCAATGCTTTCACAGCAAGAGGCTGATAGCTTTAACAGTGTGCCTTCCAATCTATATATTTACAGCTTAAGTAATTAATCCAAACAACTTTTTTCATTTAAAAATATGTATTTTCAAACAAGAATAACATTGATGTTTTACAAACAAAAAATCAATAACAACAATCAAGAATAAAACAAAAACCAGCATAACATAACATTCATATAACAAAATATGGGTGCTCATAAGGAAATGAAATTACAAAATAAACACTCATTAGTCTCAAAAATGTTAATCTTGTGGCCCAGTATGAAAATATCTTTCCAATGGCTGAAATGATGGAGTGATGGATTCAAATTATTGTCAGCATAATCAATTAGAGGGAACTATTTCTCAATAAGTGAGGGTCAGCTTCCCTGTAGTGGTTTGGCCATTGGACTATGACTCTGGAGACCAGGGTTCAATTCCCAGTTCGCCCATGGAACCCACTGGATGACTGTGAACATGTCATACTCTCTCAGCCTCAGAAGATTGCAATGGCAAACTTCCTCTGAAGAAATTTGCCAAGAAAACCCTATAAAAGGGTCACCATAAGTCAAAAAGGACTTGGAGGCACACAACAACAAGAAGAACAACAAGAACAACAACATTTCTCAATAAAGCTTTTGTATTCTTCAACTTTACCAAACCACTTCTAATAGCAGGACAAAAACAAGTTCAAAATGAAAAATGTGTCTTTTTAAAGACATAAATTTGATCAGTATGTTTAGCTAAAGTAGGACAGAAGGACAAACACGGCTATGTTCAGATTTGTTGATATTGATGCAAAAGGTAAAGGTCGTCCTTGACATGAATGTCTACTTGTAACTGACTGGAGGGGGCAGTGCTTATCTCTCTTTCTAAGTTGAAAAGCCAGCGCTGTCTGAGGACTGCTCTGGTGGTCGTGTGGCCAGCATGACTGCACCAAACGCTGTTACCTTTCCACTGAGAAGTGGTACTTATCTATCTATTTGAATTTGCATGCTTTTGGACTGCTGGGTTGGCAGACTGTGGGACTAATGACAGGAGTTCACCCCATCATGCAGCACCCAGGCCTCCAACTGCCAACCTTCTGATCTTTCGATCATCAGAACTGGCATCTTAACCACTAAACCACTGTATCTCTTATTGATGTTATAGTGGCATCCTAATAGAGTGTCGTTCTGCTCTAGGTGAACAAAATTGTTGTGTTTTTTTTACAACGTTGGCTCCTTACTACCCCCTCCCTCACTGAGGCATCATAAAAGGGAAGCAGATTCTGAGTGCCAGGAACAGGAGTTGGGCAGGAGGCACTCTCTGTGTGCATCAAGCCAAGCCTGTCTCCTCTCCATTTGCCATAGAACATCCTTGAGCAAGACAGAAAAAGTGGGAGGATATGAGGGTGGGTAGATGCTGTTTCCTTTAGCAAATGAAACTGTTTACCATTAAAGAAATAGCCCTGCTACCTGTTGCTACAGAAGGAAAAAAGAAAGGGAGGAAAAAATGGAATCTAGCAACTCTTTTAAGATTTTTAGAATGAACCTTTGTGAATATCAGTCCACTTCCTCAGATGCAAGAATGGGATTCCTATCCACAAAAGCACATGCTAAAATATAAATAAGTTAGTTGTTATATTTTTCCCAGGCTTCTTGAGAGCTGAACTAGATGCCCCCAGATGGAAAGCAGATGATAAGAAGCCAACTACAGGATAGATAGAAAAATAGATAGACAGATAGATTTATGGATACTCATTGAGGAAGGGTAGATGTTTGCCATGGGTTTTCCTGTAAGTAATTTCAAATAAATGACATGGGCTGATTCCACATTCCCTCATTTTTAGCATATAGTATGGTGCTTTGAACTTTACTCAGACACCTGAATCCCTACTCCCATTGGTCTTTAAAGTAAATATGACTTATTTGTATTTATCAAGTGGTGTTATTGGGAAAACAAGTGTGCCACACTGGATTGTTACTTGCTTTGAATTTACACAAAGCAAAACAGATTTTTCAGGGATGTAGTAGTGTTAGGGTTTTGGAGGAAAAAATATAAAAGAGTATAGATGCTTATCGCTCAGCATTTTAAACCAGCTCCAGCCTCCCAAGTTGCAGCCAGGATGTGGGATGGAGGCAGGGATTATTGCACACTAAATCACCGCTGAACTGCTGGCCACCATCAGCCCGGATCCAAGCTGTGTTCCACCAGCACTTTTTAGAAGCCATAAAGCTTTCTGGCTTCTAAAAAGTGCTGGCCGAGTGTGGTTGGGACCCGGGCTGATGGCGGCCAGCGGTTTGGCAGCAATTTAGTGTGTGATAATTCCCACCTCCATCCTGCGTCCCGGCTCCAGCCAGTTTAAAATGCTGAGCGATAAGCTCTGCAGTTTAAAGCTTAAAGATTGACACATTTGATTTGACCTTTTCTTTCACTGATGGCACTGCCCCAAACTGTCCTACTGCTTGGTTTGGGAGTAGAGGTGTCAAGACCAGCAGATTCACCAGCCACACAAGACAAAGTGGGAGAATGCCACAAGCAAATCAAATTTCACAGAAACTACCCTTTGCAACCCATTCTAGGTAAAACATCAAGAAAATACCCAAGGATGCCAAATTTTCAAGGAGCAAAGAACACCAAATCCAGCAGATGTACAAGACCAAATGGGAGTGATTCCAGAAGTCACAGAAATCACTTTCTACGACTCATTCCAGACAAAACATCTTTTGGAAAATAGCCCACAGCATCAGTTGAGAAAGAATAAATGGAAGTGATGCAAGAAAGCCAGAAAGAAAATTAACAGAAATCAGGGCCAAAATTCTGTAGTCTAGAACATGGCTCAAAATGTCACCTTCCCAAGAAACCATATCTGGATGGTCATAAGGAGGTGGTTTCTGTGGAGGTTATGTGACTTTTTGCATCACATCCATCTAAAGTTGTGTGTGTGTGTGTGTGTGTGTGTGTGTGTGGCAAATTGATAGGTGTGACTTGTTGTATATCTCCCATCTGCTAAATTAAACTGCTAAGGTAATAATCAAGGCAGAGAAATAGAAAATGACAACAAAAAAGGTAGAGGTAAAGACCTCATCTGTAAGCTCCAAAAAATAAAAGAGAAATTCACACTGAGAGCGGAGATGTTATATGACCAGCAGGAGAACATACTGCACAATTAAGAAGGAATTAAAAGATCATGGAAACAATAAACTGAAGAACTATATACAAGAAATGAAAGGATAAATGATTCATTCAAGGAAGAACCATCTGAAGATGAACCTGCAATTTTAAATGATGAAGTAGAATCTAAATTCCAAGCATTTGGGAGAGATAAATCACCAGGAACAGATGGCATAGTTATAGAGCTGTTTCAAGCTACAGAGACAGAATCCACTCAAATTCTAATTAAAATCTGGCAACAAATATAGAAACAAAACAATCTGGCCTACAAACAGGATACAAGGGACTGCAATTACTATTGGGCTGTTTGATTAATCTTCCACACAAGCAAAGTGATGCTCAGAATTTTACAACAATGGCTTTCCCCAAACACAGAGCAAGAAATACCAGACATTCAAGCTAGCTTCAGAAAAAGAAGAAGCACCAGAGATCATATTGCAAACATACACTGGATAAAGTTATCCCCCTCCTTTTCAAGAATATATTAATGTAATTTGAATGCAGTAGTCCATTACAGTTGGTCCTCGACTTTTGCAGGGATTAGGAGTGCAGGATTCCTGCCAAAGTGGAAAACCACAATATAGAATGCCAGGGTTTTTTTAGCCTGAGAGAACATTTCTCTGGGCTTTTCTAGGTCTGGAAGTTGTGCTGGAGGAACTTGGGGGAAAAAAGACATCCCAAACACTTCTGGTTCCAAATGTTTCAGATAAAGGAGACTGAAATACTGAATTGCCTCATTCAAAAAACAGATAAGCAATATTTTAGAACAAATAATTTCAAAAGAGTTTCTACAAAATAATGAGAAAAGCCAAATATTTTAAAGACACAATGTCACATGAGAGAGTGTAGTTTTGACTATCCATGAACAACTCAAAAGGGAGCAGATTAACTCCCTTGAGTGTGATTTCCACAGCCTGGGAGGGCACAACAGAGAAAGAAAAGTTTTCCGTACTCATCAGTCTACTCTCTAAGGGTCCTGAGATGCAGTGGAGCCTTCAGTGAGAATCTCATATTCCAGGCAGGCCTTTCAGAGATATTCTACCCAAGCTGTTTAGGGGTTGCACAGTGCGCCCGCGCCATACGCGGGCGCGCCATACGTGGACTTGAGCGTACACGCTCAAGCTGCGGCGCGCGTGTGGGGCGGAAGGGGCGGCGCGTCCCATTCAATTGAATGGGTGTGCGTGCCCATTGCACCCCGCGCGCACCCACGCCGCCGCGCACGAGCACCATTGTTTCCAATGGGGCTCGAGCATAGGCGGAATTCGCCTTATGCGGAGGGATCCGGAACGGATCCCCCGCGTAAGGCGAGGACGCACTGTATGTGAAAACCAGTCCTTTGGATTGAGCTTCGAAACCAACGGGAACCAATGCAGCTAGTGCATGACTAATAGTACAGGTTCAGCCTCTCTTATTCAAAATGCTTGGAACCAGAGGTGTTTGGGATTTTAGATTTTTTTTTTAAGATTTTGGAATATTTACATATACATCATGAGATATCTTGGAGATAGGACCCAAGTCTAAGCATGAAATTCATGTATGTTTCATATACACCTTATACACATAGCCTGGAGGTAATTTAATACATAATTTTAATAATTTGGTGCATGAAACAAGGTTTGTGTATCCTGAACCATCAGAAAGCAAAAGTGTCACTATCTCAGCCATCCAAGAGGATAATTTTGGATTTTGGAATTCTGGATAAGGAAGACCTGTATGTGATCTCTAAACTACGAACTTTATCACACCTATTTTTCCCCCGTTACGGGTACAGGAAGAGGATGCTCATGTGTCCATGTGCGACTAGCCAAAAACGGATTTTATCACACGCCAAAGCATCCTCCAAAAGGTCCCATTCTGGCACCTGGCGCCAAGCTGTCCCCATTCAGTGCTGAGGAGCGTCATTTTTGTCTGACGGATCACTTCTCATAGCTTTTAAAAAAGGACAGTCTAGAGACTGCAGTTCTGTGATAGTGTCTCTGATAGTCAAAAGTGTCTCTTTCTGAACAAAACAAAACAAAACAAAACCAAGCACTCACTAAACTTTGTTCTGGCCTTCCCCTAACCTGTTTCTTACTCAAATGAGTTTTGGTTATGGCCCATATACTACTCAAACAATCCATTAAACAGAGAGCTCTAGAAATTACAATTGCAAAGTATCACAAGTGACTTCAGTTACTCATCAGCTATTAATCTTAGCTCAGGGTCATGTATTCTTCTCTTCAGTGTTTTTCACCCTGCCTATCCAAAGATAACGAGAGGCCCCAGCAATTATGGCACTCATCAACCTACAAGTCTTTTAAAGAGCAATTTTGTATAGCACCTATTGTTACTCTTCTTTTATTGTTTGAAGTTAGCTTAGAATTCTCAAGTATCATGTTCAAAAGAAAGAAAACATCTGCATTAATCTCAGCATTGAGTTAGCATAGAGTAATTTTCAAATAAATATTTAAATATATGGTATATAATAAAGTTAATCTTTACAGTGCTGCCACATTTCTTTTCCCCCCTCAACCTTTTCCCTCTCTTTTTTATAATACAGAGAAAGTTAAGTGTCCATTTAGAGCTTCTTAAAATAAGTAGATTGCAAGCAGTCAAGGATCACTGATTTCAATGCAACTTGTTCAACAATACCCATAGTATATTTTGTACTTTAGCACTGTCCATTATATCTGAATAGAAAACATCTACCTGGATGAAAACCATGTCCCTCCTCAAGCTCCTACACCCACTCTTTTTGTTCACTACATTCCAATGCTGAATGAAAAGGTTTTAAGGAAGAATCTATGCCTATTCATGTCAGTACAAATAGAAGCCAATGTACAATCTGCTTTCATCTTTGTTGCTAAAATGTTATTATTATTTTTAAAGAAAAATCTGAAGATATAGAGTCACCTTTCCTAACTCTTGGATCTGGGATCCACAACCACAAAGGGGCAAATTCTGTTATTTCCAATGGGGTGCCTTCCCCACATGTTCGGGGGGGGGGGGACCTGGAAAGGATTTTATACACACACACACACACACACACACACACACACACACACAAAACAGTGTCCATTGCAAAGATTAAAGTGAATGCAAGATTTAACTTTAAATGATAGTTCAGGGGAACTGGACCAGCTTTTGCCATTTACAAAAGCTAGTAGTGTTTGCAGAACATACAGAGAAGGGGAAAAATATTTATTTATATTTATTTCAAGGATTTATATCCCACCTTCATCCCACAATGAGATTCAAAGAGTGCAGAATCAAACTCATAGTTTACAGCATAAAACTAATTATAATTAGTGAGAAGAGCCACTCACATGGCTATTTATGATACCATCTCCTTGTCCATCTATTTCGTCTTTACTCTCAAGGCCAGATTAAGGTGATGGGAGCCTTGCAGTAGTTTCCAGAATGGGTACATTAGAGTAGTTTCTAGGATAGTCTCCTCTTTGTGTGCGAGGGTGACACAGTTGTGGGTGTGGGATGGAATGTAATAGGATCCAGAAAGATGCAAATCATGGATATTATTGCACCGCCTGTGGTGCCTAATTTACTTCTTCCAAATATCATACAGACTTTTCTCTCAAAACAGCTTCTCATTGCTTCCAGTGCTCAACTGGGGCACCGTAAGTTGCTTTGGCAGCCATTTTTTCCACCTCAACATTAGGAGGAACTTCCTGACAGTAAGGGATGTTCGACAGTGGAATACACTCCCTCCGAGTGTGGTGGAGCCTCCTTCCTTGGAGGTCTCTAAGCAGAGGTTGGATGGCCATCTGTCGGGGATGCTTTGATTGGGAGTTCCTGCATGGCAGGGGGTTGGACTGGATGAGTCTTGTGGTCTCTTCCAACTCTACAATTCAATGATTCTATGGCCTGTTACAGACTGCCAAAATAAAGCTGCTTCGGGTCTCTTTGGAGGTATGCTGTTTAAATGATTCATGCATCCTAAGAATCTGGAAGCTGCACCAAAGCTGCACTCCAGTGCTTAGGAATGGAGTGTGGCTTTGGCACGACCTCCGGACTCTTAGGACCCAGGCATCATTTAAATAGCATACCTCCAAAGAGACCCGAAGCAGCTTTATTTTGGTAGTCTGTAACAGGCCCTTGAGAGGAAAATCTGTGCGATAAAAACAGCCTAATTTCCGAATTTGAGCCAAATTTGGAAGAGGTAAGTCGGGCACCAGAGATGGTACAATAATCTTCCATGTCAGTTGTCCTAAATTTTCAAAGGGCTGCATAAGGTAATACAGGTCTTTCAGATCTTTACAATGTTCAGTTAGTGTTGATGTATAAAAGCAATAACTCTGCTTACCTAAAGTCAGTTTCCCTGGGTTGAAAACTTGGTTTCAGAAGATTTCTTTTGTTATATGTGCAGTAGTGAGAACTCTTGTTTTATTACTATTATTATTATTATTATTATTATTATTATTATTATTATTATGCCAATTTATTATTATTTATTAGTCACTTAGAACCAGCATGACATAGTGGTTTGAGTGTTGGACTGTGACTCTGGAGACCACGGTTCAATTCCCAGTCTGGCCATGAAATCTACTGGGTGATCATGTGCAAGTCACATGCTCTCAGCCTCAGAGTAAGGCAATGGCAAAACCTCTTCTGAACAAATTTTGCCAAAAAAAACACCCATGATAGGTTCATCTTAGGGTTGATATAAGCCAGAAACAACTTGAAGGCACACAACAGCAACAAGGGGTCAAATAAAAGAACATCTAGAATTTTTTACAGTGTTAGAAATGGTGCCAGCTTCTGGTAAAAGGGAAGACAACAGTGGTGGTCACTTCAAGAATAGTTTAATCATACCTTTCTCCCAATAAGGGATCCATAATTTGGTCCTACCTGAGAGGTCACCTGTTGCTATACTGCAATAATAATAATAATAATAATAATAATAATAATAATACGTTTTATTTATAGACCTGCCTGTTCTACATTTTGAAATAATGTGTAATAATAATAATAATAATAATAATAATAATAATAATAATATATTTTAAAAAAATATCAGGCTTGATGGTCTTAAATTATCTGTCAAGTAGCTTCTTTGTTCATTTCATTTGCTGGGAACACAGACTACCTTAACACTACATGGGCAAGCTGCAGCAGAGCATCAGGAAGTGTGTCATGAAATGGACTCTGATATGTTGAGTGTGTAAAGCTCAGAACATTTTAAATTTTTATTTTTTTGCTACAGGGCTTCCCTTGTAAAGAACCTGCCAGTCATATCTAAAACATGTTGTAAAAATGAAAATACTAGATCTAAAGGCAAATTATTTTTCAGTCTTAATTCTAATTTTAAAAAATTGTACTAGCTCTCAGCAGCATGAGAAACCTTGCCTCATATGCATGCAGTTTCCAAGGACATGACATTTCAATGAGCACAGCCCTCTTGCAACCCTAATTTTGTAAGATCTTAAAAGATTAACCAAGAATGAGGGACATTATGTTATGATTTTCAGCTTTAAAAGGGATTTGTATGAAACTGAACATTCTGTTTTTTTGGAAATGTTTCTAAAACACTCTTCAAATGGTAAGTGGACAATTAGGCTTCATTGATTTTTACTGCAAACCAAATTCTCTGTGTTGTTAAACAGCTTGAAGCTACAAAGAAACACACCAGATGGAGTGTAAAAGAAGGAGAAATCAAACTGCTTAACAAACAGGGGAGACCACAGTTATTTCTCATCAAGGGAGCAAATGACCATCTTGGTTTTCACTGCTGAGTGTCAACAGTCTCACTGTTCAGGCGGACACTTTGCCTGCTGGCTGGGTAGATAGAGAATTTTGACCGGTGCTCTGTAAGCAAAGTAACAGCTGCCCCACTATTTTATAATTAGGACAGAAGTATTAGATGTATTAGTTAAAAGTTCCCTTGGAGAGAGAACTCTATGACAGTGATACAGTAAGTCCATGGCCCCGCAAGCATTTAGAAGCAATTCTGAAAGAATGTAGGCTGCTTTCATGCTGCACACAAAGAGACTGGCTCATTGTGCTCAGTGATCGGACAAGGTATTTTGAATCCACTGGAAATGAATAGTGCGAGGTCATCTGCAATGACCCCAGCTAGAAGCAGCACACCATATTTGGAAAATCTTGTCCATATTGAAAGTTTGGGCATAGATAAACTTAAAGAGCATATCATTTTGAATTAGTATAAAGTATGAAAGGCTGTAAACATTATCTTCTTCCATCGGCTTTGTTATATTCTTCCCCCAGGGCAAGGCACTGACACTGTCAGATCTGAGATGGATGAAAAAAAAAAACACATCTTCTACAAAAGGTTCAATTCCTGAATTTTAAGCTTAGTGTCCTTTTACTGTATGAAGGATAACATTTCCTTTACTACTAACCAGGCAAGAATAAGGGGAAACTCATTGCACTTGTTAAAAGCTGAAGAGATTCAGTAGATGTACTACACATGCCAAAAATCTTCCCTGTTTTGAAAAACAACAACTGAGCAGCAGCTGTTATAAACAGAATGCGCTAGGGGAATGCAAACCACATGATAAAGGATTTTCTTTAAAATATGTTCTGTATTATTATAAATTCTTTCTTATAATAATAAAGAACATATTTTAAAGAAAAAAGAGATAGAATGGATTCTAGGGTTGAAATCCTTGGTCCCTACAGGTTTAAATGAAGATTTGGGCATACAATCCTTAATTTGAAATGTTAATAGAGAAATTATACATCAGAACACATGTGTGAGTGTAATACAATGACATGAATATGCTGAGCAACTGTCTGGAAACACTGCATCAGATGTCCCTGGGCCCTGTCCAAAGACATATCATTGGGTATGCCTTTCCAAGGTGTGATGGTTCTCTATAGTCCTACTCCACTCACCTGAGCTGGATGGGACTCCTTCAGAACACCTTAATAAAAAAAAATTGCTGCCACCACCCAATGATTTAACTTGTCACACCTCAGCATTGGGACATTGCTGGACCTTCTACTGGTAACCGACAATAAGAACAAACACTAGCCAAGCTAAGGCCATTAAAAGGAATGAAGACAGTGGCAGAGTACTAAAGAAAAAAACTTTATTATGAAGCAAAGAACATTAAAGAATAAGACAAGGAGGACAACTGGATCTCCAGGCACAAACTTAAAGTTATAAAATAATAATCATTTCAGCTAAACCTAGCTAAATCTGAATCCCTGACTAAGAAAAAGGCTAAAAGCCAAGACTTCGATGTTTATCACACTATGCTCTTAAAGAGGTACTATTCCAGTGTGACTCCTCTAGCTGCCTCCTGTTGCATGCTGGGATTGGCAGTTTTAAGGAGGGGTATTTAGAATTCTCAGGCAGAGAAGTTCAGCTCCTTAAAACTGCCAATCCCAGCATGCAACAGGATTTCAGCTAAACCTAGCTAAATCTGAATCCCTGACTAAGAAAAATGGTGTAATAAACATCTTCTTTTCAGTTTCTTACTCTCAATTGCCTCCAGCAACAATCTAGAATGGTCTTTTCTAACTGCCATCTAATTGGCTGATTGATGTCATAATTCCTTATATCTTACAGTCCCCCTCCCACAGGGACAAAAGGCCCTCATAAATGGAAGGACTTCCATTTATCATACAAGGTCATTTGGAATATGTATATAAACAGAAACGCTATAGTGTCTGTTCCCTTTATCTCTATGGTCCTGTACAATTCTAGTGATTCCTTTTCAAGGGTCTGTATAACTTTGATAAGACCTATATGGTTTTTGTATCATAGTTTGATGAGTGTATATTTTTGTATCATAATTTGATGAGTGTTGTCCTATCTTTTTAAATATTTTCTTTTAAGTGTATTTATATTTGTTTTTTGAGCCCCTGAAGAAGGCCTAGTGTTGCCGAAGCACATTGGGCTTTTTAAACACTGAATAAACAATTGACCATCTTGGAACATGCGGAACTCGTCTCCTCTTTGTTTGCTGCTTGGCTACCTGCTTTAAGTTCCTTATCGATACATATTTGCAATATGACCATAAACGTAGGGAAGATGTGCTAAATGTGACTTAGAAATACGTTAATCTTTTTGATATGAGCAGCGTTGAGTTTTATTTCCTCCATACCTTGGGAAATAAACATCAGCTTTCCCACAAACTCACATTCATTCTTCCCTCCTTTCAAACATGGCATGGCAGTTTTCTCTGTAGTGTGATAGGTACTGGCTGCTGGACTTGCACAGGCCTAAAATGTGGCTTGGGATTGGTATCATTATGTAATAATGTCACTATTGTTGTCTTCCCTATGCATGGAAAATAGTGTTCCCTCATGAAGTTCTTAGAGGATGGAGAGATTGTAAGGTTTCCTCCCAGACTTCCCTCTCTCCAATCACAGTCTGTTGTCTTCTCCTTACCTTTCCAACTTTGCACTGGCAAAGTTCTTAAGGTAAATGTGGAAAAGGTAGATAAGTGGTGGCTCTTGAGAAAAAGCTAGACAAATTGAAGTATGAGAAATCACACAAGCTTCAACTGTGAGAGACTACATAAAACACACACATCCAAAAATCATAGCTATCAAGCGATGTCATTTCCAAGTAGTGCATATCCACAGAATGCAATGATCTAGGAAGATCCAGTGTTTTGCAAACCAGCACTGTGACATCATCTCGGTCCATCCCACGTCATTTCATACCTAGACTATGGACTCTCTAGGTGACTTTGTCTCTCCGCATGTTTGCAATCTTGGGATGATAATACTCCAAGATAATATTTGTTACCACAGACAAATTCTTGACAAAGTGGCCTACCCAAGAGTTAGATAAATTCATGGAATATACCAGGTGTGGCAATTACATCGTATCATGTTAAAAAACACTACACCTCTGAATACTGTTGTTTTTGTTCTCCATGTCATAACGACCACCCTTATTATCTTTACTTGCCCCTTCACCCTGGGGCCCAGGGTGGTTCTCAAAAGCCTGTCAGAATAAAAAAAAAGTCCCTTCAGGTGGATTGACAGGGAGAAGGTAGCCATTCCAGCCTTTCTAGGAAGTGAGTTCCAAAGCTTAGGGACAGCCACTGTGAGAGCCCTAACTATAATATATTACACACCTAGAAAAAACAACAAAGGAAAGCTTTTGCTTTAATATTTTGCTTCCTTGCTCCCCAGATTCCTCTGGTTGGCTGCTGTTGAAAACAGTATCTGAAGCACATAGACTTTTTGTCTTACTCAGAAGTGCTGTTACTTTTCCTTGTCTTTTTGCAAATTTAATGCCATGTTTAAAGTAAAATTAAGAATAATTTGTGAATCATTCACTCACTCACTCACTCACTCACTCACTCACACACACAACTGAGTATTAAAAATGTTGGTGGTTGGAAAAACAGATATTCCAGGTGCTATAAAAACCCTGAGCCTGCCTCTTGTGTGAAAAAGAGGGTGCATGAAATCCAAAGAATAAAATGCTTCTCTTTCAATGTAGAATATTTGGTTACAAGGGCTCACCTCTTTTTAAAAGCACATATGGCTTGCCATGTTTTTACCTAGTGAAACAAACAAATACTTAGGAACAACAAACACTTGCTCCTGTCATACTTTTCTTATTTATGTGAGCAATTTTATCCTTTAAAACTACTTAAGTGACTGGAATAGTAAACAGCGAGGGAAATAAAACATGTTGAATTTAGCATTTTATGGAGTATTTCAAAGTATCCAGTTTCTCATTAAATCAGTTTTCTATAGACAGGATAACAAATATCACCACAGTAGATGCTCAGAGGCATAAGATCCATTTTCATTTCTTTCTCTCTCTCTGTGTGTGTGTTTATAAAACTAACTTCAATAAAGCTAGAGGTATACTCTGAAACCTCCTGAATTGTAGGTCAGAGATCTATGCTTTTTAATATCTAGCTGCTCTTCACTAAGCCTTTCATCACATTAATGACTAAGTCATACTGATTGTAAAGCAGTTGTAATGAGGCAATTAGTAAGGCCACTGACAACCATGGAGAATGAAATGAACAAGGCCTTCAGTGTAAACCAGATGGATATCTTCAATATATTTCTTGTTATCTGCCTGTGGTGTTATGCTAAAATACACTGAATCAGCACTCAAGAAGATGATTTGAATTGGCTAATACAAACAACCAAACTGTTCTCCATTTCCAGAATCTATATGATCATATTACACATGTAATTTGTTGGCTATAATCAGCAGATTGTTCACTGAGGGTGGGGACTTATCAAAGTCATTTATAGGCAGCACAGTCCTTTACATCTTTAGTCAGAAGTAAGTCCCAGTGTGTTTAGCAAAATATATTTCCAGGCTAAGGGTGCACAGGACTGAGGTCTGATTTAGACTTTTATAAGCACCACATATTTGTATCCTGTTGCAGCATTTTCTGCTTGATATTTTAAAATTTTAAACTGAACTTAAAATATTTTTAAATTAAATCAAAAGTAGATACTTAATGGAAGGAAGATCTTTTTCAAAAAGAGCAACTCCATTACAATAAACAATAATATATTTGTGGAGTCGAAGGCCTTCATGGCCAGCATCCATAGTTTTTTGTGGAGTTTTTGGGCTATGTGGCCATGTTCTAGAAGAGTTTTCTTCCTGATGTTTCGCCAGCATCTGTGCCTGGCATGTTCAGAAGATGCAAGCCACAGATGCTGGTGAAACATCAGGAAGAAAACTCTTCTAGAACATGGTCACATAGCCCGAAAACTCCACAAAAAACTAATAATATATTTGCTAGAACAAACATGTAGATGAGAGAATGGATTAAACAATGAGTGATTAGAATTTCCTCTGATATAGTAAAGGTAACAATGGCACATAGAGAGTATTGATGGCAGGTTTTTTTCATGGTTTCTAGCACCACAGAATAATTATCTCATGTGGATGCGACAGCCAGGAGTGCCTGTTATCAGCTTCGGCTGATTCGCCAGTTACAACCCTTCCTGGAACAGGAAAACCTAGAAATGGTTGTACACTCACTGGTAACCTCTCGTCTCGATTTCTGCAATGCGCTTTACTTGGGGCAATCCTCATGCCTTGCTCGGAAGCTGCAGTTGGTACAAAATATGGCAGCCAGATTGGTAACAGGGCGTTCAAAATTTGAATCCATTACACCTATTTTAAAATCCCTACACTGGCTCCCCATTTGCTTCCAGGCACAGTATAAGGTGTTGGTTATTACCTATAAAGCCTTAAATGGCTTGGGTCCAACATACCTAAGGGAACGCCTCCTCCCATATAATCCTTCCCATACTCTCAGGTCCTCTGGGATGAATCTATTGCAGTCAGAGAGAACTAGACTAGTAACTACTTCCCAGAGGACATTTTCTGTTGCCGCTCCAAAAATCTGGAACGATTTACCAGACGAGATCCGCCAAATAACATCTTTAGGTGTCTTCAAGAAGGCAATAAAAACGGATCTTTTCCAGTGAGCCTTCCCGAATTGACTTCCAATTTTTCCACTTACCTAATTGTTCCCATTGGATTGAATGTTCTTGATTGATTTTATTGGCCATCAGTTGGGAATTGTTTTATTGTTTTATAGGGTGGGAGGGAGTTTGGGAACTTGAAATGTAATATGTCTTTTAACTATTGTTTCTGTGGTGGGTTTTTTACTTGATTTTATTGTCTTTGATATCTTGTTACTCGCCTTGATCCAATACAGAAAGAGGCAGGATATAATTAATAATAATAATAATAATAATAATAATAATAATAATAATAATAATAATAATTGTTGTCCCAAAGATGAAAAAAAAAAGTCAAACTGAATATAAATAAAAAAAAAATCTACCTATTTCACAGAATCTAAGAGGCACCAAAAACTGTGGGTCTTCACACTGTGTGTGGAGAAGATGCTGATTCTGAGAATGATTAGGTTGCACTTGTACACCAGTGTCTCTTCCCCCTATAAAAGGCTCTCATAGGCACTTGCATAGAAACTTGAGTAAGTGAGGTCACATCTTTTCCATGGTATTGAGAAGATGCAATCTGAAGCAAAGAAATAGTAAACTGGAAGGACATGCTTACCCCTTTTACTTATTGGGAAAAACCCAATTGCTAGTCTCAATTAAAGGAGACCTATTGAATCATTGGAATTTGCAAGTCTTAGCCTACCAAATTCCAACTTATTCAATGGGTCCAATCTAGCTGGCCCACCAGGACACTACATTTGGTGGCACTGCTTGCTCCTGTGAAGCAAGAGACAACCCTGAAATTAGAAGCACTTCTGGAAGCATTTCCTATATCAGACAGGTTTTCTTTTTTGCAGAGGAACCAGACTATCGCTTCAATCCAACATCTCCTCACCATAGCATAAATATCTGCATGTGGATCTAAGCTATGCTGAGCCATATTTCCTCCTCCAATGTATTAATACCAATATCCTGATGCTGTCCTTCATGGTCATTCTATGTTTTGTCAAGAGCAGGTAGGATCATGGAAGCATCTGGGCACATCCCCATATCCTGATGTGAGTGACATGAGTTAAAGAAGTGTTGAGCCCTCTGAAGAACCACAGCAGATCTCATTGCTGTGTCATCATTTTGCATCTGGCTATATGACTTTATCCAGATACTTCTCCAACGCAGAATGGTAAGAGAGGTAACATCAGGCTTCTCAGTAGGCTGGGGGAGGCTTTGGGTACTGCACAAAGAGGAAGGGAATACTAACCACTGCAACACCCCAAAAAAGACATCTGCATGTGCAAGGGAAACTTATATGTGTAGACGTCCCTACCAGGGTTTCAGACTAGATGTGCAAAATAGCTACTGGGCAACAGCAGTAGAGATGGTTGACACTGGCAGAGGATCGTTCAAAGACAAAGGCAGCGGCTCTTAAGCTAATAATCAATAATCTAGCCAAATGAAATAGCTGTAGGTTCACTACCCCATCACTTTAGACTGAAGACTGGGGGTACTTGTTTGTCAGCTAGTCTGCATCTGTCTAGAGGTCCTTTCTATCACTTTTTGGTTGCCTGGGCCTCTAACTCATTAAGCATGGTTGAGTCCAAACACTTAGCACTCTTAAATTTTGGAATCTCATGGTGCTAATATGGGAGAATGAACAGGCTCTTGGTTAGTTGTTCAGGCTATTTCTATAATATACAATCATAGATATACAAATATACATTGCCTTGCAAAAGGAAACAGACATTGATTGTCTAGGAATATTACATTCATTATATTCAATATAGTACATTATATATTATAATATTCATTATATTACATTATATGTATTGCAGGGAAGACATCATAATCTTATATTAGTATTGACCTTTTATATCATCCTTCCCCCAGCAAGGACCTCTACACTTTATAGAAGAAATCTCTGCTTTTCCCTAGCAGACATTTCTATAATACTTAATAAATAGAGGAACTTAAACATCTATGCATAAGAACACATGCACTGCTATATACAAGCAGCATCAATTATAACTATAATTGAAACATATCTTTAACATAGACTAATGTTCTATACATACCAGCATTTCATGCCGGCCTTTGGGTGAAGTTAGTGCACAGCGTCCGCACTCTGCTCCTAGAGCACCAGTTTGGCATGCACTGGTCTACACAGTGGACACCATGATGATGTGACTCTGGCGCTGCATCTACACAATGAAGTGCTGAAGGAGCGTCATAAAGCCACACTGCCACAGCTATGGTGCCCTTTGGAAGGGGCAAAAAGATGCCACATTTTGTGGCTCCTTTTTGCACTGTCCAGAGGCAGGATCGGGTCTGCAGCATGAGGTGGCCACAGCCCCGATCCGGCCAGTAAAGAGGTATCTGTATAGCCCCAAAATCTCACCAGCATTGTCTGGCTCTTTTATCAGCTAGGAACAGAAAAGCTGCCAGGAAACAACTGCCATTGTACAGAGGAAACTGATGCTCAGGACAGTCTGCTGTCTGTCTCTTCTGGATCAGTTTTAGATCTTTCCTAGACTTCAGTCATCCAGTCAATTAGACCTCTACTAGCTTCTGCTAGTAGGGCTGGAAAGGGCTAGACAAGATCCTGAAGTGCAAAGTTATACAACTGAACACTAAAGTTAGGATTGTCCATACCATTGTATTTCCCATCATTATGTATGGGTGGGAGAACTGGACAGTGAGGAAAGCTGGCAGAAAGAAAATCAACTCATTTGAGATGTGGTGCTAGAGAAAAGTTCTGTGGGTAATGTGGATAGCTAAAAAGACAAGCAAATGGATTCTACAACAAATCAAGCCTGAACTCTTCCTAGAAGATAAGATGACTAAACTGAAGCTGTCATACTTCAGCCAGATCATGAGCAGGTATGTTTCACTAGAAAATACGATAAGGCTAGGAAAGTTAGAAGGCAGTAGGTTGAGAGGAATGCTGCATACTGCAGGGACATAGCCAGGATTTTGGGATGGTGCCACCATTATAATGGGGCTTGGGCGTGGTGGCGCAACGGCACACACCATTCATTGTATCTAACAGAAGGGGGGGAGTTCGGACCTTATGGACCCCCATCCTTGGCTATGTCCCTGCATACTGTATGGATAATCGAGGAAAAATAAGGTCCTTGAGTTTGCAGTGAAGCAGCAGTGAGGAGTGTTTTGTAGGTTCCTCATTCACAGGGTCATCATGAATCAAGGTTGACTTGAAGCCAGATAACAACAACAAGCTTCTGCTCATGTCAACAATGTTAATTTGTTTATTTAAAGATTTATTTTCCTCCCATCAGAGCAAAAGATCTTAGTGGTCTTTCCTCTGTGACATAACACTTGATGATCAGTAGTTCTTGGCTGTCTTCAATTAGGTTGCATCAGCCATTTGATTGTGTCAGCCAATAACCCATTAATGTAGTACTAATAACACTTTAATGCAGCACCTTTCTTAGGATTATTATAAGCCAATGTGTTCTTTATGCTTTACTTTCAAGGTTATAATTTTGGTTTTGTCGGTCTGGATTTATGCCTGGAATTAGGAAGTGCTTATGCTCTTAACATTACACAAACATTTCTGCTTTGTAAATTGAGACATTATGCTTTACAAACATGTTTATTCCTTTAGTATCCAAACTTTCACCGTTTAAAGCAATTATTCTCAAATTTTGGTCTTCCAGATGTTTTGGACTTTTGTTTCCAGAATTCCTGATTGCTGGTCAAGTTGGCTGGGGCTTCTGGGACTTGAAGTCAAAAACACCAAGTCTGGGAATTTAAAGGTTTCAAAACAGAACCCACATTAATGCCCAGCTTATTACATAAATCCAGACAAGCTATGGTTTGGCTGTAATACAATACTTTTCTTTAGAGTGGTCACATCCATCATCATCATCATCATCATCATCATCATCATCATCATCATCATCATCATCA
>NC_056523.1:42436227-42456759 GCF_019175285.1 Sceloporus undulatus | reverse complement strand
TCATCATCATCATCATCAGAGAGAAAGAATGCTGTATATATTTTTGAGGAGATTCAGCACAGTGCACTGGTTTGAATGTTAGACTAGGAAGTTTATCGCATGGGCCCTGAAACGGGCCTGTTGCGTTTCAAAACTGGGGTGTGCATGGGTGCACATGGAACAGGATGGGGCTAAGAACAGAGTTTACCACACACTGGAATACCGCTGCTGCCACCGGGTATTCCAATCGCATCCTACATCCGTTCCAAAGGGCACAATTTCTGAGAATGCTTTGGAACAGTTCTCAGAAATCGTGTCCATTGGAACCGATGTAGGACATGATTGGAATGCCCGGAGGTAGCAGCAGCGTTCCAGTGTGCGGTAAATTCAGTTCTTAGCCCCATCCCATTCCGTGCATGCCCGTGCTCGCCCCTGTTTTGGAATGCAACGGGCCTGTTTTAGGGCCCATGCGATAAACTTCTAGGCCTCTGGGAAACAACAGCTTGAATGTTGTTCAACATGGAAACCCCCTGAGTGACCAGATACTCAATTTTTTAGCAATGATTTCTGGCAGGAAGGAAAGTAATGAGGAGAAGGCAGCTAAGAAGCACCAGCAGCAATGAGCAATGCATGAGTAAGAGAATAAAAATAACCTTTTCAATCTCTGTATGGAGCATCACCAACAAATTACTTCTTAAACACTATAATCAGCAATGGGAAGAACTTGCTTTTCAAAAGTAACTTTCCAAGCTCTCTTTACTTCAAACTCCTCTTGACTTCTACTAATCTGAGTCTGCACTGCAACAGAAAAGATAACATTAATTAAGCTTACAGTATTCTAAATATTCTCCTCCATCTTTCCATTCATTCTAATAAAGCAATTTTCAGGAATTTCAGGCAAAGGATGTAACAGAAGACAATGACTGACAGCTGGGAACATTTGAACAAACTAGAGTCAAGGGGGAAATTGTGGTTCTCTAGAGACCATAACATGGGTAGATCTGGATAGATAGTCAAACAAAAGCAATACCAGACTGAGGCCCAAACAGCCCTCCTCAATAAATAAATAAATAAATAAATAAATAACCCTACACAGAGACTCCACGTGGAACTAAAAGCACCACAGGACTGTTCTGGGAGAACAAATTAGAACATACTGGTGAATAAAAGATACAAGAGAATCCAGCATCACCTTTAAGACTAAGTGGAAAGGTGAAGTTCCCTAGCATAAGCTTTCATATATGCAGTCCATTCACAGAATCATAGAATAATAAAGTTAGAAGAGACCACAAGGGCCATCCAGTCCAATTCTCTGCCATGCAGGAACTCACAATCAAAGCATCCTTGACAGATGGCCATCCAGCCTTCACTTAAAGACCTCCAAGGAAGGAGACTTCACTACACTCTGAGGAAGTGTGTTCCACTGTTGAACAGCCCTGACTGTCAGGAAGTTCCTCCTAATGTTGAGGTGGAATCTCTTTTCTTGGAGCTTGCATCCACTGTTCTCTGTTTTAGTCTCCAGAGCAGCAGAAAACAATTGCTCCATCCTCAATGTGACATCTCTTCAAATACTTAAATAGGACTATCATATCACCCCTTAACCGTCTCCTCTCCAGACTAAATATACCCAGCTTCAAAAATCTTTCCTCGTAAAGCATGGTTTCCAGACCCTTCACCATTTTGGTCGCCCTCCTTTGGACATGTTCCAATTTGTCAACATCCTTTTTGAATTATGGTGCCCAGAAGTGGGCCCAGTATTCCAGGTGGGGCCTGACCAAACCAGAATAGAGTGGCACTATTACTTCCCTTGATTTAAACACTACACGTCTATTGATGCAACCTAAAATGGCATTGGTCTTTTTAGCTGCCACATCACACTGTTGACTCATGTTCAATTTGTGGTCTGCTAGGACTTCTATATTCCTTTTATACGTAGTCTCATTAAGCCAGGTGTCCCCCATCCTATATCTATGCATTTTATTTTTCCACCCTAAGTGCAGTACCTTACATTTCTCCTTGCTGAAATTTATTTTGTTTCCTTTGGCCCAGCTTTCAAATCTATTCAGGTCATTTTGAATTTTGAACCTGCCCTTTGGGGTATTAGCTCCTCCTCATAATTTGGTGGCATCTACAAATTAAGCAAGCCTTCTACTCCTTTATCCAAGTCATTGGTAAAGATGTTGAATAACATTGTGTCCAGGATAGAGCCCTGCAGGTCCTCACTGGTCACATCTCTCCAGGATGAAAAGGAGCCATTGTTGAGCACCCTTTGGGTTTGGCCAGTCAACCGATTACAAATCCATGTAACATTTGCCTTGTCTAGCCCACATTTTACAAGCTTGTTTGCAAGAATGTCATGGGGAACCTTGTCAAAGGCCTTACTGAAATTGAGATATGCTATATCTACAGCATTCCCTTTGTCTACCAGGCTGGTAATTTTTATCAAAAAAGGAGATCAGATTAGTCTGGCATGACTTGTTTCTCAGAAACCCATGTTGACTTTTTGTGATAATTGCATTACTTTCTAAATGTTCACAGACTCTGTATTTAATGATCTGCTCTAGAAGCTTTCCTGGGCAATAATTGTTGGAATCCTCCCCCCCCCCTTTGAAGACAGGGACAACGTCTGCCCTCCTCCAGTATGCTGGGACTTCTGTTCTCTAGGGGTTCTCAAAAATTATTGCTAGTGGCTCTGAGATTGCATGTGCCAGTTCTTTTAATACCCTTGGATGTAGTTCATCTGGTCCCGGAGACTTAAATTCATTTAGATTAATCAAGTATTCCTTTACCTCCTTTTTGCTTATTCTGTGCTGCATTCCCCTATTGTGTCCTCTGCTCCATTATTCTCAGGTTGAGCACTCTTTTCCTTTTCTGAGAACACTGAGGCAAAGATGGTGTTGAGTGGTTCTGCCTTGTCTCTGTCCCCTGTTAGCATTTTGCCATTTTCTCCACGCAGTAGTCCTACCATTTCCTTTTTCTTCCTTTTGCTATGGACATACCCTCAAAAGCCCCTTTTTATTGTTCTTAACTTCTCTAGCAAACCTGATCTTGTTCTGCACTTTTGCTTTCCTGACCTTCCCCTTACATGTGCTAGCTACAGTATTTGCTTAAATTTCATTAGATGCATGGAGGCCAAGAAATAGAATTCATATTCTTCTATAATCTTTTAAGTTTTTAAAGTAAAGGCTGTTGCAAAAGATTTGGGTGCAGTACTATTGACAGCCTTCCCTCTAGCAAATCACAATTCAAACTGACAGTTTCTTTGAAGCTGTGACACAGGAAAAAATGCATTACTACTTTAACCCATCTTATTTTTTAAAAAAAATTACAGCCTGTACCAAGTAATGTATTCAGATAAATATAGTCATCTTCTTCCCATCAGACACTACACATATAACATTGTAAAATGCAACTTAGCAAGCATTTAGCAGCCCACACCAGTTATTGTAAACTATTTTTCATGTAAACCATGCTTTACTAAGGATCCTGTCATAGAAGAATAGAAACACTTTGCCTTAGGAATATGGCTGACAAATTAGCTTTATATGCTGTATGCAGACACTGCTTCTGTTCTGTACATCACTTGTTTCTTATTTTTAAGGCAATTGTCTTGTCAATTACATTTATGGTAATTTAATAAATAAAAACACATGTAATTTGTATAAGCTTTTTATTTGATGTAAAATTTAGAAACAATCACAAACTGTGATTAGACTAAGTACTGAATTTCACAGGTCTAGAGAGGGTCATAGCAAAAACAGCCAGAGTTTACTTCAGCACTTAAAAAATAAATAAATTATGACACTATGCAGACACAAATACTTATATTTCTGGGAGTCTGCTAGAAAATGACTTGGGTTTAGCTTCATTATATTTAAAAGAAGATATGATATCTCCTTAGTATCTTATCTTTTGGTGTACTGTTGACATCTCATTTTAAAATAGCAAGTGAAAATAAAAGCAGCAGCTGGACAGGGAATGCTAGTATTGTTAATGGAAGAACACTGGAAATTGGCATACCAAAAAAATCTTCTGTTAAATTATCTTCATGGCATTTGAATCAATGAAATATAATGAGATCAAAAAGAAACATATCTTATCATCAGAGACACTGTTATGTGAAAATTATGTGATAAATGAATCCTTTTGTACAACACAAAACTGAATTAGAATGATACACCCCGTCTTAATTCAGTGATTTTATCCAAACTAATATACATCTTGCTTAGGACATTGCTACTCAGACATATGCATGTAAAACAGAGTACTTTCACAGTTCATTTAGAGTTCACAATAGGGTTTTTTGTGGCTTTTTTGCATTTTATATCTTTCATTATGGGACAGATTTCAACACAGTGATTCTCAGGTTGGCATTTATATCCATGCCTCAGCCCTCCGGGTATATTCTCCGCTTCATGCACACGTGTAGCTCCCATTAATGCTAATGGGATTGAGTCAGAACTAACCATTGAGGGAAATAAAAGTACTTTTTCATATCCCCTGACCTTACCACAAAGTGAAGGAATTCTTAAGCCATGTGAACAAACCATGAAGTGAACTATGTATCAACTATTGCACTTGGTAGTGCAACAGCCTTTCTATATAAATTATGGTGGCCAAACCATATCACATATACACTGAAGGTCAATATAGCCAATATTAACAATATTTATACTATATCTAATCCTCCTCCAACACATACAGCAGATTTGTTAGTGCTATTTTTACAGGACACCTTTGAAGGTCCCAAATCAGCTCTAATCTGAAGGTATTCCTATCTAGTAAATTCCTGAAATGAACATCAGAAGGTGTGAGAGCGCACATTGACCCAAATACATGTGAAGGAGCTAGGTAACACCAAATTAAAGTTTAAATGGGTTTGCTGATTTCTCCATCCCTCTCCCCAGGCTTTCTGCATATCCTCCTGCACTGGAGATAAAGGAGGTCCCATGGCCTCCAGCCTACATGACCGATAGATGGAGTGTGGTATGTGGGTGCAGGAGTAATGAGAAAGCTGAATGGGAAGCCTCAGAGAAGGGGTGTGGGGCATGCGTTCAAGGTTTTCACCTCAGGTCATGACAAGAAAGGACTAGCTGAACTCCCCCAGGTTGTTCTATTGTATTGATCTAATCCCCAAACTGCGGGGAAAGTTTGTGTTGTTACAGGAGAACCCTGACATCAAATTAATAGAGAAGGGTTGGTGAAGGCAACCAAGTCTCGGAGCAGTGAATTACATGGAACCTCAAGGATGGGCAGGTCCTAGCTTGGAAGTGCACCCGCGTCATACGCGGGCGCGCCTTACGCGGCTTGAGCATACGCGCTCAAGCCGCGGGGCGTGCGTGGGGCGGCGCATCCCATTCATTTGAATGGGCGCGCACGCCCGTTGCGCTCCGTGCCGCCGTGCATGAGCCCCATTGTTTACAATGGGGCTTGAGCATAGGCGGAATTCGCCTTATGCGGAGGGATCCGGAACGTATCCCCACGTAAGGCGAGGGCCCACTGTACATGGAGTTAAGACCAAATGTGCCCTTTTTGTCAACCCCACAAAAAAGCAATCAAACCCTTCGTACTTTGTGTGGGAACATTACATATCCCTTGAGGGCACAAAATAAGATATAAATATCCATCCTGCACAAGTGCAGTTTGCTACTGCAGTGAGCAACCACTGAAGCTCTGTCCAACCATTCAGAACTACCTCTTCCTGTATTGCCCTCAGATGCTGTCTGTGCCACACCCTGCCTTCCATAATTTCCTCTGCAGTACTGGCATATATCACTTCTTCTACAACCCTAAGCCTCCACTATCCAATTTCCATACCTCCATTTTGGTTAGCCTAGAATGATGTCTCAGAGTGAATTGTTAATGTGTGTTTGTACACACTCTTGCATATTTGTAAACAAAACCTTTTTTATTCATTAAACATGGAGTTGTCCCTAAGTTAGTGTTGGTATACATAGGTAAGGACAGTCCCTTAAGTTACCCAACAGGCCTTCTCTGAGCTAAGCAGTTTCTCCAACATTTAAGGATATGCTGACATAGTTGGTGGGGACCTCCAGTCCCCCCATCGTTTTGGGTAACAACATGCACTAAAATTTTCCCAGTTGGACCAATCACCCACTATGTGTCACTCATTATTCCTCTCTCTCTTTCTCCTCCGTGAAGATGATGAGTTTGTGCTCGACTGAGCTATCCTCTTATTGAAACTTTCCTGTAATTAGTGCTTAGGCATTCCATGTAAATATCTTTGACTGCACTGGTAAATTTAGTAAAGTTCTTAGCCGTGAAACTTGCATTCAGCCTGTTTGCCCTATTTTGCTAAAACTAGTCTCAGAAAGAACCAAGAGATTCAGTGCTCTCTGCTAAAGGAGGCTGGATCTTAATTTAATCAGTCTTTATCTTTCTCAGAAAGGGGACAAACACTCCAGGAGCCCACTTCTAATCGAGCACATGGCAATATATCTCTATATAACTAAGACTGTCAAAAATTGTAGCTATTAGTGACTCCATCCTTAACTCATGTAGTATTTAGACACTATGGATATACTATGGTATCCTATGCTGGATACCATGGTGTCCCATTCTAACCTCCAGGATCTCTTTAAATTATTATCACTCTGGAAAAGGGTGGCCTGTGATCCAAACACAGCCCTTGGAACCCCAAGCCTGTGTACCCCTATGTCTTAAAAAAGAAACAGTACTATTTTCCCCACTCCATAACCAGCCCAAGGCACCCAAACCCAGCCAAAGATGTGGCAGTTTATTTTCCTCACTCTCAAAGCTCTCCATCCCAGGGAAAAATGCAGCTAAAATTTGCCCAGAATGGTGGCTGGAAATGACATTATGATACTTAAGGTGCACTAAAATATGATGGTATGGGTGACCAGGGACCACATGGAGGAGGAATGCCTCCTTCACTTTCCACAGCTGTCCACCACTGTTCTAGGCTCTGTCTGTATGTACCATGCAGTTTCTTGACAGTTTGAAGATTGTGTGACCATAGAAAACCCACACTGAAAAGTATATTTGTATATTTATAACTAAATATGACATTTTATAGAATCATAGAGTTGGAAGACTCTTCTCTGGGTGAGGAGTCTGGATGATGCAGGCCAAATCCCCAAGTCTGATGTGAACAGGCCAGACAAAATTCAGCTAATTCAAAGTTTAACACCAGGGTATAACACCGTTGTTGTTGTTGTTGTTGTTGTTGTTGTTGTGTGCTTCTACATAATTTTTTGACTTATGGCCACCCTAAGGTGACACTACCATAGGGTTTTCTTTGCTTAACATGGTCCAAAGTAATTCACTATTACAAGACACAATATTTTATTGATACTGCTTAACATCCATCTGCTTACAGATGCAGTTTCTTGACATTTTGAAGATTGTATGACCATAGAAAACCCACATTGAAAAGTATATTTGTATATTTATAACTAAATATGACATTTTAAGAAGGCATGTTTGAGTGCTGTCGAGTTTTGCAGCATGGAGTGTTGCATGGAAGGAACTTTGAGAACTACTATAGCCTGTCAGAGTCAAGAGAAGGCAGCAGACATTTTTTCAAAATTAATTTGGACTGGAGAGTGACCTTTAGGGCACTTTTTAAAAAATCTAAAAGGGTGGTTTTTATATTTTTGAAAGGCAGGTTTGTTCCAGTAAAGAAAGAATATGATGCTGATGCACAGTTTAACATGAAACGGTGAGTCTTATTTTCCAGAAATTTTGCACAACTTTAAAAATGTCCCAATTTCTGAAAGGATTTTAATAAGAAAATCCTGCTGGTATAAATCTCTGGTATGTTTATAAACTTGCAAAGTAAGGAAAGCTTATTTACTCACAAATCTTCTGGGGCCTACAAATTTAGCAGCACAAATCCTGATTTCCCTCCCATTCTTACTGAAATATTTTCTCCTTGGTTGAGCTTTTTCTCTCATGGAAACCTCTGGGTGACCTGTGGAAAAAGTCACTCTCTCCCAGACTCAGAAGAAGGAAAGAGCAAACTTCTCTGAATAAATCTTGCCAAGAAAACCATATGATGATGAAGGGTTTAGAAATCATGCTCTATGAGGAATAGCTGAAGGAGCTGGGTTTGTTTAGCCTCGGGAAGAGAAGGTTAAGAGGTGATAGGATACTATGGTGGAGTACAGACCGCCCCTTTCCCCGACAGTTCGGGGCCTCAGTGACCACAGTGGCATTCCCGGAGGCCCTGATCCACCGCTTTTCCAGGCCTTGGGGAAGCGGCAAAATGCAACTTCCCTGCGGCCTGGAAAGGGGTGTCCTTGGGACTTCATGCTCCAAGGACACCCCGACAGCAGCGGGGAAAGGGAGAAAGGGCCCCTTTCTCTCTGTATTGCTGGCGTGGCCGTTTAAAGGCCGCACCAGTGATACGTGTGGCGGAAGGAGCTTCGAAACGGAGCTTCTTTCGACACTGCTAAAAGGGCACCACAAGCGCCTTACTGCGGCGCCATGATGTGACGCCCACGCCATGCTGTTTGTATGCGGCATGTCTGTCACGTCAAAGGGTTAGGGAGCGTGCAAATGGTGCACGCTCCCTAACCCTAGAATCACCGCCGCCACACCCCATTTTGGCAGTGTAGATCTCGCCTAAGTTTACATATTGGAAGGAATGTCATATTGAGGAAGGAGCAAGCTTGTTTTCTGCTGCTTCAGAGACTAGGGCATGTAACAATGGATTTAAGCAACAGGAAAAGAGAATTCACTGAAACATTAGGAAGAGCGTGCTGATGGTAAAAGCTGTTTGAGAATGGACCACACTCCCTTGGAGTGTTGTGGAGCCTCTTCTTTGGAGGTTTTCAACAGAGGCTGGAAGTGATTTGATTGTGTATTCCTGCATGGCAGTGGGTAGGACTGTATGGCCCTTATGGCCTCTTTCAACTCCATGATTCTATGATTCCATCAAATGAGATGATATCCATTTGACACACTGCTTTATCACACTAGGGGGCAAACAGGATTTAACCTAAAGATAAATTATAAAAACCAGGAAATTCCTGATGTTTATCACACAACATTTCCTGGTTTTCTCTAGTTTAACTCTAATTTAAATCCTGTTTGCCCCCTAGTGTGATAAAGCAGCCAGTTTTAAATGTAGGACCACAACTCTGGCCCAAAATGCATATTCAGATAGGTAGATAGATTCATAGATACAAAACTTAGTATGCATTTGTATTGGATTATGCTGTATGGAACCTACTTTCTTTATTAGCTATCTGAATTCCATTGTTTGCCTCACTCTCAGAGTTTATTAAAAACTGTAATTAAAATATTCAATGTAGCACTTGAAGAAGTATAAATAGTGGCTAGGAAACAAATCGGGAAAACTATCCATTTACACTGGTGTTTGGCAGAATGAAACTGACAGCATTAGAATGCTGTGATTGATTGCAAAACACTAAATCAATCTATGTTTCTCTATTTTCAAATAGAGGATCACCTTGCTACCAAAAGGAGACAGAAGTATTTGTGAGTGTTATAATCTATATGTCTGTTGTGCGAAAGAACTCATCAGATGCAATGCTACCTATAAAAAATGTATAATTGAATAAAACTTTTCCAGTGTCAGAAGATTCTAACAAATTACAATACAAGATGTTATTGCCAATAATTTACTTGTTATTGTTGTTATTATTGCTATTGTGTATCTTCAGTTCATAAGGTGACCCTATCCTACAATTTTCTTGGCAGAATTTGCTCAGAGGGGGTTTACCCTTATCTTCCTTGGAGGCTGAGAGAACATGACTTGCCCAAGGCCACCCAGTAGGTTTCCATAGCCAAGTGGGGATCCAAAACCTGATCTCTCAGTGTCCTAGTCCAACATTCAAAGCAATACACCATGCTGGCTCTCAACATTTTACTGTTTATGTTTAATTTGGTAGTACACACTTTCTGAGCATATGTTACACCGCTAAAATGAATAGTGGCTAAAGGTATTACATATACACTGATTATATACTGAGGAAAATAAGACTTGTGTTGCAAGAGCTACAAGAGTAAGTTTGTAATTCTCCATGAATAAGACATATTATCCTGAAACACTTAAAAGGATTTTTAAAAACACATAGTAAGACTTGGAGACTAACAAAAGTGTTATATTATAAAACTCAGAGAATCAGTATTGCTCAGCAGAATAATGGAAATTCTGAATATTTCTGTATAAAACATATAATATATTTTACTGTTACCTGGGCACTCCAAACTCATCTTACAAAGTTAATGTAATGTTTAAAGTAGACTACTGTGATGATTCTAATGGCCTCTCTTCCTGCTGATCATTATGGGACCTCTAGAGAGCATTTATCTATCCACCTGCCACCACCCGCTGATTTGAATTTCCTTGCTAGCAATACAGTGGGACTTTGCTGAGATTCTACTCCCACTTTCTGGTTCTGATGCTGCAAAGATTTTCATCCCCAAACGTCTAGTGAAGAGTTGAATTCAGCAAAAGCATGTGAAAGGAATGTGTGAGAGAAGAGGTACATTTAAAGGAAGGTGTTTATTCTAAGCAAGAACTCTCCATTAGTAAAAAGTATCTCTCTTAATGAAGGGCCAATTTCCTTCAGGCACACTTAGGAAAGTTACAATTTACAGATTAGTTGACTCTTGATCATTTTCATCCCAGTCAGTAAAATAATCAAAAGTCCCTGATGCAACTAGCTAATACATTCTCCTATTCTACTCACAGATAGCTGGAATCATGAGTCCTCAATCTTCATCAAGGTAGTTTGGACTCTGGATCTCCTCTCACCCCAAGATGGGAAAGAGCCCCCAGCTCCCAAAGCATCCCTTTCCTCATGAGGCTTTTATATCACTTCCCTTGAAGCATCTGCAAGTTTCTCCCAAACTGGTCATCTCCTTGGGTAGTTGTCTCTCATGATCAGTAACTCCTTATGATGCTGACACCCGATAAATGTAATTTAACAATATCACCTTATTAACTGTCACTTAGAAACAAGACTATTCCCTCAGTTGTACTGTCCAGATAATGGAGAAGCCCCATCATCACAATTACTTTTACTTCCTAAAGTCATAACTGTAAACCAGTTCAAATGTGCACAAAACTGCATCTTCTGGCTATTACAATTTGCTCCAAAAAGCACCATAAGAAAATTCCAACTTGTGTAACTAGTCCTATCCTAATACCCGTAGCCTCATAAAGACAGCAATGCATAGAAGGTGGAAGAAAAGGGGAAATGTCATGGTAGATAGAAAAAAGAAAATCCAGATCCAAGCCACATTAACTCCATTTTTTAAATTGCAGCCATTTCCCCATGTTCCATAAAAACCAATGAATTGGTGAAATTGATTAAACCCCATGTGGCTCTCAATTAGTGACTCTCACCAAGGAAATGTTACCCTTTTGTCCACAAAGTGCTCCATCAGCACATATGTGCCTTTAGACTGAAGGCACATGATGAAGTTCTCTTGCTGAAGGCCTGGCTCTGGAAGCTAACTGCCTGGATAAAAGACCAAAGTCATTATGTGCTCTTTGGAGGAAAACTGGTCTATGAGGTAAGTGCAATAAAAATAAAAAGACTATTACATCAATCTTTTTGTGTGCCAGTATGAAGCAAAAGCTCTAAAGCTTATTACTGGGGGAAGTTAGCAAGACAGTTCTTTGGCATGGGAAGCATTCCCTTTGTATTTTCAACAACCACTAAGTACATATATACACAAGTGTGTCTTGCAGATGGATAAATGAGGCAACCCAACAGAGCTGTTTGAATAAACAGATCAAAGTGTTAACTTTAGAAATGGTTCATATATTATGGTGATAACAGTACACTTGGGATAATTAATGATATGGACTTAACAGTCGTATGCTCCCCCTAGCCTTAATGGTGTTATGATGCATGTTTTGTTGGTACTGTGTATTACTGTATTTCCTCACTCACTTCCAAATGTAGTATAGATGGAATTTCCCTTATCCAGAATTCTGAAAGCAAAAATATTGCAAAATCCCAAACTGTCCACATGGGTAGCTCAGATAGTGACACCTTTGCTTTCTGATGGTTCAATGCACACAAAATTGAACTTAGGCCTTTCCATTGTTGGAACGCAATGACCTTAGACAAATGGGTGGGAGAACTTCAGGAAACTTAGGAAGAGGTACCTTACATACGGTTGAACTATGTCCAAGGGTAAATGTACCCCATTCCCCTTTAGAGTGAATTCACTCCTCAAAAAAATGAAAAAAAAAATGGCTCATGGAAAATTTTTGAATGTAGTTTTTCCATCTTCACTCACTCTGAAGACCAAACTTTTCCCTAAAACAAAGTGCAATTTGCAACACCTTAGCAAGCTGCTTATCATAAGACAAGGGTTCTTAAGGTGCACTCCAAAATGAACCCTAACAGGCCTATGAATGTGTTTCAGAGGGTCTTGAACTGGACGTGAAAAAAGACAAAAGAAAAAAGTTTATTTGTTTGAAAAAAAATGTATGAAAAAGCTCTGACAAAAGCTGTCTGCTGCAGCCTGTCTTTGACAGTGTGTTTGTCCTCATTAACCTTTGCCATTGTTTGGCCTGGTTTTCATTTGTTAAATTTTGGAAAGTATCCAGCTAGTCTCTCCAGAAAAGCACCATCCTAATGCCCCATGTAATGCTGATGAAGAAGAGAGCAATGAAGAAGGGTATCTGGACCCTGAAGCCCTAGACCCCAATGTGACCTGACTTGACGCTGCCAGCTAGACAGTGAAAATGCGTCCCTGTTTCAGTCTGGAAGCATGGAAGCAAACATTTTTGACTCGGTTCATCTGGACTGTGTACTGTCTCCTGCTGCTTTCAGTAAATAATAATAATATTAATACTGTAATAATACTTTTAGGACATATAAGTAAAACAAAGATAAATGTTTTATGTTCTAAAAACATAATAGCTAAAGTAAATAAATAACGAAGACATGCAGGAGTAATGTCAATCCAAAATCTCTGATATGCATAGTTTTTGGAACGAGAGATTTCATGCCTCAGAATGCATATTTTGTATTTGATGGTTTGCAGGAAGAGAATTATATATCACCAAATAAAACTTTGCTTTCAAACTTTGTAAGCCCCGGAGCCATTTGCAAACAGGTTTGAATTTAGTGATTAATTTTAGCAGTTCATTTTCCATTTCAGCACTTTCTTATGTGGGGGGTCAGAAGGGAATTTCACACCTGGATATGCTAATTTCCAGGGGAAGGAATTAGTATGCTTGATGATAAGTGTGAACTCAAGGATTTTGCAATAGGGAGGCATATAACAAAATCTGAGATTAGATTTTTCGAAGTACCTAATGGCTTTGTTCTGCATACAGTAGCTTCAAATGTATTTGTTTTCAATCAGTTTCTTTACAAAGATATAAGATTCTGCTCTTCATGTACAATATTTGACATATATGTTCAAAAGCAAGTCCCGCTGAGTTCTACAGGCTTTTCTGCCCAATGAGTGCATAAATTATTCCAATTTAAACAGTATATTTCCTTCATCAACAACATCATATTTTAACATTTCTAAAAATATAAGAGTGCTGTCCAACTGGAGTTGAAACTTTAGAATTGTGCAGGAAGAAACGTGTTACCTTTTACTACCAGGTTTCCAGAGCTGCTGGCTACTCCAAAATGATTTGTGGCTATGCATGTGTAACTTCCAGCATCTGCTTTAGAGACATTGGCAATCTTCAGCGTTCCATCTTCCAAGATAGTGTATCTGGGAGGACAACAGAAAAGCACAGGTTTAAAGAAAAATTAGCACTAACACTCTGCATTAATTATTTATGATTTAGACAGATGAGAAACCATTTCCAGCTGCATCCAATGCTGACTAGATCTTTAAACCCTATGGAGCCCTGTTGGTGCAGTGGTTAAATGCCTGTACTGCATGCAGCTACTCGCTTCAGCCAGGGGCTCCAGGTTGACTCAGGCTGGCATCCTTTCGTAGGTTGCTAAAATGAGTACCCAGCTTGTTGAGGGCAATTAGCTTACACTTTGAAAACTGCTTAGTACATAGGTAAGCAGTATAGAAATGTACTTGCTATTGCTCAGGGATTTGAAAGGTATTAATACCACATACACCATTTACAAGTTGAGTCTCCCATGTTCTAAATACTTGAGATCAGAAATGGTTTTGATTTGGGAGTTTGTTGGATTTTGGAATATTTGTATATACTTAATGAGATATCAAGAAGATGAAACTCAAGTCTAAACATGGATTTCATTTATGTTTTGTAAATAACTTATACACATAGCCTGAAAGTAATTTTATACACAATATTTCAAAATAATTTTGTGCATGAAACAAAGTTTGTGTACATTGACCCATCAAAAAACGAAGGTGTAACTATCTCAGCCCCCCCCCCCCCCCCCACACACACACGGGGATGATAATTCCATGTGGAATATTTTGGATTTTTGAATTTCAGAGAAGGAAGACTCAACCTGTCCATGATGTCTCCACATATGGACTGGAAGACAACACCACGTTTCCCAACTAGGAATGCTTCTTTCACGCACAGTGCTTATCCCTTCAAGATGTTCTGCACATATTCCTGGGGGGGGGGGGGGATCCTTGCAAATGACTAAGCAATTCAACAGTTTTGTTTAATTTTTGTTTTAGTGGATTGAGGTACTGGAGCTAAGCTAATCATGTTTGAATTCTGCCTTAGGGTAGACATGGTAGGTGACCATGGATAACACATTTAATGACACAGTAATCATGATGGGCCAAAATTTGATCTCATTAAGCATACTGTCTCCAAGAATGGCTAACCAGATGCATCACAGAAAAGGCACAAACAGAATGGAGGCTGTCACTTGCTGTTCTTATTGTTTTCTGTGGGGAGCAAAATTATGCTATCTCTGAGTAATTTCTCTACAGATTCTACAATGATATAAAGTTTCACTAATACAGAGGATGGCAGTAGAAATATTTTGGTACACTTCTAGATCTTCATCAAGACAGTATGCTATAACTTCTGCAAGGAAGAAGGTGTTTAACACTGGAACTCAACACAAATGGACTTTGATGGTGCCCCACGGCACAGTTATGAATGACCTACTGACCTATTTTAATTTTTTAAGCCTTTGCATTATATTGGCCAAAAACTGTATAATTTATTTAGAGTAATTTCATTCAAATCGATTGTCATGCTTTTCTTTTATCATCTGAAGATGAAGGACTATTGTTCAACAGTACTGGGTGATACATGCTTATGGTGATTCGTTGATTTAGAGAGTTGTAACATAACCAAGTCTTATAAGATATTGTAGAGATTATGTGATTTTATTATCCTAAAAATGAAAGCTCAAAAGATAGCAGCACCCATCTTGAGCCCATCTCTACCATGCTAAAGCCATTCATTTCATATTCCTGTATATATAATCTCTTCTAAAATGCTTTAAAGTATGATCTCTCTTGTACCAAAAGCGTTCACAAACAGATAAAAGCTTCTTTTCCTCACTCTTCATGTATCACTGGTGGGAAAACATTCTGAATACATGAAGAGGACATAACTGATAGTACAATACTATGTCTATTGGTTCTAACTCTCACTCTGTTCAGTGAGGCTTTTTCCCAGGGAAGTGTGTATAGAACTTCAACCTTAGGCACTTCAAATGTTTAAAAATAGATCCATATATAGATATGAAAAAATATAGCCTTTGTTAGTGCTGTCATGGGTCTACATGCATAGGAATATCTCCCCTCCCCCCCAAACACACTGAATGCTGAAACTTTGGTTATTTTTATTATTATAATTCTTCAGATGGTTCACTTGTCTGAAGAAGAACCATATATACTGAAGAAAGTACCATATATACTCAACTATAAGTCAGCCTCATGTATAATTTGAGGGCCAAAATTATGTATTTTGATATGACCCAATGGATATGTCAAGGGTAAAACATAGGGGAATGTAATAAAGGATGTAAAGGAAAAAGAAAAAAATGCTAAAGAACTTACAAAATTCCAGCAGGCATAACTGGCTGGCAGGATGAGGACGGACCTATGGTAAATTGTGGCTGTGCAATATGTGGGGAAGATGATCAGGCATGGACTGGGCTAAGAAACCAGAAATATAAATTGTTGGGAATGTCAAGAACCTAAAGGAACATTTTTCCATATCTGGTGGAAATGTCAATAATCAGAAAAATATTGGAAAATGATGTGTAACATGATGACGGAGATATTAGATAAGAATATCATTTATTCCACAGCTCTTTTTGTTGAATATGACCTAGGTAATTGATATCAGGGAAAAAATAAATATAAACGCATCACACTTTATATGATGTCAATTACGAGATTGCTATATGCTAAATATTGGGGGGAATGCCAAATTCCAATGGATGACGAATGGATGTTCAAATTAAGTGATAGTTGTTGATATTTTGACAGCTCTTATGTGGGGAAAAACAAGAAAAGAGACGGAAGAAGAATGGAACTATGTTAATTATTGGGGGGAAAGGGTTAAATCTGGAATAAATGGACAATGGAAAAAAAAACGTGAACCTGAGTTTGTTAATAGAGGTTACATAGAAATGCTTGGTTACAACATACTGAAATATGTGAATAGAAGGGATGGGAAAAGATATTAGATTAGAATCAGGATTATGTATATAAAGCAATCAATGTACATCCCCATCCACAAAAAAAGAGACACAAGAGACTGCAACAGTTAAAGAACTATAGCACTAACTCTCCAATGCAAGCAAAATCATGCTCAAGATTATGCAAAATAGGCTCCAACCATACATGGAGAGAGAAATCCCACGGTCCAAGCAGGGTTCAGGAAAGGAAGAGGCACCAAGGATCACACTGTAAATATATGATGGCTAATGGAGCATAGCAGGGAGTTCCAAAAGAAAATCAGCATGTGCTTTATAGACTACAGCAAAGCCTTTGACTGCATAGATCATGAAAGGCTATGGAACGCCCTTAAAGACATGGGAGTGCCAACACATTTTTCCATATCTGGTGGAAATGTCAATAATCAGAAAAATATTGGAAAATGATATGTAACATGACGGAATCTGTACTCAAGGCAATAGGCTACTGTCAGAACAGGACATGGAAAAACAGAATGGTTCTTAATTGGCAAAGGAGTCAGACAAGGCTGACAATCCTTGTTTCAAAATGTTGATAGCACTTGTGGAAAAATTAAATTTTATTTTACACAGGTTTGATCTGAAACATTTCCTGACATGTCTTTCTCCAACATTCAAATACCACTGCCCCCCACTTTTAAAAAATCACTTTGTAAGGTAACATTAAGCTACTGATTAGTCAAAATGATTTCAGGATTTCCAATTCCAAGGTGGTTATGCTGATAATTCTTACTTGAGCTTTTTGTGCCTTAAGGGTTTCATATTACTTTTTGAATCAAATCTGTGCTGCATGTCTCTGTAAAATTAATGTTCGAGACATATTCTCAATATCAAGGGGATGACAGGATGTATCATTTGTGGCAGATGTTAAAACTGTATAACATGCAACCAGATCATGAATCTATGCAACTAGGTTCACACTTTGTTCCATCACACTTGGAAAGCATAATCCCATTCATGTGATCCAAATGGTTTGCAATAAAATCAAGAAATAACGATTTAAGACAAAGGCAGAGAATGAATATCTAAACATAGTTATATATTTATTTCAGAGGCTTAGTACTTCTCTTTGAACTGTGATTCACAGATGAAAGGGCTTCATGGTCAAAGGTATTACATTTGTGATAAGTGCTTTTCTCAGCTACATATACTTTTCGGAACAGATGGAGCAGATATTAATTTAAATATATATTTTTAAAATGTTATGGGGGGGGGGGTGTCAGGAAATAGAAACAACTTGAACTCAGTTTTGGTAACCTCAGAAGATTTGTTTGTAAACTGGGGGAAAGGCTATTCAAGGCTCTCAAACTGCTAAGTGGCCTGAAGAAAATCACATCAAGTGGCTTTATGAATAATGTGAAGTTAAAATCAAACCGTGCATTGTTCAGCTTCATCTGACAGATCTTGGAAACAGTTTCAGTCCAAGAAGCAATCTGAGCAGCAGTCATTCTGTAGGAATTTGTATGAAATCTCCAAACAGAATAAACAGAATCTACTGCGTGCAGAGTTTGTTATGAGATTGCAGTAGTTTTTTTTAAATCAAGCTTGCCAATTTATGGATATTCATAGAATCATAGATCATAGAGTTGGGAAGAGACCGCATGGGCCATCCAGTCCAACCCCCTGCCATGCAGGAAATCCAAATCAAAGCATCCCCAACAATGCATGGCCATCCAGCCTCTGCTTAAAGACCTCCAAGAAGGAGACTCCACTACACTCCGAGGGGAGTGGGTTCCATTGTCGACAGCCCTTACTGTCAGGAAGTTCTTCTCTAATTTTGAGGTGGAATCTCTTTTCCTGGCTTGCATCCATTGTTCCGGGTCCTAGTCTCTGGAGCAGCAGAAAACAAGCTTGCTCCCTCCTCAATATGACATCCTTTCAAATTTTAAACAGGGCTATCATATCACCTCTTAACTTTCTCTTCTCCAGGCTAAACATCCCCAGCTCCCTGAGTCGTTCCTCATAGGGCATGGTTTCCAGACCTTTCACACCATTTTAGTCGCCTCCTTTGGACACGCTCCATTTTCTCAATGTCCTTTTGAAGTTGTGGTGCCCAGAAATGGACACAAATTTCCAGGTGGGGCCTGACCAGAGCAGAATACAGTGGCACTATTACTCTCTTGATCTAGACACTATACTTTTATTGATGCAGCGTAAAATTGCATTGGCCTTTTTAGCTGCCGCATCGCACTGTTGACTCATGTTCAACTATGGTCTACTTGGACTCCTAGATCCCTTCACATGTACTTTCATTCAGCCATGTGTCTCCCATCCTATATCTGGCATTTCATTTTTCTGCCCTAAGTGGCAGTACAACAACAACAACAACAACAAACATAATAATGAATTAAATAAATAATGCTTTATTTATAGACCACCCTTCTTCCATCAGGGCGGTGTACAACATATAACAGACACAATGACAACAGCAAGCAATAAAAACACATAAAATATACATTAAAATCTCATACTAGCCAGCTCTCATTGGCCGTCGGGGGGGGGGGGGGGGAGGAACTAACTAGAAGCTTGTATCGGGGAATGCTCGCTTAAACAGGAAGGTTTTTAGATCCTTCCGTGAACTGGGCTAGGGAGGTAGCCGAGT
Source organism: Sceloporus undulatus (assembly GCF_019175285.1). Classification (NCBI taxonomy): domain Eukaryota; kingdom Metazoa; phylum Chordata; class Lepidosauria; order Squamata; family Phrynosomatidae; genus Sceloporus; species Sceloporus undulatus. The sequence goes on along the minus strand of NC_056523.1, from coordinate 42,437,577 downwards.
GGAGCTCTATGGGCCAGCGTGTTCCAGAGGTCGGGGGCCGAGATGGTGAATGTCCTCCTGCTTGCTGGGAGGCTAGTCTTGCCCCGTACCCTCAGTAGCTGCTGCCGCAGATGTTCTGAGTGTGCGGGGCGGATTGTATGGGGAGAGGGCGGTCCTCAAGGTATCCGGGCCCAAGCCATGTAGGTCTTTAAAGGTTATACCAACACCTGGTATGGCGCCCGGAAGCGAATGGCAGCCAGTGCAGATCTTTTAAGTAAAGGTGTTATATGACTGGGCCCTGGATGTACCAGTGACCAAGTCGGGCTGCCATGTTCTGTACCAAATTGTAGCTTCCGGGTATGGTACAAGGGGTGCCCCCCATGGAGAGCGCGTTTCAGAAATCCAATCGGAGGTTACCAGAGCATCGTACCACTGTTTCAAGGTCCCTGCCGGCCCAGGTAGGGACCAGCTGGCGAATCAGCCGAAGCTGATAACAGGTGCTCCGGACCGTCGCATCCACCTGAGATGTAAGGGGAGCGACGAGGTCAAGGAGCACCCCCAGACTGCGACGCGAGTCTTCGGGAAGCTGATCCCATTCAGGACAGCGGAACCAGCCATCCCTGGCCAGGAGAACACTATCACGAGCACCTCCGTTTTTCTCTGGATTCAGACGGAGTCGGTTTCCTCATCCAGCCCATTACTCTGACCCAGGCATGTCACGAGAGAAGAGATGCCACCCCGGTCACGGCATCAGTCAGAGACATAGAGAAGACATGGGTGTCATCAGCGTACTGATAACCCCCCCCATGTCTCCGGATGATCTCTCCCAGCGGTTTCATGTAAATGTTGAAAAGCATGGAGGGACAGAATGGCTCCTGAGGGCCACCAGATATAAGGGCCCTCTTATCGGAGCACACGTCCTCCCAGCTGCACCATCTGAACCCCGAGGAGAGGTAGGAACGGAACCACTGGAGCCAGTGCCCCCGATGCCACCCCTGCCAGGCGCTCCAGAAGGATACCATGGTCTTATGGTATCGAAAGCCGGCTGAGATGTCCAAGAGCACCAACAGGGACAACGCTTCCCCTGTCGATGCCCAGACGGGAGATCATCGACCAAGGCGACCTGGCCGTCTCAAACCAACCACCCTAACCCCCCCAAAAGCCAGTTTTGAAATGGGTCCAGATAACCGTTTCACAATCCAAGATCGATTGAAGCTGGATTGCAACCCCTTCTCGATCACCTTCCCCAAAAATGGCAATAGCGATACTGGCCATAATTATGTATGACTGCAGGGGGTCGGAGGGAGGGCGTTTTTTTAACACGGTTTTACAGTGGCCAATTTCAAGCTGGATGGAAATTGCCCGTCAACA
>NC_056523.1:42426345-42435687 GCF_019175285.1 Sceloporus undulatus | reverse complement strand
CCTTAGGACTGGAGTGCAGCTTTGGTGCAGCTTCTGGCCTCTTAAGAATCATGCATCATTTAAACAGCATATCTCCAAAGTGAAACGAAGCACCTTTATTTTCAACTGTCTGTACGGGCCCTTAGTTTGGTAACAAAGATTTCAGACCTACTGGCCAAAAGAAAGGCAAAATACTTTAATACATAAAATAAAGTGTTATTCAAGCAGTACTCTTAGAATATTGTGAAAAATAATACTGTTATAAATGTGCAAATTAGCACTAAGACAATTTGTAAAATGCCACTTCCTATGCAATTTATAATTTTTTGAACGTTGATAAAGTAGCAATTTGTGATATCATGGCATATTGTAGGAGAGGCAACATCTCTTGGCACCTAAACTGATAACATATAAGAGTTACCTTTATGCCAATAGCAGACACACTTATTCTAAGTCAGTAACCTTGTAAATTAGCTTTCAAACACATTATGAATCAAATTAGTTTTGTCCCCTGAATCCTAAATGTCGAACATAATCCTATCATTGCTCAGTTATGGATTGTTTCAGCATTTCATTATATTCATCCTTCAAAAAAATAACTCTTCAAACTCTGATGAGGACAGTATGTCTCTAATGTCTACTGCTGGAGTGGGAATAGTTTGGTCCTATGAAGGATGTTGGACTGTAATGCCCAGCATCTCTCACAATTAATTATGCTGGCAAAGGTTGCTAGGAATTGCAGTCCAACCACAAATGGAGGGCTGCATGAATCCTATCCTGATCAAGTGGAAAAATCTTGGTAACTCATATGAAAGATCAGTGTTGAATTTATAGAACATGGAATAGTTTGGAAACTGATTCATCACATTTAACTCAGACTGTTCATTTGTTGAAAGCTTTGCTAGGAGGTATTGTTATTATTTATATTGCACCTTTCCCCCAGTTTAGGATTCAAGGTGGCTTGCACAGTTAAAAGAGACATAGCTAAATATATACCATATACCAAAGTGGAAAATATAATGAAATTATCAATAAGATTAAAGCCAATCAAACTGCATAACTGTTAAAAACAACAACAAAAAGAAAACAGCACAGCACAATTATGCAGAAATGTTGTGTTCCTGCAACTAGTTTTTTTCGTCTTTGAGAGAAACAAATAGATCTGCCTCTTTCTTGATCAATCTGGCCTATCCTGTTCAACATTTTAAGATTCTTGTACTGGTGTCAAGTTAAGAAGCTATCAAACAACTTTGTTTAAAATCTTTTAAGAGGGATGTACTCTCCTTCAGCTTTTACAAATCTGGAGTCAGCCAATCCAACAGTGAAGAGGAAAAGAATCTCTGAGACAAACAAAAACAAGTGTAGTGGTTTGAGTGTTAGACTGGAACTCTGGGGCGACCACAGTTCAAATCCCTACTCAGCCATGAAAATCACTGGATGATGCTGGACAAGTCACACGTTCTGAGCCTCAGAGGAAGGCAAAGCCAAGCATCCCTGACCAAATCCTATCTGGAAAATCCCATGATAAGTTTGCCTTAGGGTTGCTGCAAGTTGGAAATGAGTTGGTACCTTATTGCACTCACTTTTGCCCCCAATCTGGGCATGGGCAGGGGACATGAGTGGCCGAGTAAAAATGCATTTTATCGCACGCCGGACTGTCCCCAAGGCAACCCCATGCCATTGCCTGGCACCAAGCTGTCCCCAATCAGGGCTCAGCCATGCGATTTTACACCAATGGAAAGCTTCCATCTTTCATAATTCATGTGCCTGAGCTCTGACTGGGGACAGCATGGTGCGGATGATGCCATGGGGCCACCTTGGGGACAGTGCAGCATGTGATAAAATGTGTTTTCACTTGCCATGCACATCCCCTGCCTGTGCCCAGATTAGGGGCAAAAGTGAATATGATAAGCTTCTTGAAGGCACACAAGAACAATCTGCTATCCACTTGGTATTATGAATGCTATGTATAAGTGTATGCTCACACATGTTAATTGATTGTGCATTATCAGACATGTAAATCAATTGCGATCAAATATGTAAATTGATTATGCATTAAAAGAAATATTTCATGTTAACCAAGCAAATTATCCTTAATTTTCAGTCTTAGTCCTAAATCAGTTGCTAGGCCAAAGTGGAGAAAACTAACTGAATTTTACATAAGTGACTTCCCATTCAGCAATTGATTCACTCAGAAACAAAGGGGGGGGGCAGCTGACAGTGCGTGGGAACGTCATTAGTCATAGCAGGTTTTCAGGGAGCTAAAATGTTACCAAAATGCTAGGGTCCTGTGAGGGCACCCACAAATTAATATGTTTATATGAGAATTTTAATAATAGCTTAAATGAGAGTTGTAGTATGGCTGTGGTAACAGGCAGCCCAGGATAACCACCCAATGTATACCAGGTCCAAATCACACACAACTCCAGAGGCAATTCAAAATTAGTTGTAGTTTATTTAAGGGAATAAACATACATACAAAAACACATGCATTCACACACAGACAAGAGCTAAGACATCAAAGGTGTGAGAGGTGAATAGATTGAGGCCTTGCTAATGGCAATATTTATCAACAATGAGGCTTGCTTTAAATGGAAAGGACACAAAGTAGTCACCTGGAAAAGTGGGATGCGGTTGACTACTTGAGGGAATGTAGAAGAAGACTGACAGCATGCCAGTCTGAAGTAAACTAAAGCGAAAGAACTGGATTGTAAAGGCCAACATTTATACAGTGAAACAGCTTTGATGGCCAAAATCAAAGTCTTGGAATAATTAACGATGTCAAATGGTTTTCCAGAAAGGACTATTAGATGGGAATGGCAGTGGATATGTCCATGATTGTTTAGACAAAAGATTGATGGCTTTAGCAAATTTTCTCAAACCAAGAACAGAGAGTTGTGAATTCCCGGAGATAGGTGTTATTTCCTAAGACAAATGGCAAACGCACACCTTGGTAAGAGAGAGTCTTGTCTTTACAAATGCCACCATCTTCCTTTGCCAGACTCCCCATCAACTCCTCTGTTGATCGAAGGGCTTTGGTTGATATCTATTGTGATGTGTGTCCAACTAGTCTAGGGGGGCAGCTGCCTGTTCTGGGGCAATCCTAGTTCATTCACTGCCCACCTTCCACCAGAGTTCCCTTTTAATATGAAGTTGATACCAAATATAGTTTAGGGTCCAAATATTGCTAACAGAACCACTCCACCACTGTATTCCCCATTCATTTTAAAAATCTGTTTTGAAAATTAAATCTCAAAATTGCCCCCAGGCCTTAAAACGACCTTGTGCATGTATGTATGTTACAGTTTTCCCACCTTAATGTTTACTTTTCTGATGCACAGCAAAATGTCTTTAAGCAGGGAGTCTAGGAAATGTCACCTGTGAATACTTTCAGAAATTCAAGATAAGCCTTTAGAGGAGGGCTATCTCTCAGTTCCAGTTGAGGACAGCACAAAGAGCTCCTGGGTTATGAAGCTCCTTCCCATCAGAGGCTTGGCTGGCTCTCTCTCTGCTCTCTTTTCAATTTCTGGCAGAGACCTTTTCATTTCCACAGGCCTTCAGCATTTAATTGGTGGGGGCAGAAAGATCTTTTAATTTCACATGCTACATTTTTATTTCTACTATGCTTTGAATATGTTTTTAATTTTACAGCGTTTTAATTGATTTTTATTTTTATTTTTTAAAAAGCTTTTGTGTTTTAGCTAATTTTATTTCAGTGTACACAATAAGCTGCCTGGGTCTCTTATTGGGGGGAAAGTGGGACATAAAATAAATAAATTCTTCCTAGGTGAAACAAATTCTCATATTTATATGGCTGGTAAAAAGAGAATGCAGGGATAAAGACTCCTGATGAGAGATAACTTGTAATCTGTAGAAAGATTCACATTAACTGTACTTCCACATAAACTCTTTATAACTATCTACTACTAATAACAATGCACTCTTTCTTTAATAAGACACCTAAGCACAATATGGAAAAATGCCAATGTTTAATGGATCACTTCTTCTAATCTCTTTTCCAGATAATGGACAGTTATCTTTCTGTTCAGCACAATCTTATTCAGTGATTGGCAAACAATCTGGAGACAGCTGTGAAATCAGCCAGGTAATATGCTCTAATGACTAATTCATCTGCAGGAGCTGATGGAACTTTTTGCTCAAGAGATTAATCTTCTGAACAAATGTAAATGCTTTAAAATGACAAATGCTTAAGGGAATAGTGGAATGATAGATGCAATTCTGATTATTATGAAGAAATTACCAATGTTTGTGAGACTAATAAATCTAAGCCTTTTGTTTATTTGGACATCATCATATGCTCACAAATTTATTGGGTTGAGTGGGCTATTTTTTCTCCCTTTCCCGATATGTCATGAACCAAATTAGCATGACAAAAACTTTGATCTATGAAGATGAGAATTTTCAAGATACCAAAGTTGTTTTCAGAACAACAGTAATAAATTCTGAACATACACCAAGCTCCTTCTGAATCCTCTATTCACCACCGATTATTATTTTCCTTTACTTTCTGAGCTTTATTGCATTTACAAAACAAACCCGACAGTGTCTTTTGGCTTGCTTCTCCACATGATGCTGAAGGTCATAAAAGCATGGAAGAGGCAATAGTTTTGTCTGTCCAAGAGCATTATCCTATAAATGTGTACTCAAATGTAAGTTCTCTTGTGTTTAGTGGAGCTTACTCCCAGGTAAAAGAGTGTAGAAATGCAACACAAATTCCAGGTACTTTCCTGCTTAGCAAGTGATCCATATTACTTTGGAGCCATCAGCAAACGTAAATATTTATGTGCATCAGTGAGCATAACTCCCATATCTGAGAAGTGGTGAAACCACATGTGAACCAGCTCATGAAGATATGTAGTTTTCAGGAGGTGTATGCATTTCACTATACATTCTCTGTTGGACAGACTGCTTCCTGTCCTGAAAAGGAAGTTGGAACAGTTTGCTTAAAGATCTACACAGCACTTAAAAGGGTGGGGAAACAAAGTAATATCCCTTTCCTCCATTTCAGAGAAAGAGGATTCATTTTGATAAAATATAATTTATGACAGGGAAATGCTCTTAAAAGACAATCTATGGGAAGAACTGGCCTTGTATAATTAGCAGCTGTGAACCACAGTCACTCAGAAGAGCGATTCAATTTTGTACAAGGTAAATTGCTTAGAAAACTCAGAGGTAAATGGAATCTTGTGTGATTGGGAGGAAGGTGGCTTTGGGAATGCACCACAGCCACAGGAGAAGAACAAAGTTAAAATAAAATGAAACTTCAGGAGGTCTTTATAATTGCCAATCACACTGAGCTGCATTTAGCCTATTGCATTTGAAAAATGGGCAATTAGATTTTTTCGTCTCACCAGTTCATAGTTAATTCTTAATATTAATCTCATACAGAATGTTAAATGCACTTCATTCAAAGAAGCAAATTGCTGCCTACAACCTATTTCTAGTATTCTCACCAGGGACCCTGGAGCCAAGTCTGGAATAGGCATGAGCTAGATTTTTGGCTGGTTACAAATGCTAATAACTGCCATAAAATAAAATACATAATTTGTTCTACTAAAAGGGAGTTTTAATACATTTTATTCTGCATTTAGAGCTGTCCAAAGGAACATGCTTCATAATGGCATTTATTCATATCTGTGTACACAAGAAAGCTAAGTTTGATCATCATATGAACTTCCCCCCCTAAAGAACAATTTCACATTTCCAAGGCAGGCATAAAACTGAAGGAGTATCATCTTGAAAAGGCTGAGGGGAAGTATTTATAGTAATTAATTATTTTCATGTAGTTATATGATTATTGAGGTCAAATGTGAGCATAAAAATATATCTAAGTTTTGAAGGAGAACAAAATAACTGCAAAGATACAGTTCTTAGAATCATAGAATCATAGATTTGGAAGAACCCACAAAGTTAAAAACAGGTCATATTTGGAAACCCTAAAAGAAAATAAATGCATCCTGTGATTGGGGTAGGAAAAAAGGCAAGATAAAACAGAATAGCCCTGTTACCTTTGCTCAGACATTGTACTGTACAAATTAAAAGAAAGTAATCATGTTTTGAGGAAATTGGCTTTAAACCACCTTCTAACACTCTTTATGGGGGCCTACTGTCATGTTCAAGCTGTCCTAGGACTAGTCTGTAGCACCCACCCTACTAGTCAAAGCAGCTATCATTGGTTTTATGATGGCAGATTACTTGTGGAAGCAATAACAGAGGTAAAAGCTGTGTCAGTAACACCAACACAGAGAAGAAACAATATTTTTGAGACATAGGCTGACTCCAGTTAGTAAAAAAATATTTTTAACCTTCACTGGCCAAAGTTGTCCTGCACATTGGAAGTTAAATAATTTCTAAAGCAAGCAAATACCTCTCTAAGGCACCTTTATTTGGCATCAGCGTATGTTTAAAATTTTGGTAAGTCTCAGTGACAAGGAAGCAAAACAGCCTTGGTAACAAAGGAAGATGTTTATATCTCTGTGTATGCATATGCCTTCAAGACATCTGTTGACTTTCACCATCCCATGGATTTCATAAGGTTTTCTTAGGCAAGGAATACTCAGAGGTGCTTTGCCATTGCCCTCCTCTGAAATATAGCTTACAGTGCCTAGTGTTCCCTGTTGGTCTCCCACCTAAGTACTCAGTCTGAGCCTGATTAGCTCGCAAGATCAGATGGGATTTGGTACCTTCAGGGTATTAAGGCTGTTAAAAGATTTCTAAGGCAAGCCATTTTGGACACTGAAAGTCAAAGTAAATTGTGCATTGAAGAACACAGAGCAAAAGTAGAATGCTGTTATAAGAACTCCTGCATATATCTCTATCAGAATAGTGTTTGAAGGTTTTATGACTATTATCAAGGGTGAAACATGGACAGTGAACATTTCAGTATCTTATCAATGAGTTAAACATTAATACTTCATCTCCCAAACTTATATATTCAATATCCATGAGTTCTTGCCCCCAATAGTCCATTTTTTTCCAAAGAGAAAGTTCATTTCACATGATGATCTCAGAGCACTTTACTTAATTCTCTTTTGTCTGCCTACAGTCCATTGAGATAATTTAGATATCATTACGCTTGTTTCTACACAGTAATAATTGCAACTAAAGGCACCAAGAGGCTAACAACATTCCCGGAGGTTATATATAAAAAAAGGTCACACAGAGAAGATGACAGTTATGTTATGAAACCTTGGTTTTCTCTATCTCTTTTCACAAGTCTGCTACTGAGAAGACAAGTTCTGGGAGGTGATGGAAGAACATATAATCATTAACACTAAAAATCTTTTCGAAGCACAGTTTAAGAGTCTTTTTCTAAATTAGAAAAAATATAATGCACACACATTTCTCTGTGAATATAGTGCTGACATAAACCGATTTTTATGCCCATTTTGTGAGACTAGAACATAAGCAGCATGTGCATTCTCAGCTTATTTGTTCTAGCTGATGCCATTGGAATAGAAACCCAGAGGCACAATCTTAGAGAAAAGAAGACATTTTTTTTCTTGGTTTCAACAAAAACTGCCCATTGTAAAAAGACAGATTACTCACTTGTAATTGATATTTACATAGTTCTTAAATATCTAAAGAAACATAGAAAACCACCAGAGGGGGGAAAAACATGCTCATCACAAACATTATAAAAACAGAATTAGGAAAAAAAGTCTTTAAAAAATATTTCCTTCCTATATGATCCCCCCCTCCCCCCCACACACTTTTTCCTTAAGGCATATAATTATTGCCTTGCATTTAAAACTCATTATATGAATTTCTCAGAGCTTAGCTCTGAATATAAAATCATTTTCTTCTTGTTCTAATGATGAAAAGAGCTCAGAAAATAATTCACAGCTCTGTCCCACAAAATGCTTATGATTTATGTAATCACTTCCTTTGGATGATCTGTAAATTGTGTTCATGTACATGCTTGAGCATAATTTCTTATGCTTGTGCACAATCTAAAAAAAGAAAGTTGGATATTCATACTAGATTTCCATCTTTTTGTGCAGCTACACTGTGTGCTTCCATAAGCAGATACTTTATATACCATGTTAATCCTTGCAACCTCCTCCAATTTACCATATAGCAAAACTATAGATGGCACTACAGATTTTCCTAGTCCCCATTAAATAACATTTATGCAATAGGTAAGAGAATGCATACAACAGCTTTGAAAGATCATGTGTCACTTTCTCTTGCATTCCATTCAAAGAGCATATAACACTCAGAAAACCTAGTTGTTTTGTTTTTTAAATAATATTTTTTCCTTTCAGGGATCTGTGTAGTACAGTGGCTAAAAGTGGCAGTATTGATGCAGAAAATTCTAAATTCAAATTCTGTGATCTGCCATTAGCTTGGGTATGATGCCTATATGATCAGCTGAAGCACAGTGAGAAAGATTTGGAGTTCCACCTTCTTAGTGCTTTGAACCTGATCCTGGCTGGATACTGATATCCAGTTCTCTCACATCATTTATAATTTGGATTTCAGACTCAAACAACCAGTGATGATAGAAGAACTGAGGCCAGAATGCAGCAAAGGACGTACATCTTAGTAAGTGGACTTATGTCTGCTGTAAATTGTAGTGAGCAGCTTTTCAATATCATCAAGGGCCTTGTTGTGGCCTTACTGTGTGGAGGAGCTGACACAGTGACCAATGTGCAATGAGGATGATGCACTATGAGGCTGATGAGCATCGGGATGCCAGCTAGGAAGTATTGATGTGCATAGGTAGAGTCTAATGCTCATTGGGATATGCTTGTTGATACACATTTTTGCAGCCCACTAGCAAGGTTTCTTAGCTCCTCTGCTATGCAGCTAAGTATATGTAAAGTTATATAACAAAACTTTTAAAACTTTTTTTTAAAAAAAGAATTCTCTATTGCAATCTGCAATAGAGAATTCTGTTTTAATTTTTACATTTTTACCTTTGTTGGAGGTAGAATCCTCAAACAGTAAAGTGCTAGTCCACTGGCTCCCTCTTATAGAACTCCCCATTTAGCACCATCTGCACTGCAGAAATAATCTAGTTTGATGTCACTTTAACTGCCATGGCTGAATGCTATGGAATTCTGGAAACTGAAGTTGTTGTGGCTCCAGAGCTCTCTGTCAGACTAGACTAAACTATAATTTCAGAATTCCACAGCACTTAGCCATAGCAGTTAAAACAGTGTCAAAGGAAAACAGCATGCTCTGTTGGCTGTTGGGAGAGGAGGGGGCTTCCCTGCCCAACCTCCTCTCACTTGGCTTCAAATGCTGGCCCACCCTCCTGCCTCGACATCAGTGTGAAAATTAATTCTGGTTGTCTTGGGGCCGGGTAGGAATTTTCTCCCCTTTCCAAGGGTTTTT
>NC_056523.1:42384110-42423345 GCF_019175285.1 Sceloporus undulatus | reverse complement strand
TTTTTTTGCAGTTCTCGAAGAAATAAGTTTAAATAAGTTGAGTTAAATAAAGTTGCCCATTTTATAACCCAGTTCTCTGTGTCTGGTCTCATTATTAATGAGTTGGTCAACAAACAGAGCATGTCCAGCTTTAAATTTAAATTCATTTTAAAATTTACTCTAGGAATCATAACACAATTATGTTGAGAAAAAGGAAAAAATAAGTTTGCTTCTGCTGCCCTGATGCTAAACACATTTATTTGGGAGTAAACACCAGGGCTGTGGATTCAGAGTTGTAGAGCTGGAAGTCATTATAGGTGGAGCTGGGAGTTGGTTGAAAGGTACCAGCTCCTCATGTTGATACCAGGCCAGATTCAGATGCCAGGAGACTTTGCTTCTGAACTCATCCCTTGCTCTTCTCTGGGTGGTCATATAAGGGACCTGTGGGCAGTGAGCCGTCCTGGTTGCCTTACTGACTTTATCATTCAGTCACTTATAACAATAATAGATGTGGGCCATCAGATCATTGTAAGATGATCATATGTGCCAAATTATTTAAATGTTCAAAAAATATTCTAAGAATTCCAAGTTTTATTAACTCCTTCTCTTCAACTATTCAGAATTTATCACTGCATTGTTGTGTTGATGCCTATGATAGTCCATTACCCCTAAAACAACTCTATGCATTTCAGCAACCTGAGTGGTACTGATTTATCTTTCTAATTTTTTTAAAAAAATCATTGTCATAGACACTGACTCTGATGACTGCAAGATTGGCAGGTCAAGGCCCAAGTGCTCCATGACGGAGTGAGCTCCCATCACTAGTCCCAGCTTCTGCCAACCTAGCAGTTTGAAAGCATGTAAAAGTGCAAGTAGATAAATAGGTACTACTTCAGTGAGAAGGTAACAACACTCTGTGCAGTCATGCTGGCCACATGATCATGGAGTTGTCTTTGACAACACTGGCTCTTTCACACTTAGTCACAGAGATGGACACCATTCCCTACAGCTGGACACCTCTTGACAACCTTGTCAAAGGAGAAACGTTTACCTTTACCTTACTTGCAACAGACAAACAAAATAACAAAAATTATAAACATACTACCACAATAGAATAATAGGACGATCTCAGGCCTAGAAGCTAAGCCAAGGCAAGGGAAGGCACCGTTTACTTGGAGCTGGTGTACTTGGTGATGGCCTTGATGCCCTCGGAGATGGCATGTCTGGCCAACTCTCTGGGCAAAAGGAGCCTGACTGCGGTCTGGATCTCCTTGGAGGTGATGGTGGAGTGCTTGTAGCGAGCACGTGTAGGGATAAAGTCAGAAAAGCTAAAGCACAGAATGAACGTAGGCTTGCTAGAGAGGTTAAGAACAACAAAAAGGGCTTTTTTGGATATGTCCACAGCAAAAGGAAGAAAAAGGAAACGGTAGGGCCACTGCATGGAGAAGATGGCAAAATACTAACAGGGGACAGAGAAAAGGCAAAAGTACTCAACATGACTAATATGATATCTATACCAGGAAAGATTCTAGAGCAGATCATTTAAACAAAGAGTCTGTGAACATCTAGAAAGCAATGCCATAATCCAAAAAGTCAACATGGGTTTCAGAGAAACAAGTCATGACAGACAAATCTAATATCTTTTTTTGATAAAATTACCATCTTGGTAGATGAAGGGAATGCTGTGGATATAGTATAACTTGATTTCAGTAAGGCCTTTGACAGGGTTCCCCATGACATTCTTGCAAGCAAGCTAGTGAAATATGGGCTAGACAAGGTAACTGTTACATGGATTTGTAACTGGTTGACTGGCTGAACCCAAAGGGTGCTCAACAATGGCTCATTTCCATCCTGGAGAAAAGTGACCAGTGGGGTCCCACAGGGCTCTGTCCTGGGCCCAGGGCTATTCAACATCTTTATCAATGACTTGGATGACAGATTTGGGGGTCCAGTTATCAAATTTGCAGATGACACCAAATTAGGAGGAGTAGCTAAAACCCCAGAGGACAGGATCAAAATTCAAAATGACCTGAACAGACTAGGAAGCTGGGCCAAAGCTAACAAAGGTGCTTTCTGCACCGCCATTTGGGACGTCCTCCGGACGTCCCATTTTAAAAAAGGGGCGTCTCTTATAGACGCCCCTGGGCCTAGTACGGACTCCGTCCGTACAAGATGGCGCCGGCCCTTCTACATGGCCGGCGCCATCTTTGCGTATCGGATGCTCAGCGTCCGTACGCGTCGCGCCGCTTCTGACGTAGCGAGCGCGCCCCTGGCCCCTCGCTACGTCGCAAACGCGACGAAAAAAGAAGCTCCATTTTGGAGCTTCTTTTTCGGTCCGCGCGGGAGTCGGGCCATCTGAAGGCTCCGGCTCCCCCGCGGACCTACTGGCGGCGGCGGCAGACTGCCGCAAAGCGGCGGTCTGTACCCCGCCAAAATGAACAAATTGCCACATAGAGATATGCAAGGTACTGCACTTAGGGCGGAAAACTAAAATGAACAGATATAGGATGGGGGACACCTGGCTGAACATGTGAAAGGGTTCTGGGAGTCCAAGTAGACCACAAGTTGAACATGAGTCAACAGTGTGATGCGGCAGCTAACAAGCCCAATGTGATTTTAGGCTATATCAATGCAAATATAGTGTCTAGATCAAGAGAAGTAATAGTGCCACTGTATTCTTCTTTGGTCAGGCCCCACCTGGAATACTGTGTCCAGTTCTGGGCACCACAATTTAAAAAAGATCTTGAGAAACTGGAGCATGTCCAAAGGAGGGTGACTAAAATGGTGAAGGGTCTGGAAACCATGCCCTATGAGGAACGACTTAGGGAGCTGGGGATGTTTAGCCTGGAGAAGAGAAGGTTAAGAGGTGATATGAGAGCCCTGTTTAAATACTTGAAGGGAGGTCACATTGAGGAGGGAGCAAGCTTGTTTTCTGCTGCTCCAGAGACTAGGACCTGGAGCAATGGATGCAAGCTACAGGAAAAGAGATTCAGCTGGCTTTGATTTGGTTTAATAGTTTTTAAATTGTATTTGTAATTTTTATACAGTTTTATCGTTATGTATATATTGTATTTTTATTCTGTACTGCTGTATTGTTGTATTCTTTTGTTCTGTACACCACTTTGATCAATGCGGAAAAGCGGTATAGAAATAAACATTATTATTATTATTATTATTATTATTATTATTCCACCTCAACATTAGGAGGAACTTCCTGACAGTAAGGGCTGTTCGACAGTGGAACACACTCCCTTGGAGTGTAGTGGAGTCTCCTTCCTTAGAGGTCTGTAAACAGAGGCTGGATGTTAATCTGTTGAGGATGCTTTGATTTAGATTTCCTGCATGGCAGGGGTTGGACTGGATGGCCCTTGTGACCTCTTCCAACTCTATGATTCTAGAACAACCAAGAGGAAAAAACCAACAGCCGGTATCAACAATCTAAAGCCTATTGAAATATTTCCAGCTACCTCCAAAAGCACAGCAGGGAGCGAGGCTACATGAGCCTGCCTTGGAAGAGAGTTTCCAATCCATCCTGAAGAGAAAGGGTGGGCAAAATATATTCAGTGCTAGGGAACAAACATTCCCAAGATAATCAGAAACGAATGCACCCAGCTTCTTCCAAGGTGAAAACAGCACTTTGAACTGGGCCCAGAAGGAAATGGGGAAAGTAAATCTTGGATGTATTTGGTGGAATAGGACACTCATAAGCAATTGTGCTGTCAAGTACAGTAACAGTGATACTGTAGTCAATTCAGAGTTCCCATAATCAACTTGAAGCTCAACAGGAGTGTTTCATGGTTACCTGGAAAGACCTGAAGTTTAAGCAAAAAGCTGTTACAATCAAAAAGCTCTCTTCCTACCATATTAGAACAAAAGTCTAGTTATTCAGCATGGTGTTCCACAGTGGCAACCAGATGTCTATAGGAAGTTCATAAGCAGAATATGAGTGCAATAGCATAATTTTGCCTATGCACAGCACAGTTCCTCCTATACTGGCAAAGTATCATCAATCATATGTTCTTTTTCTATTACATTTATTTTTCCTCTCCATTGATGCCCCCTTGTTGTGGGGGAGAGGCTTGCATACCCTAATGAAATTGTGAGCTATGCTGGCGGTGGTATAATAGCCACCAGTTAGGTCTCCCATGCCAGACAGGTCACAACTGAAGGGTCTGACCAAGAGTGCCAAAGGGCAGGATGGGCTCTCTAGCCTTATGGCAACCATTCTAGGTGAAGGAAAACTCTAATCTCAAACCTGGGCAGATGGTGTTCGTCTAACCCTGTAAGGTCAACCATCTAAGAGAAGGAAACTCTAGTCAAACCTACGACCCGAGGACCTCACTGCCACCATCCATGCTTGTCAAGGCCTCAGCAGATGAACCTCTGGTTTAAAGGGTGAGGCCAGTTCTGTGCATACTGCGCTCCACCAGAAAAATGCATTGCACAGGCTCGAAGGATACATCCAACTTCTGAAAAGCCCTGTAGCGATAGGCGAGGGACGAAACGGCAGGTGTAAAGATGCATTGGAAGCCAAAGACCCAACCCTGCATGCCGGCGGTTCAGGACCTTGGTCGCTTGAGACTGACCCGGGGGATGACAGTCTTGTTCAGCAGCATCCTGAATGACCAAGCAGCCTTTTTTAAGGAGAGCACTGCTTGCTCCATATGGAGAGGGACCTAGAAAAGGTGGCCCAACGAAAGCTCAGCCCCATCTACCTGGTTGGCTAGCCACGGCCAACGGGCATCTTCTGATGTGGTCAAACAAAGACAAAGAAACAAAGGCACACACCAGCCTCCAAAGGTGCAAATAGACTAACGCTTGCATGCTGGAACATCAGAACCATGCAAGATTCTGCAGACAGTGGACATCCTGAGCGTCGTTCTGCTCTAATAGCCCATGAACTGTCACGACTTAACATCGACATTGCTGCTCTTAGTGAAGTTTGTCTCCACGAGGAAGGCAGCCTTAAAAAACACGGTGCCGGCTACACACTCTATTGATCTGGCAAACCCAAAGCTGAAAAACATCGTTCAGGTGTAGGCTTTATGATCAAAAACTTTGTTGCCTCCAAACTCAAAACCTTGCCAACACGTTTATTTTTATATCCATGAAAAAGTTTGTCGTTTGGTGTTCATTCTTCCTTCTCTAAATATAATACTGAAAAGTGATATTAACAGATTACATAGGCCTGCAAAAATGAGGATCATAAAAACTTTTATAAAAATCTGTTCTAGTTTTATAGTAACTTGGCATTCTAAATCCAAAAATGACTTCAGATTTGCTCCATCATGTACAGTCCCCCCCATAACTTGCTTTGATGTTTTTATGTTGTAATATATGACTGAATGAAATGATCCTGCAAAGAGTAACAAAGAGAAAATATAGACTTTCAAAATACTTTAGACGCAAATATGAAAGACAAAAATTTGTAAAAAAGCACTAAAAGAAATTGGACTGGTATATCAGCTCCCACACTTAATCAAAGTCGACTAACAATTGGATTGATAAAAAATATTGAATTTGTGAAAGAACTGTGTGTGTTACAACATTTTTGTTGTCTTTATCAAATTCAGCACCCAAAAATAGATTTAAAAGAGCCACAACACTGAAAAAAGTTTTTTTTTCATTGCAGGCCTGTGATAATGAAAGCATTTGTCATAAGAAATGATAATTAATCATTGCTTAGCCATAGAATGGCAGATCTCCCATTGATTGCTTTCATCATGTAGCTCAGTGTGTGATCTTATTCTTATATGTTTCGGCAACAATAAAAGATGTGTGGTTTCCCCCTTCTCCCCCCCTCCTCCAAATCTACATCAGTTGCCTGTTGTTCAAAATTCTCTACTGCTCGGTAGCATCGACCTTTATCATCACCCATACAATATAGGGAGGCATTCAACTTGCCTTAAAAAATGAATCTGCAATTACAACATGTGCTTTCAAGTATTGATTGTATCTGAGAAATTGTAATATTAAAAAAGGTGTATATTTGTAGTCCAAATCTCTTTCTTCTATGACAAAGCTATTAATGTGGAGAGTTGCAATGACTGGTTACTTATACCAGCTGAGGAAGATGCAGAAAAATCCACAAACTAAATAAGTGATACTAGGTCAAACATTCTAACTTCAGAGAACTTGTCAGCACAGAAAATGGAGAAACAAGCTTCAGGGTTTTCTTTTGTTTTTCAAATAGTAAGCATCCTAGTTTTTTAATGGTGCCATTTGGAAGTCAGCTTGAACCAAATAAGCCTTCATTTTCTATGTGTGCCTTCAAGTCATTTATGACTTATAGCTACTGTAAGGCAAACTTATCATGTGGTTTTCCTGGCAGCATTTCTTTGAGGTTTGTCCTTGCCTTCCTCTGAGACAGAGAGAGTGTGACTTGCCCAAGGTCATAAAGTGGGTATCCACAGCTGAGCAGGGTTTCGAACCAGTATCTTAATTCAACACTCAAACCACTATCCCAGGCTGGCTCCTTAATACTGGTCTGCAAAGGCTCAGATTATGGAGGGTCTCCAGGGGAAGGAATGATTTTGTGTCTCAGTTGTTAAAAGGCTTCTGTGCTGGCTCTCACTGTAAGGGCTCAACGAAGAGATAAACCCATGAAAAGGTTGACAAAAATTTCAGTTGAGCTATAACTGATTTTTCCCTAATCTGGTTCTTTGTGGTTCATATTACCCAAAAGCAGACTTTGTTTTTCTAAGTGATGGATTGGAGAAACCAATTCATCCCCTCACTCTTACAAAAGGAATACTTGGCTGTATACCTCATTTGCTTTTGCAACCTGCTCCAGACTGAACATTCATTCCAACTTCCAAACCTCTGTAATCACGAGGCTAAGATTAGTGGTTTCAGAACTGATATCAGAAATTCTCAGGAAGCTAATCCAGTGCCAGGAGTCAGCTTTTATATGGCGAGGCCTGGAAAAATGTCCATGTAATGAGAGTAGCTCCATTTATAATTTTATGACCCATTGAAGAACTAGAGATGATTCAGATATGCTAAAAAATTAAATTGGTTCCACATAGAAGCAGCTGAGGTGTCACAAAGTACAATTTTATGTACATATATGCATGCATATTTAGTTGGTGGGACATTTCTTCTCTTTGTTTGATCAATATAGGGAGGCATTTGACTTGCCTCAAAAAATGAATCTCCAATTACAACATTACTTTTCTGGTCCAGATTTTTTTAAATGTTTAAATATGGATGCCATCCTTTCTGATTCATTATCAGGGTCAGCATAAAATTTTAAACATCATCAAAAAATGAATGCCTTAAACAAAATGGGAAAAGAACAATTCTTGAAAAAGAAGCATTAAAATAAAACTCAGCAAAAGATAAACAGCCAGAAAGCTTAGGAACTTTATATTTTTGGATCTTTGATTCTGGCAGGCATCAGATAGAGTGCTAAAGAAGCAACTTGTGACAGCTTCCAAAATCTGAAGTACCACCAGTGAACAGGGCTTTTTCCTTGGTACTCATAGGCCCAAGACTGATGGGCCCTTTGTAGTGTGGTGGTGGCGCAACTAGGGCTAGGGACCACGTGAAAACTGCATGGTCCCTAACCCTAGCACGGACTGGCAGCACTATAATGACGGCGCCTCGTGTACACGGGTGCTGCCATTGTGACGTAACAGACGTATAGCATCTGCACGTCGCGCCGCACCAGTTACATCATGAGTGTGCCACTGGCGCACTCATGATGTAACAATGGCGGCGGAAAAAGAACTCGGCTTTCCTGGGTTCTTTTTCCACTGGAGGGAGGCCATGCAGTTTGGCAGCTGCAGCTTTCCTCCAGAGGAAATTAGGCTGCTGGCAGGCTGCCCTTTTCAGGCAGTTTGTACCGCGCCACAGACTACAATACATGGGAGGAAAACTTCAAAAAGGGACTCTGATGAAAGACCATAGCTCCTTATACAACCCAGTTGAAGTTTATCTCAGTCTCACCACTTTCACAGGGACTTTTGGTGAAGACTAGGGAGAGAGCCTTCATGGTGGCTGCTCCCAGGACTGGGACCTCTCTGCGCCAGCAGCTGAAGACATTTTTATTCAGGCAGGCCATTAAAATGCAATTACTGAGCAGTAGTATGTTTGTGAAATGGTGTGCTGTATTTTAACTTTTTTACTGGTACTTGTGTTTTTAATGTTTTTAACCATGTTTGTAAAATAAATGTGTGCTTTAATTCTTTTTTAACTTTTGTGAATTAATATTTTAGTTTAACCTTTTAAAATTATCGTAATTGCTTTGAATCCCATCTCAGGGGATTATTTGTTTGGAAGGCAGAAATGGATGGCTGGTGGGCTCCTCAGATATATGCAAATATTCCAATAGCCAAAAACAAAACAAAATAAAACAAACAAACAAACAAAAATCCCCTAAATCTGAAAAATGTCTGGTACCAAACATTCTGGATAAAGGATGCTCAATTCGTAATAATCTTTGATTTAAGTTTGTGTCTACAGTATGTTCATTATGTAGTATAGGCCTGTGACACATCTTGAGCCTAGACCCAACATCAATACCAGTGGTTCTCAACTTTTCATCTTCTAGGTGTTTGGAATGTCAGTTATTTATCCAGAATAAACAGTGGTGAAGGGTTCTGGGAACTGAAATCAAACCATAAAGAGGCCCTGAGGTTGAGAACAACTGTCCTACACTTCCATGCTAGTCAACTACGTGTGTACACTTAACTGTCAGGAACTGTCATGTGATCAAGGATATGCAATAATATGAAAATTTATCAGGATCACTGAAGGCTGGTTATCTTTGTCCAGCTGGAGTATAGAATCATAGAATCATAGAGTTGGAAGAGACCGCAAGGGCCATCCAGTCCAACCCCCTGCCATGCAGGAAATCCAGATCAAAGCATCCCTGACAGATGGCCATCCAGCCTCTGTTTGAAGATCTCGAAGGAGGGAGACTCCATTACACTCCTAGGAAGTGTGTTCCACTGTCGAACAGCCCTTACTGTCAGGAAATTCCTCCTAATGTTGAGGTGGAATCTCTTTTCCTGCAGCTTGCATCCATTGCTCCGGGTCCTAGTCTCTGGAGCAGCAGAAAACAAGCTTGCTCCCTCCTCAATATGACATCCCTTTAAGTATTTAAATAGGGCTATCATATCACCTCTTAACCTTCTCTTCTCCAGGCTAAACATCCCCAGCTCCCTGAGTCGTTCCTCATAGGGCAAGGTTTCCAGACCTTTCACCATTTTAGTCGCCCTCCTTTGGACACACTCCAGTTTCTCAATGTCCTTTTTGAATTGTGGAGCCCAGAACTGGACACAATATTCCAGGTGGGGCCTGACCAGAGCAGAATATAGTGGCACTATTACTTCCCTGGATCTAGATACGATACTTCTATTGATGCAGCCTAAAATCGCATTGGCCTTGTTAGCTGCCGCATCACACTGTTGACTCATGTTCAACTTGTGGTCTACTTGGACTCCTAGATCCCTTTCACATGTCTAAGATGCACTCCCAGTTTGTTGGTGCAAAACCAAGCAACGAGATAGTTAATTCATTTCTCTTAGTATACTCACCTACATCATGCACACACATCTACATCTCAAGGCATTATTTAACTTTCACATTTCCAGACTTCATTTAAATAAAATTACAGCACAGACCTATACATGTTTACTCAGAGGTAAGATCCACTTTGTGCATGTGATGATTCCTTGGGAGCAAAGCCCTGTGCGTGGCTATTACTCTCAGGGAGATCCCTTTCAAGAACTATATTCTCCGCTGCCACCACTCAGTGAATTACCAATAAACTATAAATTATTAATTATTATAATTATAATAGCTCACAGCTATCCCTTCCCCACACACACTGAGACTTGTGAGGAATAGAGAGAGAGAGATCTAGTTTCAATAGCCGAGTCTAGGCACGTGTATAGGAGTATAGAGATAGCAGATGCTTTTTAAGAAAGAAGTTTATTTTAAAAAGGGATAGAATAAGATAGAAAGAATTTATAACACTCTTGCAAAGCCCCTTTGCATTGCAGGTCAAAGAACATAGTTACAGAATTCCTTCCAGACAAGCCATTGTTGAAAATAACAAAAGGCCTAAACGCACTAGCTAACACATTCCTAACTACTCACAGAAGATGGGATTTGTAGTCCTTTTGAGTTCCTGGGTGCAGGGAGGGCCCCCTGGCCTCTCGACCTGCATTCCCCTGAGTCTGTGCCTTCCAGACTCAAAGAGACAGCATCTGGCATCCCCCTCAGAAGAAGATCAAGGGAGAGACAAAAGACCGCATGGCTCCACAAGTCCTTTTAAAGATTCCCCATAGAAAGTTCTTGAATCTCGCGGTCCTACTCTCTGATTGGTCAGTTAGACCTTACATCAGCTATGATGTCACAGCTCATTAGCATGTGATGTCATCTCTCATTAGCATGCACCTCCTCCCAGATTAACCCTTTGTGTTCAGGAGAAGTTCCCAGATGGCTGGAGACCCAGCCATCACAGTGCATAGTAGAATTGCAACCTTCTCTTATATGAGAGCCAGTGGTTTGTTTGAGTGTTGGACTACAACTCTGGAGACCAAGATTCGATTGTCTACTTGGCATGAAACTGGGTGACCTTGGGCACATGCTCTCAGCCTCAGGGGAAGGCAATGGCAAACCTCCTCTGAACAAAGCTTGCCAAGATAAAGCCTTATGGCAGCCACACATTGGAAGCAACTTGAAAGCACACAACAGCAACAACCTATATGTTGTTCTGGTCTAAAATAGTCAAAATAAGTTGATATTCACATTATAGTTCTGAAAGCTCAAACAAACTAAAAAATACCTTCTTCAATGTGTTTATGTTCAAGAACAAAGATAAATGAAGCAATACCAGTTCAGACTTCAGAAAGCAATTTGCATTGGCTCATCACTCATTTTACCAAGACAGGATATAATGATGAAAATGACATTTTTGATGTTTTGGCTATATTTCTGCAGCAAAGAAGTGAAACAACTAAGCCCTGTACTTAAAAATAATAATACAGAACAAGGACCCTATTAGAATCTAGGTCATTAGCGTTCTTCTCTATAATGTTATGACTTCCCTTCTCCCCCCCAAAAAAGGTCCCACATGAAATATCTGACAATAAAATCCCATTATTTGATTGGTTCAGAATTAGCATATAACAACCCCGTATACCTTTTCTGATTGTTTTCTTCTTCCAGAAAGCAATGGGAAATAACACTTTATTAAAAAAAGGAAGTGTTTTATTCCTCATATTAGTGCTATATTAGTATGGGCAGCTATCCCTGTGGTTGTGAAGTAATGGTTCCATGTATTTGAAGTACCCTACTCTGCTTTGGTGAACAAATCCAGGTTAATACAGTGTTAGTAGACTGGATATGGTTCAGATATCAAGACAGAGGAAAAGAACAGCAAAATGTGTTTAGAAACTCAATGATAAAAAACCTGGAGAAAATTTAGTATATTTGGGGACCTCAAATCTCCTGTCTGACTCCAATAATTAATAATGTTGATTTGCAAAGGACCAGGGAGATAATAGTACTAACCTGTTTGGCTTAGGGAAAATGGTTTTCTTCCCCTCTGAGGGTGTTATTATCTCATGTGTTGTGAAATGCAATTCTTCATTTCTCTTATTTTCAATACCTGCAGATAAGAAGCTGTATCCAGGAAATCACTATAAAGGGTAATATATCTATGTGTTACACCCTTTATGAAAAATTATTGCTGTTAGGATTTCAAAGGTACACAGAATATTATCCAGTTTAGGGAACTGTAGAGAAAATGAAGTTACAAATGAACAGTAGGAATACATCTTTTTGAACTGTGCTATGTACTGAATATGACTTGCTTTATGTGGGGGATCCATTCCAGACCCCCTTGTGTGAAGTGAATTCTGGGCATGCTCAAGCCCCATTTAGATGAATGGGGTGCCACCAGTGCGCACAACATTAATCTAAATGGGGCTTCACGTCCACGTTACCTCAAGTCTGAATATGGAAAGCCTGTGTATACAAGAATGTTTCAAGAGCACTGTGGAATACTTTGTTCACTTCCTTTTTGGAAATGTGTGCACACATGCCTTCAAGTCAATCTGTCAACTTATGGTGACTCTATGTATTTCATAAGGTTTTCTTAGGTAACGAATACTCAGAGGAAGTTTGCCATTGCCTTCCTCTCAAGTATAGCCTAGAATGCTTAGGGACTATACAGACTGCCCCAGGGGGCAGTCTGCAACTGCCTCTTTACTGACCGGTTTGGGGCCGTGGCAACCTCATGCCATAGCCCTGATCAGGCCTCTGGAGAGTGCAAAAAGGAGCCGCAAAAAGCAGTTCCTTTTTGTGCCCTCCAAGGGGCACCATAGCCGTGGCGGTGTAAGATGAATGAGTGAGTTCTGACTTAAACCCAGAGCTGAAGAACCGAAGAACCAAGGGATTGTGCTTTAAACATAGCTAAAGGACCAAACAAGATGGTTCCGCGCAGAGCATTGATGTGACGAAAGTATTTGGCAACCGAGGCGAGGAAAGTCTGAAAACTTGGAAGCTGAAGCGGGGTGCCGTCCAGGTGTGACGAACCATGACCAGGAAGGACCTTAACTCCTGAGTCGCCATGATGAGGAACTGACAGGACAATGGAGAACTTTGAACAGAACGAGTTGCTTTGAACACGGACTGATCTGAACAACCTGTCTGTCCTCCCAAAAGAAGAAGTTGAGTAATGGGCTGCAATATTGCAAGACTTCAGCAGCCAAAAGCCAGAGAGAATAAAAAGTATAAAGACCCTGGACTGTCATCTCCATTTTGTTGGCATCTACCGCAGCAACGGTGTCATCCCCAGCCTTCGAGAACAACTGATCAATGTTCGGCGGAAGGAAAGTGTGTGTGAGTATTGTATGAATGTGTGAGTGAAAGAGCTCTTGATAATCAATGTTTGTGTTACTTGTGTGATTCAATAAATGTTACATGCATGGTGTTTAAAACCAAATTTGGTGTCTCAATGTCTTTCTCAGCCTTGCTGTGAATAGGTCTACGGAGGGAGAGGTTCTCATCACACGCTCTCAGGATAAACAGGTTGCCCTTACAATCTTGGGCATAACAGCGGCACAGCATTATGTAGATGCAGCACCGGAGAGTCAGGGTTAGGGCATCCATGATGGCATGTGCCATGTGGACTGGCGCACACTAAAATGGTTCCCTGGGGGCAGAGTTAGGGCATCCATTGTGCGGATGCTGCGCCCTAACTCCACCCACAGGCTGGCACAAAGTACTAGTCTGTATAGGGCCTTAGTATTCCTTGGCAGTCTCCCATCCAAGTACTAACAAGGGCCACCCGCTATCATCCCTGTGCCTCAAATGGCAATGGAAAACTCAGCTGGAGGAGGACTGCCTCACTCCACCCACCATGATGATGATGGCTTTAGAATCAACAACAACATTAATTAATAGCCACTTGTCTTTTAAATATAAGGAATCTAATATCTAACATCTCCGCTTCCTTTTGTTTTGGTTGTTTAACTAATGTTTTTAATGATTTATTTTATATTTTATCATTGTTATAATTAGATATTTTGTTATACATGTAAAGGGGGGAGGAGCGAATTATTTGTATTGTACTGTATTACATTGGAGTTGTATTGTATTTTATGTGTGTATTGGTTTTTATTACGGTATTACTGTATTGTATTTTACTGTATTTTATGGATTTGCTTTTGTAATTTTGTAAACCACCTTGATCCTTTGGAAAGGAGGTATATAAATAAAATGTCTTCTTCTTCTTCTTCTTCTTCTTCTTCTTATTATTATTATTATTATTATTATTATTATTATTATTATTATTATTACCTGCTCAGCTTCTAAGGTCAGACAAGATCTGGTACCTTTAGGGTATTTTGGAAATAAGATGATGGAAATCCGCAAACCCAAAAATGTGGTGAAATGGCACATAGGGCCTGGCACTGGTCAATGGGTGGGTGTGGGTGTATAGGGAGTATAACATCACATGTATATTGTGAAATCATTGGCCATGCAAAACAGGCTTCTAATTCACAAACTAAAAGCAAAATCTTTTTCGTGGCCCAGCCTATTTAGTATGAGAACTTCAAATATTTAGGGGGGCTCGTGGTCTCTGTTTCCCTGAATAATTTCTTGCCTTCATAGTAAGAGAAGTAAAATGAGCACGTTTCTTCTCTCCTGTAATCATCAGATTGTCAAAATAAAAAGCCACAACCCTACAAGGTTGCTTACCTATTGGATTTTATTTCTAACTCATTTAGAATGGAAACACTTTGAGCTTAAGGTAGATAGAGAATTTTAAGCTTGCTAGTACTGCACTGTAATGGGTGGGGGAAATATTCAGAGTCAGGAAGAGAATCTAATATATCTAGGTCAAACCATCTTGTAAAAAAAGAGTGTAATAAGGAGATCTTTATATAGGAGCTTGGTAATCATAATAACAGATGTTGTGATTATACAGCCTGAGTGGTGTTTAATAGTTTACCTTTGCAGTCTTTGCTATAAGGTTTTTTCTTTAAGTCAAAGAAAACAAATGTGTGAGTGTGCACATGCTGTACAGGCTAGAAAAGAATCAGTTCTAACAGTATAAGCTCTGAAAATGGAACAACAATGGGAGAAACATGAGGAAAGGGGGTTCTTTGGTGTGTGTATTAGAAACCTTTATTATATTATGAAAGTTAATTGGTTTTCAGGAGATGAAGTAATAATTTTGATGGCAAAGGAGATAACTGACAGCAAATTCTAGGGCTCAATAGATACTATATGATGTTAGGAGGAAAGCAATGAACGACAACATTGAGAAAATTCTTAGCATGGGGTCTTGTCATTTCTTCCATATAATGCGCAGTGGGATATTCTAAAAATGAAGTCAACATTTTCACTTGTTTGCACTTGCACAAAGACATTCTATTTGAAGCTAAGTCTGTTTTATGTACAGGTCTTTTTTCTTTTCTTTTTTGCAGTACATTTCAACAGGCCATAAATCACTAAATTTGCAGGGTATGAAAATGAGACTATATCAGACACGATCATTAATTTCTTTGTGTACAATTACCATAATGAAATAGTGCTAGACAAGTTCATTCTACAGAAAGAGCTTAGGAATTTTGTCTGTTTCAGGTCCATATCACCTACATATTCATTCACTTTTAAATCTATTTTTGTTACATTTCTGCATTAAAAAATTGCACAAAACTTTGATTTAAAATATGTATCTTAAAAAAACCTATTTTCTTTCATAATGTGCATCTCTAAAAGCTGTGTTTATATGTTGTGCGCCTTCAAGTCATTTCTGATGTATGGTGACCCTAAGACTATCCTATCATGGGTTTTTTTTTTGCAAGATTTGTTCAGAAGAGGTTTGCCATTGCTTTTCCCTGAGGCTGAGAGCATGTGACTTGTACAAAATCACCCACTGGGATTCATGGCTGAGCTGGAAATGAATCCCTGGTCTCTGAAAGCTACATTCCTTCAAAACGTGTTTTTAAAATATGTTTTTAAAATATATTTTAAAAGATAATATATAAAATATATTTTAAAATATATAATAAAATATTTTGATCCAATAAGTATACTAGACTGTGAAAGCCAATGGATAACTGATTTGCAGTTATAGTACCACATTAGTTTGGAAGGGATTGATCACATTAGTTCATATCTGAATTCAGATTTTTCCAAAGTATCTTTACTGGAAGACAGACTTTACCAGATAAGCTAAGGCAGTCACTTAATAAATCAAAGTGTAAACTACTCGTCCTTAAGGGATACTCTCTAAATCTCTTTTTATATAGACATATGCTCTAAAAGTTAAAAAAATACTTGGGCGGGTTATAGACCACTGCTTTGAGGCGGTCTGCCGCCGCCGCCGCTTGCTCCGCAAGGGAGCCGCCACAGCCACACCGCGCGGCTCCCTTGCGGAGCAAAAAAGAAGCTCCAAAATGGAGTTTCTTTAAGCGGCGCCTCTATGACGTTGCAAGGCGCCAGGGGCGGACTCGCGACGTCATAGACGCCGCGACACGTGCGGACGCACAGCGTCTGATACGTAAACATGGCGGCCCCCATGTGGAAGGGGCGCCGCCATGTTGTACGTATGGAATACGTACTAGGGTTAGGGGGGTGCGGAAGCACCGCCCCTTCCTAACCCTAGTACGTATTCATTACGGACTAAATGGCGGTCTGTAACCCGCCACCGAAACCTGTTAAGAGACATGAAATCCAACTTCTTTTCCTGATATTAGTATAAGGAATCTATTAAGGGAAATACATATGGCCAGTCTCCGTATGTAAAAAAGAAAAGAGAAAAAAACAGTTTCAAAAAAATTTGTCACCAGATCAAAGAGAGCAGAATCAGGCTTAAATCACAGAAAAGCGAAATATAAAGAAAGGTGAACAACAGCACAATCTGAACAGAGAGTGTTCCTTCTTTTAAGAGGAAGAGAATTCTGTAGCTGGAAAGAGGATGCTGACACTTTCTATATGTTTTTGACACGATCACACAAGAGCACTACTCTAGAAAGACTCCCCCAACTAAGTGTAGATTGTTATATTGTGTATATGTTCTATAATACCTATTTCCATTTTATGGTTGTACAAGACTGATGGAGTACAATGATCCTTCTTGCTCCTGTCTGACCCTTTCACAAAAATACAAGCTGTAGGAAGAGTCCTAATATGAAATGCCACTTTACAGCAGTGGGAAATAAAACAAAATTCTTCCTTTGGGAAATAGAAAAAAAAGTTCAGTTCAAGCAGGAAAACATAGAAGTCCTTTAAAGCTTGGGCCTTAAATATATGGGATGCTAGAATCAATAGTGAGCTGTTGGAGAGAAACCATAACTCAGTCACAGGATTTGCACAAAAAAGAAGCCCTAGGTTCAATATGTGGCATAACCAGTTTGTCAGAGGCTTCCTGAGACTCCACACTGCAGACATAGAGCCCGAACAGACAGGCCAAAATAAAGCTGCTTTGGGTCACTTTGGAAGTATGCTGCCTGTCAGAGTAGACTAGGGATAGAGAAAACATGGCCTGCTGGAAAAAAGTGGTTCCCCAAGGCTGTTGTAGCCTCAAAGGGTCCCCAGCCCTCCCCAAAATGGATCTACAGTTTGGTCAAAAATGAATAGCATGGAGGGGTGGTAATTGCCATTACAATGTGTTTGGAAGACTTTTACAAACCCACTTTTTCTTTTTCTTTTAGTTCTGGATTGTGCCTTTGTTTCAAACAAGAAGTGACTGACTGGTTACTTCTGGTCTGGGGGGGGGGGCGCTAGGCTCTCAAATACAGCAAAGTGGCAAAATAGCCAAACTAATGCTTCCCAGAAGCTTTGTTGTTGACCATTTCTTGGGAGAGGTGTATGAAAACAAGTTCATCTCCAAATGGGAGTGGTGAGAGCATAACTGTAGGTGGTGTGGCCTCCCAGGTTTCTGAGGTAGCAATCATAGAATCATATAATCATAGAGTTGGAAGAGACCACTAGGGCCAACCAGTCCAACCCCCTGCCATGCAGGAAATCCAAATCAAAGCATCCCTGACAGATGGCCATCCAGCCTCTGTTTAAAGACCTCCAAGGAAGGAGACTCTATCACCCTCCGAGGGAGTGCATTCCACTGTCGAACAGCCCTAACTGTCAGGAAGTTCCTCCTAATGTTCAGGTGGAATCTCTTTTCCTGCAGCTTGCATCCATTGTTCCGGGTCCTGTTCTCTGGAGCAGCAGAAAACAAGCTTGCTCCCTCTTCAATATGACATCCCTTCAAATATTTAAACAGGGCGATCATATCACCTCTTAACCTTCTTTTCTCCAGGCTAAACATCCCCAGCTCCCTAAGTCGTTCCTCATAGGGCATGGTTTCCAGACCTTTCACCATTTTTGTTGCCCTCCTTTGGACACGCTCCAGTTTCTCAATGTCCTTTCTGAATTGTGGCGCCCAGAACTGGACACAATATTCTAGGTGGGGCCTGACCAGAGCAGAATACAGTGGCACTATTACTTCTCTTGATCTAGACACTATACTTCTATTGATGCAGCCTAAAATAGCATTGGCCTTTTTAGCTGCCGCATCACACTGTTCACTCATGTTCAACTTGTGGTCTACTTGGACTCCTAGATCCCTTTCACACGTTTCATTCAGCCAGGTGTCACCCATCCTATATCTGTGCATTTTATTTTTCCGCCCTAAGTGCAATACCTTACATTTCTCTGTGTTGAATTTCATTTTGTTAGCTTTGGCCCAGCTTTCTAGTTTATTCAGGTCATTTTGAATCTTGATCCTGTCCTCTGGGGTATTAGCTATTCCCCCTAATTTGGTATCATCTGCAAATTTGATAAGTATGCTTCCAATTCTGTCATCCAGGTCATTGATAAAGATGTTGAATAACACTGGGCCCAGGACAGAGCCCTGTGGGACCCCACTGGTCACTTTTCTCCAGGATGAAAAGGAGCCATTGTTGAGCACCCTTTGGGTTCGGCCGGTCAACCAATTACAGATCCATTTAACAGTTCCTTTGTCTAGCCCACATTTTACAAGCTTGTTTGCAAGAATGTCATGGGGAACTTTGTCAAAGGCCTTAGTGAAATCAAGATATACTATATCCACAGCATTCCCTTCATCTACCAAGCTGGTAATTTTATCAAAGAAAGAGATCAGGTTTGTCTGGCATGACTTGTTTCTCTGAAACCCATGTTGACTTTTTGTGATTATGGCATTGCCTTCTAGATGTTCACAGACTCTCTGTTTAATGATCTGCTCCAGAATCTTTCCTAGTACTGATGTCAGACTAACTGGACAATAATTGTTGGGATCCTCTTGAAGCTTCCCAATCCCATATAGGATGTTATGAAGAATAGCTGCTGGGATAAATGGATAGAGAATCTGACTAGTTAGCAGAAGTTTCTTGTTTCTCTGGAGATGTATGGTACTGTACCATGCTGAGTGAAAAGGCAGCTAACTGGCTCTTGTGATACATTAGAGGCAATGGTAAAGAGTACAGACAGAGGAAAGGAACAGAATTTTCAATGGTGAAACAGTTTATCTAGAAACCATCAATATCATCTCTTGCCCTTTGGCAGCTGTTGTCTCACGTTTTGATGGGCTGGTTTTCAAAGTGCTTCTTCACGTTGACAAAGATCCTGCATTGTCATGGTGACTACGATGACAGAGGTCTGTCATCATTATGACTGATCATGATTCCCCCAACTTAGTCTGTCAGTGGCCTGACTGAAGTGTTTCTCAGGTGCTGGAGATTGAGGTGCTAGGAAATGCCAACTGCAGCATGTTTCTGGTCATGGGGTGCCCTCAGAGTCCTGCCACAATTGCCTCTCCCTGGGTATCCTGCAACTGGGAGAAGACTGCAGACATAAAGGGCCTGAACAGACATGCCAAAATAAAGGTGCTTTGGTCACTTTGGAGGTATGCTGTTTAAATGATGCCTGCATCCTAAGAGGCCAGAAGCTGCACCAAAGCCACACTCCAGTCCTAAGGACTGGAGCACAGCTTTGGCACAGCTTCTGGACTCTTAGGATGTGTATGCCATTTAAACAGCATACCTCCAAAGTGACCCAAAGCAACTTTATTTTGGCCAAAATTTCCCAGCACCCTGATTTCCAGCACTTTGGAAATATCTGGTCTGGATATTGCCAGGCTGTGAAGGTAGTTTGGGTGGGGTAGGTGAGTCACATTTGGTTGCCTCACAACTGCAAATGTTACTCCAGGACGTTACAATATCTTCAATCCAGTATATAGATTGTATCTGCTGAACAGGATGCTAGCCACCAATTTTAAGAAGGTGTCGCTTTTTAACTGAAATGTACTTATTTCTTTATGTAAAGCTTATTTATTCATTAATAAAGAGACAAAAAGAAAGTTCCTATTTTTAAGGCTACATGGTAGAAGCCACTGTTGTTACAATTTACACACATCCTACAGTCCTACATTTAACCAGTGCAACACACATTAATCAGTTTTACATAAAAGAATGCTTGATCCTGTCACAGACTGAGTAGGATAGACCAAAGTGCTACCTGCTTGGTGGTGCTTATCATGCATTCGTAATTATAGTTTGCCTATCTCCAGTCAGAGAGAAATGGTAAAGTATCCTGCATAATTAATCATTAATGCCACCATGCGCCACCATGTGCCTGCCAAAGTTTGCAGGTATTTTAAAACACAGCTCTGAGAAGTGAAACGTTAGCTTGGTCATATGCCATAACAAAAGCATCATTTCCTTACATGAGCAATTAAAATGTCCAGAAACTTGTACAACTTAATTTTTTAAGAGCTGGGTCTCAGAAACCAAATATATATCCATCCATCCCATGTCAGTCCATCCATTCATTCTCATTCTAAAGGGCTCTAGTTACATATAGACATTTTCCTCTACATTTAATAATAAGGCTAGCATATTCACAACAGGAGGTTTAGAAAATTACTAATAAATCACATATGCTGAAAATAAGTTCAACTGAGCTCAGAATGACTCTGAAACACTAATAGGTTTTTTTGATGCTGTTGCTATGTGTCTTCAAGTGAACTCCAAACTCCAATGACCCTAGCATATGGGGTTTCTTGGCAATAGCTCTTCAAGGCGGTTTGCCATTGCCTTTATTGAAAGATAACCTAAAAGATTTGGTATTTCCTGGTGATCTGCTTTCCAAGTACTAACCAGGCTGGATCCTTATTAGCTTCACAGATCAAACGGGGTAGGGTGCCTATTGTGGAGAAGATGACACACAGTAATTTAGCTGCTGTTCTGATGACTTAACTTCTGCCCAATACCAAAGGAAGATGATATAGCAGAAATTAAAAAAAAGACATGAAAGTACAATATTTGAAAGAAATGCACATTAACATGACGACTCCAGAGATCATATGAACACCTACAAAAGTTTTTCACGGCTGGTATCTATAGTTTTCTGTGGGTTTTTTGGGCTGTGCCAGCCATTGTTGCAGGTGAAACATCTGGAATAAATTCTTCCAGAAAACGACCACACAGCTCAACAACTCACAGAAAACTATCTACAATAGAGATTGTCTACTTCAGATTCAGCCACCAAAGATTTGGACACCAAATAGCAAGAGAACCCTAGGCTGGCATCCTATTAATTACAATGTTTTGAGGCCAAATTAATAACATTGTAATTATATGAATTCACTTTTATGGCCAGTGTAACACTGGGGTGGCTTACAAGGTAGGTTTTTCAGGGGGTAGCATGGAAATGTAGCTATGACTTTAGATGCAAGAGCACGGTCACAGCCTTATAAACCCTTTTTCTTGTCCATGAACAGAATCATTAGTAATCACAGAGAGCGACACATACCTATGATAATTTTTCAAAAGAAAACATAGCCCTAAAGAATTTTCAGTTATAAACCTGCACACAAACAGGGTGCTACTGTAGTACTTAACACTGCAGATTACATAGCCAACTGCAGAAGGCCAGAGACAATTGATGGCTAAAAAAACCAAACTCTTGCACAAAGACATCAGCACAGAATGCAGTGATCATATTTTTAAAATATTAAGAACCTGCAAACAAGAAACAACTTAAAATGAAACAACTAATTTCCTTATAAATTCAAACCATAATGCAGGACATTTTTATATTTTACCAAAAATCCACAAAGCCAACCAAGCAGAATGCCCTATTTTTTCAGGGAATAACATAAACAGAGACACTGTATTGACTTAAATGTACAGAATATGGTAAAAACACAAAACAAAGCATCATTTCTCATACAGAACTGGGTTGTTAAATAAAGTCTCAGTTCGATAATATGATACTGGTTACTCTAGATATTAGATTCCTTTACATCACCATACTGAAAACTGATGGGATTTGTGTTTTATATGAATTTCTAACACCAGGAGTTCAAATCTTCCTCATACAGATGTTATTACCAGTTTAATGAAGCTAATCTTCATTTGAAATAATTTTCCATGCAGTAGAGATCATTACTTACAACTACAGGGTACAGCAATGGGCACTCCCATGGTTCCTTGTTATATAAATCTGTTCATGGGCAAATTGTAAGGTAACATCCTTAAAGACACCAGTGGCAAACCTTTCATATGGCAATAAGTTGAAGATATCTTTATGGTCTGGATGAGGGGGAAATAATGCTTGGGAAGTATGTATCAGTTCAGTCCATCTAGTTATCAATTTTACATATAGCAACAAAACTGAACATCCATATAGTCCTTTTCCTGTTGCTCTCTTCACCACTGAAAATCACAAATTGTTATTGATCTTCAGTAACTAATGCCCATACTTAAAGAGACAGCCATGCCAAGTATGTTAAAAGAACTATTAACTATAGCTTGACCTGCACATCTGTAACACTGAAGAAAATTACTGTAAAAGGACCAACAAACTGTAAGCAACAACTGCTTCCAAGAGAGTATCCTCCTGACATAATCAACCTCAAGAGAGCAGCCATCATTTTGAGAGAAAAGAAAAATTCGGCTCTACAGAGGACATGTGAGCAACAGTCCACAACCCATTCCATTTGTGATAGATTTCCACCCAGTACCTACTAACTACTATGCTACTATATGGTCATTAGGGAAAGCTATCCATTATTAGAAAGTTTTGAACCTTTTGTGACAACCATTAGCAAGACCCCTGTTACAGTTTTCCATCAGCCACCAAATCTATGGAGACAGCTGGTAAAAACTATCCTGCCACCAGCAGTCAGCACTGTGTTGATTCCAAGCATTGTATCTTTTCAAGGAGAATAGTGACTGGCATAGTGACTACATCAAACAAAACATCACCTACCAGTCCTACAATCTTATGTAATTGAATGCAGATGTACAAAAGGTCATCTAGACATGGGGAAACAAACACAGAGTTATATATCCTGGAAGGGGAGAGAGAGGCAGGCGAGCTCCAACTGCCTTCCTCAAGGAAGACCAGCCCTCCTTTCAGCCACCATCTGGAAGGGGAGAGAGAGGCAGGCGAGCTCCAACTGCCTTCCTCAAGGAAGACCAGCCCTCCCTTCAGCCACCATCTGGAAGGGGAGAGAGGCAGGCTAGGTCCAACTGCCTTCCTCAAGGAAGACCAGCCCTCCCTTCAGCCACCATCGCAAAGGGCGGAGAGGGTAGAGGCAGGCTAGGTCACCAGGCCGACCTGGAAGAAAAGAAGCAGAGCCCCTCCCTCTGCGTCCATCTGCCTTGGTCCAGGCCTCAGAGGGAGAGAGAAGAAGGACCTGATCCCCTCCCCCCTCACCATTCCTTCTCCTTTTGTGTCATGTCTTTTAGGTTGTAAGCCTGCGGGCAGGGAACTGTCTGGTTAAAAAATAATAAATGTAAGCTGCCCTGAGAGCCATTAGGGCTGAAGGGCGGGATATAAATACCCAAATAAATAAAAATAAATAAAATAAATATCCTAATTAGGAAATTTGAGCACTCAGTGGCTATATATTTAACTTGAAACACAACAGCCGCTCAGTTTTATCTGGGTTTGGAAATGTCATCTCTTTAAGTAATTTGGAAAAAGGGGGAAATCCCATCTTTTTCAAGCACTTTTGGGGGGGAGGGGGGATTCTTGATCCACTGACCTTAATACCACGTTCTTAATCTAGAGGATAATAAATATTATCTGAAGCATTTTGCTGATACTGTTTTAAAAAGATGTGTGTGTATGTAGAGGGAGGGAGAAAAGAAGATAGAGAAGGAAAGATGGATTCAATCCTCTCGGGGTCCAGAACAAGACACAAGTGCTGTTTTTCCTTTTAATCACCTATACTGATCGATTACTCAATCATTCAATAGAAGCATCTCTTGAAAGTAAACACTGGATGTTGATATGCAAAGGGTTATTATAGAGAAGTTCGTGGCATAAGCTTTTGTAGACTGGGACTAGTTTATCAGATGCAGACGTACACTCAGTCTATAAAAGCTTATGCTCCAAACATCTTTCTCTCAACTGGCCTCAAAGGTGCTACAATATACCTTTAAGTACCAATCCTGACTAACACAGTTATGTCTTTGGCTCTTACTGGACATTATTGTTCCTGAAACTCCAGAAACTGATTCTGAGATCCATATCAGTGGCTATGAGGGAGAGCTCTTTATTTCCAAAGCTGGATCTGTAACTTATATCTAAATCTGTTCCATAGCAATACATAATTTACCTGCTGGAGTATGGCTTCTAAGTTTTACTTTGATGCAGTTATGCCTCCAAGAGAGATTTCCATTATTATGGAGATGAAATACCTTTAATGACTGCAATAACGTAATTGTACCCCAGGGTAAAATTCCTAATAATGCAATTGTATAGCTTTCAAGCACCAATAAGAGACACCTTCAAGGCAGGTTGTTCATTAAGGGTGTAGCGCACAGTAGCTCTGCTTCATGAGAAGCATAAGAAACCTAAAGCAATAAAACTCTCTTTTCAAAACTAGCTCTGCCTCCTGGGCAGGCATCTAACATCACATTTGGTTCTGCTTCACTGTCTGTGGACACCTCTAGTACAACATTCCCGGCAGCACAGCAAGATTCATGCTATTCCTTTCTTGAGACAGTCAGTCTGAATGTGAAACTCCACTACATGTATCCCAACGAAGCTCCTGACAAGTGATCATGAAACAACCATATTCTGGATAGGATTTACTCTTAAGCATGTAAAAACACACAGGATTGAAACACAAGGGTGTCTTTTTCTTTTCTTTTCTTTTCTTAAACAGTACTTGCTATGAAAGACATTGACAAGCAACTGAACGAACAATACAAGGATGTTTGTGTGGCCATCTAACTACTGCTTTGTGTTAATGATCACTATGAAGAGAGTTAATTTTCACTGTTTATTCTTTCAAAATTTCATTTCCCTCTGACTCACCTATGACCCGCTCCCCCCATGTGTTTATAATAATTTGCCAACTGAGGAAACATTTTATTCATCTAATGAGGTGAATAGTGTTGTTGAATGCTTATGCCAAAATCAAATATTTAAGGCATCCCAAGACTCACTGTTGCATGAATACAAAGTGTGTCACAAAAAAAACTTGTTCTGTCAATTCAAGTGCATTGGTGCACATTTAGAAATCAAGTTGAGACTGCCAAATCTCCCATTTACTTTCAGCTGTCTGTTTTTTAATTAAACAAACTAGGGAACTTATATAGAATAGATGAAATTATTTCCTCTTGTTCTGTTGGCTGACATATCTAGCTGAAAGCAAACCAATCCAACCATCCTACTTTGGCTGCACCCAAAGTGATATCTCTAAACCAAATATGACAATTGCCCAAATAACTTCTAAATAATTTCTATTTACCAGGAAACTCTCCATTTACATTAAACACGAATAATAAGTTGTTTCCCTGAGATTATATATTTTAATAGCTGTTTTCTTCAGGCTATTCAAAATAAAGTACCAAACTTCAAAATATGTGGAAAAGAAAATAAAGTTAAAAGAATGTAGTGATTTCAAAAATTAATATTGCTGCTTTCTATCTTCTGGCTGAATATCTGCTCACATTTATTTTCAAGCTGATTTGCTAGTAGTCTTTTAATGCAAGCAATAGTTAGTACTGTTCAGATATTACCTCTCATTTTCTCTTAGGATCTCTTTTCCTTTCTTCCAAGTAAAGGTAGGCCTTGGAGAAGCTTTAGGCTTACACTCGATGGTTGCGTCACCACCAACTTTAACAAGAGTTAACCTTTTCAAGTAGTTTTTGGAAAAATCTGGACTCACAGCTGAAAGACAACATGGGAGAGAGCTTAGAGTCAATGAGAACCATCATAAAACTTTTTTTATTATTGATCATTTAGAGTTCACATAACTATACTTCATAGTGCCCCCTCTGCATAACAAGAGCACATAGCTAAATGAACATATGAGCTACAAAGATGCCTCTGCAAAGTTAGAAAGGACTTCTGGGCACAATGAGACTTCACTTTTTGCCAATTCTCCTATCTGGTGCAACTCCTTCCCCTGAAAAGCTATTCCTAAGAAGTAGGAGAATCAACTGGAGAATCGATTCCCTTTAGAATAAGAGCTTGGAAAGTTACTTTTTAAAAATACTTATCTTGCAATTCCAAATTCCCCATAGTGGTTAGATACTTTTATAGTTGTTACGTTTTAAAAGGACCATATTATTTTCCTAAATTAAAATGATTACCTAGTTGATCACTTTAAGAACAAACAACAATCAGAATTTTACAAGTTTGTGATACAAAACTGTAAAGCCACATCCTCCTGTAACTATAAAGTTAATCGAAAAAGTTACACTTCAAAGGAGGTAAAGTTATCCCTCATTGTGTTACATTCTTAATATAATTTAAGGACATCTTCTAGACAAAATGTTTAACGTGGGGGGTTGTGTTTGGGCCTAAGAAGATGGTCAGGATAGTATGGGTTAAGCCCCTGTATCCTGTCTCTGTCCCTGGGCTGGTACAGTGATGGGCAGTTGTTTACATGTCTGCCAGCTACCATGTCATAGAGCCGCTCTTGCCGCATGTCTCTTTCCTGCCTCCCCCATAACAGCTTGTAAGAGTGGAAGACCCCCATCACAGCATTTAAGAGTGGAAACAGGGTGCCTGGGGACACCCATGTGTGATCAGGCGCCTCCATCACAGGCTGTGATAGGGTCTTCTGAGAAGACGTGATGATGGAGGCAAGTAGGAGACATGTGGGGCCCTTCAGTGTCCTGGCTGTTGCTGAGGAGTTTCAACGAAACTCTGAGGCAAACAGCAGATCTTTTTGTCTTAGGCTAAGGCACCTTTGGACTGGGCTCAGTCTGGAATCACTGGACTGGCATCTGGACTGGCTGATCACAGCCTGGGGCTAATGGCCTACACCATCCATACCGGACAATGCCAGGCCAGGGGGAACACAAGCATTTCGGCCCTTTGTTGCAGCCAAAATAACACATTTTGGTAGCATCTTAAAGACTATAAAGTCTTTAAACACAACTCACTATTTATAATTAGTTACATCCAAGTTATGAAACAGATCGAAATAATAACTAAAAACCATATCCCCTATACCTTTCACAAGAAGCAATGTGTTGCACGCATCAAGCTCCTTTAGATGTAAACTAAACACCTTTGGACTTAAGTCTATAAAAGCCTATGCTACCGACTTCTTGCTCCCAGTTAGTCTCAAAGGTGCTGCAAGATCTCTTAGCAAGTGAAAACTTGTATGTGTACAAGAAATAGCATCAATATTATTATTATTATTATTAACCTTTATTTATAAAGCGCTGTAGGCCTTTTATATGAAATGATGAGAAAGTGTGACTCTGGGGCTACATGTGATCCCCCTGAAGCTGTTTTGGTGCCTTTCATTCTTTCTAGACAGTCTGGAATATTCTCCTTCTGCCTTCCCTGCACTGCAAACTTTCTCTCCTAAATAGGCTACAGTCCCTCTACACTATTTAACATTCTTCTGTCCTCAGATGCCTTCCTTTCTTGTTTTTCCAGTCTGTGAGACCACTAGAGGATCCTCAGGCAAGAAAATCTGTCTCCTGACCTAGCCCAACCCTACTTTATACAGGGCGGCTTGTAGCTCCTATGTCAGCAGAGCAGGAGATCCACTCCAGATTTTAGCCTGAATTTTATAGGATCTGTGTGTGTTGTATGCCTCCAAGTCATTTCCAACATATGGTGATCCTAAGGCAAACCTATCATGGTGTTTTCATGGCAGGATTTGTCCAGAGGATATTTGCCACTGACTTCCTTTAGGGCTGGGAGAGAGTGACTTGCCCAAGGTTAAGTGGGTTGCCACTGCCAGGTGGGGACTTGAACTCTGGTGTACCAGTATCCCAGTCCAGCAGTCAAACCATTGTACCACATGGGCTGTCTAAGGGATGTTTGAGGAGAGCGGTAAGAACCTCAGATCCCTCATATGAACCTCTGACTAAAACCTAGAATGATTTCACTCCTCCACTGACATGAAAAGACCTAGTTATATCATCTAACATCTCCACATAAAGTCTATATTTTCCAACAATGCCACTGACAACAATTATAGTTTGTATACATGCAACTGACAGTGTAGAAATAGTGCACTTTGACATTACTTTAAGTGCTGTAGCTCCTTCCTATGGAATCATGGAATATGCTTTATAAGCTCTTTAGCCTTCTCTGCCAAAAAGTGCTGATGTCTCACAAAACTATAGACCCCACAATTCTGTAGGATGCAGCCATGGCCATTAAAGTTGTGTCAAACTGCATTATTGCTACAGTGTGGATGCACCCTGAGTATCAGTGAATAAGACTTGAGATGATGAACTAACAAATCGTCACGGGATTTACATGCATGCACACTTCAAAATATAATAGCTTAGTATAGACTAAGCTTTCTAACTTTGTATTTTTAATGCTTTGTGTTGTTTTAACTTGGACTGTTTTGTTAGCCTCCTTGAGTCCTTATCCTGGGAGGAAGGTGGGATATAAATAAATAAAATAATAACAATCATACAGAGCAGGAGTGGAATTGTGCCAGCCATCCCTTCCCCATCCAGACCTTCCACATCCTGCTCCCATTCTACAAACCTCTTAAGTATATCTGACAGTTGTACAGCCCTTTGTGTTCCTCATCCATACCTGGTTAGCATTAATACAGGGACACTTCATTCCACTTTGATATCTTATAGTCTTTCTGCTATTGTAGCAGGGTGCCTTGAGCTCATAGTTCTCTTTTTGAACTTGTGTATAGTGTGTGGCAAGGGATTAACTGTAGCCCCCTTTTCCTGCATGTGTTGAGTGGTTTACTAATCCAGTTCAGGGACTGGCTGCAGTTTAGTTTGGTTCCTGCCCCAGAAACCAACCAGCTATGCTGACTAACCTGCAAGTGCAGAAATTTGGGATGGACCTGGAAGGGGAACCTTCTTCTGCTACAGCATATGGAGAAGGCATGGTCTGCATCAACATCCCTGCCCAGTCTCCCTATTTTAGTAATGGTTCCTGTGCCCTGGACAAAGGTTAGTTGATGGAATTTTACCACCACTAACAATGGGTCTCAAGGATGTAGGGTTTATTTTATTTTATTGTGTATTCATGGCAACACTGTAGTTTGTGGGGATGCAAATCCTGGACTATTTTGTCCTCCCATGCAAGTACATTGCTGCACTTTACTCCTCTGCTGCAGGAATAAAAAAATATTTCTCAGCAGTATTCTCCTTGAATCCGAGTATTCCAAAATGCTACAGAGGAAATGTTATGCAGGGAAAACGCATTTAATTACCAGGAGAAATCTGTGGAAAAGTTTCAGCACTCTATTATTTCCCAACCTGGAAAAAAATTGTGAATGTTCTTTCCATCCCTAGTAATTTGGTGCCAATTGCATAGCTGTGTATTTCTGTCATAATTTCTCATTGGAGGGAATGGATTGGATCTGTAGCTGGGCTAGACTGAACAGGGCTCCCTGCTTCTCACTGAGGATTTGCCATGAGGGATTTTAGGTTGCCACTTCAAGGGCCCAGCCCAGGTCAGTTGCTGACTCTCCTCTCATAGACCAGGCTGCAAGATAAACCCATATTATTAATTTGTGGTGTTGTGTAGTGGTTGAGCATTTGACTAAGGAGTTTATTGCATGCAATTTTAATGCAAACCCAGACATGGGATGGGATCAGGCTGGAACGGGTTAAAACTGATGTTAACACACACAAAATTGCTGCTGTGCCACCCGACCATCACCCATCCTCTAGCAGTGCTCTAGCAGTTTTCCATAGTACCAAAATTGGCTACTGGAAGATGGATGATGGCTGGGTGGCAGCGCAGCAGCAATTTTGCATGTGGTAACATCAATTTTAACGCATGCCAGCCCAATCCCGTCCCATGCCCAGGTCAGCATTAAAATTGCATAAGATAAAATCCTATGACTCTGGAGACCAGGGGTCAAATCCCTGCTCTGCCATGGAAACCCAATGGGTGATCTTGGGCAAGTCACAGTCTCTTAGCCTCAGGAGAAGGCAAGAGCAAAAGGCCACTGAGCAAATGTGGCAGGAACTGGTCTGAACATGTTGCCAAGAAAACCCTGTGATAACTTCACTTTAGTTGAAAATGACTCAGATTGGCAAGTGTTCTGAAAATTGAGGAGTGGCCAGCATATCTGTAGGAATAGGGATAACGGAATAAGAAGTAGGTGGTTTAACTATGGTCTAATCTGCACTGCAGAAATAATGCAGTTTGACACCATGTTAACTGCCATGGCTCATTCCTATGTAATTCTGGGATCTGTAGTTTGTTGTGGCACCAGGGCTCTCTGACAAAAGGCTAAATATCTCACAAAGCTGCAAATCTCAGAATTCCACAGCACTGAGCCATGGCAGTTAGAGTGGTGTCAAACTGCAATACAGATTAACCCCAAAAGCCCCAGGACACATATTAGTGAATGGGAGATTAGCACAAGCACTCCAGGATCTGGTGTGAAGGAAACCATAATAGAAATTCATCCATTATAGTGGATCCCTGGAATCTGCTGGGGTTTGGTTCCAGGACCCCTTGTGGATATCAAATCAGTGGATGCTGAAGTCCCGTGATATTCAAAGGGGTAGTAAAAAGGTGTCCCATATAATTTTTTCCCCAAGCTGTGAATGGTTGAATCAATGAATGCAAAATTTATGGATATGGAGGGCTAACTGTAACAATAAATACCATATACACTCAATTATAAGTACACCTCATGTATAAACTGAAAGCATGTTTCAGACCCAAAATTATGGATTTTGAAATAATCAATGGAAAAGATGGGGATAAAACTTAGGAGCATGTAACAAAAGATGTAAATGATGAAACAAAAGAAAACAATGCCAAAGAACTTATAAAATCCCAGCAAGCATAACTATTTGTGCTCATTCTAAAGGCTGGGTGCATGAAATGACAGGAGAGGGGTCAGTGCTTCTAGGAAAGATTACACTGTTGCCTTTTACCAGAGGATGGTTCCTTTTTAAATAAGAGTTAAAGTACAGTACTTACATTGACCCACAGATATGTTGACTCAGTTTTTTTAGGTCAATTTTTTTCTAACATTTCTAGGCGTATACATGAATATATGCAGTAATATTTAAAATTTATTACAAATACACAGCAGTTCTCGAGATCAACTTGATTTTTCATCCACTTCTCATGCTTATGCATAGCATAAGTGACCTATCTAACAACACAAAATTGCGTGGTAGACTGGAGACATATAGTTATTGGACATCCAATGGCAAAATGGGATTCTAGATAGTAGGACAGAAGGATATTATATAAAAGCACTACAATCAAGCCTGCATTAAAAATTATCATTAAAAGACAGATGCATTACTAGACAATTTATCTGCTTAATCCAAAATAGGATGCATTATTGTATGTGAGTTCTAATTAAAACATGGCTTTTAAAAACACAGTGATTAAAGCAACCTTCTTGACATTAACACATTTGCTGGACAGCAGGGCTTCAGCTTCATGATTACCTTTTAATACATTTAGGAGATATATGCAGTTTATGTTCAGTTTTAGGGGTTTTGGCACTTGTTCAACATTTTGAGGAAGAAAATGTATTTCTACTTCATTCTGGTTATTTTAATTGCTGTAGCTACAGAGGATGAAGGTTTCTGAGGCAATATTTCAAAGAGGTAGTATTTCAAAGCTCTTCAGCACCACCATCTACATGAAAAGAACTGGATCTTCCTTCATCATTTTTTTTTTTTTTTGGTTTGGCTGATATTTGCTACCAGGTCAACTTTCCCTTATGGTGACCTTAATAAAAGAACCCCACGAGCCCTGATGATCAACTGCCCTGCTCAGGTCTTGCAAACTTAGCCCCTTGGCTTCCATGATTGAATCGATCCACCTGCTTTCCTCTTTTCTTATTGCCTTTCATGTAACCAAAAATTATTATCTTTTCGAGTGTGTCCCATTGTCTCATGATATGTCCAAAGTACAGTAATCCCAGTTTAGTCATCTTGGCTTCTGGTGAGACTTCAGGCTTGACTTGCTTGAGGACATGTTCATTTGTCTTTTTAGCATCCCATGGTATCTGCAGACCTCTCCAGCAAAACAATAGGTTGAATCCAGAGTTGCCCTTCCAGGAAAGGAAGAACTTCAGTTCATAGAAAAGCTTTGGATCCATTGGAGCCTTTGGAGGACAGAAGAAATGGACCCAATTTATAATGATTTCCTCTTCACTCACAACTGGCCACCCAACTCCATTTCCATATTACTGAAGAGTGTTCCTTCCAGTATCACATTTTCAGTAGCACAGTGAGCTTAGCAGTCTGAAGCTTGCAATAATAATAATAACAATAATTTTAAAAATTGACTGTTAACTCCCATAAGAGAGATTGCCCCATGAGTGGTATTTCTTCAAATTAACTCACAGAAGTTTTATGTGCAATTTCTCTAACAGTTCACAGATAATGAATAAATATTTCCTGTTCAACCAGCCAGTTAACAAGGCTTCCCAACATTCTCTTCTCTTTATTAAGCCTCTTAATCAGGGCTCATGAATGGACCTTGCTTTATGGCCAATGATGGTACTTCTGGGATTCCATCATGCCTATTCGAATGTAGCAATGACTGTGTCAGGGAGTCTGGCTGCATCTGTATTCCATCTTCCTGGAATCAAACTGAGAGAGTTAGTGGAGAACTGATGCTTCATTTCAGCTTGGAGGAGAGTAAAGTGGCAGAAACATCTGGCTTGTGTGTTCGGTTTTTCAGGACATACTGCAGCATTTGCACACTTCTTGTGAAACACTGTATTAGGTAAGCTTAAACTGTTTTGTGTTATCGACTTTTTTACAATCTATTTCAGGCTACCAATGAAAGCCCTAAATTTTATTCATAGGTCTCTTGACAGAGAACTGCAAAGTACTTCCAGTGCCACTGTCCAAGTGTGTCTTGTAGGTATAAATTCAGCAGGATTTTGTTCAGACCATGGACCAGTGTTATAGGATGTGAGCAAAGACTGTTCAGAGAGAGCATGATCTTCAGTATGGTACATGATACTTTGAACAAATTCCAAGCATAAGATCTGATGGTTACAAGTCTGAAAATGAGTTAGTAAGGAGGTACATTATTAATTGCAAAGTCTGTCTTTAGCAGATAGTTTCTGGCAGGTGTCATAGTTATCCAGGTTCATGTTAAGCAACTTCCATATGCACTCTGCTTTGTTGTCAGAATGTGTTGCTGAGGAGTGAGTTCTTTATTCTACAGAGGAATGTTGGAGTTTGCCACCTTCTCAGCTTCAGCTGCCAATCAGAGCATACTCTTTGGTTCAAAGCTGTTTTAAAAATTCTCCATAAAATGCAGTTATGGAAACATGGAGATTAGAGGAATGGTTCCACCTTTTCTCTTTTTCTCAGAGATACACATATTGGATCAAAGGAAGGAAGCAGACTAATAATAAAGTATGCCTCTCAAAACTGTTGGCTAACCCAGATTTCTACTGATAATTCTAATGTGATTCTGAGCATGACCTCAGCATGGTTGGCCTTTAACTATGACAATGCTAAAGGCTCGACACTCCTGCTGCCAAAGTGGAAACAGAATGGCCAGTGACAGATTAATGATGAGAAATATGAAGGATGGGGGGAGGGAAAGCACAACAAATAGCTACAGAAAGAGATGGAGAATCAAACTGAATATGCACAGACTTCTTATACACTTTTTAAAACATTATTTCTGTGAAGACTGCAGTCTTGCTCAAAGGTTAAACAGAGGCACAGAGCCAAAGATCAAATAATGATGACAAGCATTTCTCCAAAAATAATGTCTGTGGTTTTTTTTAAATGATAGCCCTCCTCTCATGAACAGAATCCTGTTTATCACACACAGAAAGGATTTCCCTCAATTTTTTTTTTTGGGGGGGGGAGGTCTTTCAACTTATCAGTATCAGACATTACAGATAAATCCAATAAGTATATAGGGTGATCTCCAAACTCTTGTTCTGCTGATGATTCCACGTATCTTCCTTCTGCCAGTGGAACCAACAGGAAGGTAAGCAAGGTTTGGATAACAGAGCTTGTGAGCAGGAAGTGCTGCTTTGTTAGTGGATGTCTGCTAGGGCAATATTGGATTTAAGCTAGAGTTATAAAAATGATCACAGAGAGAGTCTAATTGATGCCAGACAAAAAGAAAAGAACAAAAAGAACGCAGCACAGATCAGCAGTGTTTTTTTTCTTTTCTTTTTTAAAAATGTTTCTTGATCAGGAAACAGCTTGTCTGCAAAAAATAAAAT
This sequence comes from Sceloporus undulatus, assembly GCF_019175285.1. Lineage (NCBI taxonomy): Eukaryota > Metazoa > Chordata > Lepidosauria > Squamata > Phrynosomatidae > Sceloporus > Sceloporus undulatus. The sequence goes on along the minus strand of NC_056523.1, from coordinate 42,389,213 downwards.
AAAAATAAAAATAAAAAATAAACTAGCAAACAACAAAAAAGATGTGTTCTTTCTTTCTGCATTTATTTTTACAGGTATACCTTTCCCTGATTTTTTAAAAAAACACCCACAGTGTTTGAATCTGTGCAATCTTTTAATCTTTTTGGAGTCTTTCTTTTCATAGATGTTATATATTATGGTTTTCATGCCTTTATGCACAATCTACATGAAGTCTGAAAATAAATGTTAGGACCCATAGAACCATCATACACACTTATCAAGGTACATCTGAAGATGCAAAAGCTTTGATGAGGGCTAGAAGGACACAGTGCTTGTCCCTTATTTGCTATGATCATACATTGCTTTTTCTCTCTCTGCTCAATAACTTATTTCAACAACCATATCCTTAGTGCTGTTGTTTGGAAGTAATGTCATGGTTTACATCTTTTCAGTATTGAATCCTTTTTTTTGTTTTCTTTCAATGGGAACAAAAACTAACTTGACTATCACATTTTCTAACATGACATGCAACAGATGGGAATATGTTGCTTATTATTCAGAGAATTTGAGCTGGATGAGGGCCAATAAATTGAGGCTGAAGTCAGGGGCTCTCTGTATTGCTGGTTTGGGCATTGGATAAATGACCTGTCCTGGATGGTGTTACACCCATCCCAGAAGAACAGGTGCATGTTTTTCCTAAATCGGTCTCATTTCAAACGGAATCTGTAGCTCAGATTACCTAGGGCTACTTCAATTGGTCCACCAGCTACAGGAATCTTGGACAGGAATAACCTAGCCACAGTAGCTAATGCACTGGTAACTTTCCAGTTTGCTCACTGTAATACTGTATACACGGGGATTGCCTTGAATATGATGCAGCAGCAGCAAGACAGTTGACTAGAGTACCATACAGGAAAGAATGTCACTCTGGTCTTAAAGGAAATGGATTGATTACCAATACACTTCTGAGATGTGAGCTCTGCGGGAAGGGCCTTCCTCTGTCTCCCATTAACAGATACAATATACTTTCAAAGGACATGGGCAAAGGCTATCTCTGATGCAGTTCTCTCCTCTTGGAGGTTAACTTCATTTTGGCACCAAATTAAATATCTCTTTATGAAAGCCTTTAAGCCTGTGAATTTATTCCAAAATATAGAGGTACATGGTTTTAATATGTTCTAACACTTTAGGCTCTTAATTGTTTAATAAGTTTTAAAGCTGCCTAACTTCTTCTTCTTCTTCTTCTTCTGCTTTATTTATATAGCGCTGTACATTTGCACAGGGCTGTACATACAAACAATAAAATAGATAAGAATAAACCTGTCCATGACATATTATTTTAAATTGTTTTAAGCTGCCTGTTTTGGGGCACTGCAGAGGTTGGTACTCTTTTCCTCCCTCTGCTGTGCCTAATGTCTCCATGGGCTTACTATACAACTGCTGGAGACCCCCCCCCCCCCCAACAGTCATTTTGTGCCTCATGGGAAGTGGGCAAGATCAGAGAAGCACCTGGCTATGTCTCCATAGTGGTGTTGAGACCGTTGTGGGACTCCTGCAGTGTTGATGTAATCATTTTGCATCTGGATATAGGGGAGATAGCCAAATGCTTCTCTGATCCTGCCCTCTGCCCATGAGACATAGAATAGCTGGAGGAGGTCTCCATTAGGCTGTACAGTATATTCAGGGGAATGGTATATGCCTCAACCTAGGACATGTCTATATACGGAAATACTATTGTATGCTGAGACACGTAGGATTGCAGTCCTTGCATATACTCTAGTCAGTCCAATACAAGTGGAAAAAACTAAGGATGTTGATTTTATACTACAATTTATAATTCTTAGCAGACTTGTACAGTAGCTGCTTTGTAGACTAAAGAATCTTTAATTGACTTTTTTTTTTTAAAAAAAGAACATTTTAGCAAAACTTAATATGCACAATAAATCTTGCCACTTTGAATCTTAACTTGTTGAACTTCACTGTTCTTTTTTCCAGCAGTAGCACTAGACATATGGGACTTTTGCCCATCTGCAAGCATCTGTCCTTATTGATAAAAGTGACCAACAAAGAAAAATGCTCAGAAAATATCTTGAACTATCTTCTTTAGAAGAAATGGCAATTAAGCTATTGAACATTCTCTTTGAAACATCAAAAACAATATTATCTAATCACAAACTGTATCCATTCTTTTGGAAAAAGAAACCTTTCTATTGATTCCCAGGTTTGTTTCACATAAAAGCTTTCTTAAAGCAGTACAACTGAGCAAAACAGTACTTCACAAGCTTCTGCTAAAAGCCAAAAGAATGATAGCACAGCAAGAAAGCCAGGAATGGGGTCATTTTGAGTTCTTCTCATTTTGGAAGCATTTATATCTGATCTGAAGACAAGATATTGGCAACAATTTTCTGCAGAATTATTCAGGAGTGGCTTACAAACAACTTCAATGTGTTTTGTTCTACTTATGGGGAAGTGAAGAAAAAAGAATTGTACTTATACAATATGACTTAAATGTGTGTGTGTGTGTGTTTTACAACAACACAACTGCAAGCACCCATTGTGAAACTGAAGCTTGCATACAACTGAAGCATGCAGGTACTGATTTCTATTAAAATGTCTATGTGCTATGTACTACGGAGAGTCAGTGTGGTGTAGTGATTTGGTCATTGGACTAGGACTCTGGGGATCAGGGTCTGTATCCCCACTCAGCCATTGAAACCCATTGGGTGATCTTGGGCAACTCACATTCTGTCATCCTCAGAGGTGGCAATGGCCATAGTAAGTTTGCCTTAATATTGTCATATGTTGGAAATGACTTGAAGGCACACAACAACAGCAACAAGAAGATCAACAATAAACTATGGAATTACAAGCCCAAGACTTGCATCTGTATATAAAACAAATTTGCCAGGGCCACCTGTAAAGCAACCTTCCTATAACATCCTGAATAATATGCATGTAACTGGGATTTCAAGTAATTATAAGCATTCAAAAAAAGTAATAAAACCTTTGTGAGAATGTGTTGGGTTTTTATCCCAGCGTGCAGAATTATTACTGTACTGCCAAGATCCAGATATAACCATCTCTTTCTCTCATGCACACACAGATATGAACACACACCTACTGTTAGTGGAGAGCTTGGAAAAGTTATTTTTAAGACAACAACATGCAGAATCATCCAGGTAGCAAGGGTATTTCTAGGGATTCTGGAAGTTGCATTCCAAAAAGCAATGTTTCCAAGCTCTCCGTGAGTCTAGAAGACTCAATGGTATGTTTTAATGAAACTTAGGCAGGGACACCCTCAGTGCCATTAAAGTGGCTCACATGGGGTTGTTGTGTTGTTTGATTTCAAGTAATTTCTGACTTAAGGGGAGCCTATCACAAGATTTTCTTGGTAAAATTTGTTCAGAGGGGATTTGTTCTTGATTTCCTCATCTGTTGTATAAAATATCTTAGTAGTGGCATACTGCTAGCACCTATTATGTGTCATGCAAATCACACATTGAATGGGCAATGGGACAGTGGTGCCACAGGTCCTGATCATACACAACATAAGAGATTATCACACTGCCTTTTTGTCCTTTTGACCTGACCTAGGCACAGGCTGAAACCTTTTAAGCATGGATTCTATCACTCGCCGTTGTGTCCAGGTCGGAGACATCCCATGCCCAATCATGGCATACCATGCCCGATTCAGACTTCTCCCGTACTTTGGAAATAACAGGAAAGTCCAGTTTTTCCAAAAAGTGCTGGAGAAGTCTGGATTGGGTATGGGATGCGCCCGACCTAGACATGGAGGCGTGCAATAGAATACATGCTTAAAAGGTTTCAGCCAGTGCCTAGGTTGGGAGGGAAGGGCGAAATTTAAAAAGCTGCTGGTTTTCTCTGCTTTGTGTTTTGATTAACTTCATGTTATTTCACTTGGGCAGTCTCCTAGTATGATACTCTCCCCGAATTTGCAAATTTTGTTTAAATTCGAATGTACTTTAAATCTCATTTAACTCCCATTTTCCAGTTATTTTCCTGCAGGATGTCGCTAGTGTGACAAACTCCTACGTGGTGGCTCAGGTAAGAAATAATCTTAATAGCAGTCATTAATGTAAACTAATCATCACATCTCTTTGAAATAAATGTTCACACCAGTGTACTGTAGCATAGTTTTTAAAGTTATTGTAAATTAGATAACAAATGTAGATATATGGCAAACTTTCCATAAAGAATTATGGCAGTACACATATTTGCCTTCTTTTGTGTTTTTTTCTCCTTTGGAACCCCTTCCTACTGCTAGCATATCTTTCATACTTAAGTTTCTTATGCTAATGTAGCTCTAACCAAGTAGAATCTTTAAGAATATCCCATGATAGCTTGATAACTTCAGACCAATGGCAGACTAGCATTTCTGCATAATTCTTGCCCTGAATGAACAGCTTTTTTCTATTTAAATAAGAATGAGCCCCACAATCTAGAAGATGCTTCCACTGTGGGAAGTAGTGAGGTTTTAAACCCCTTTCCTCTCAGTGTGGTCCTGATGTGGATTTGGCTTTCACAACAGCAATTTGCATCACTCCCAAAAGGAATCTGGTAAATAGAGACTTCACAATTGCAGGCAAGAGCCAGGTTAATTTTTACCTAATCTTTCCAAAGACCCTGTCAAGATGTAAAGTTGAAGGCTCTGAAGATGCCAGCCACAGATGCTGGCGAAACGTCAGAAAGAAACTCTGCTAGAACATGGCCACATAGCCCGAAAAACCCACAAGAAAACCTGTCAAGAGTTTACAGGGAGGGGGAATTGAAATACTACTGCTATGACCACCACCACTATCACCACCACCACCACTACTACTACAAAAAAAAATCACAAAAGCTATAACCTGTCTGCTTTAATTTCAGTACTTAATTCTTTAATTTCTGTGATTATGGTTGAATGATCTAAATGTTAACCTTACTCTACAAGGTGCTGGCAAGACAGATAAAGAGAAATACAGTCAACTAATGCACATAGTATTTTAAAGTACAGTAATCCACTGAAGAATACACAAAGCAATGACAGAAGACAGGTGATTAGAGTGAATTACATCCCAGCTGATGGTATGCTAATTTTATATATATTTTTATAGTTATATATCA
>NC_056523.1:42372421-42384100 GCF_019175285.1 Sceloporus undulatus | reverse complement strand
TGACTTTTTAGAGAGCTATAGAAAAGCTGAGGATGTTTCAAAATGTGACAGCAACTGATGTAGAAAGCCACCTAGTCTAGATCTCAGTTGCCTCAATGGTGAAGCCGGGGATAACTGTGATAGCCAAGCACATTGTTTGTTCCCAGTCACTAGTAATCAGAGGTACTCTACTTCTGAACAAAACCACTTATTTTAGTTAATGTAATGTAAAGCCATTGTTAGACATATTATTGAATGGAACCCCACAGGAGCTCTAATCCATTGAATTTTTCCAATAGATCCTCTTGAGAATTCATTAAATTGCATATTGCTTAAAAGTCCAAGGAAACATGCAGTCATCACTATATTCTGTGGTGATAAATTATGTAAATTAATTAGGAATTACATCTGGCTGGTCAGCAAACACATGCCTTGTTTTTGGCCACAGGGTAAATTTCAGAAAATCCCATTTCCAAGATACAGCGATGCAGTCTTCTTCAACATGACATCCTCTAGAGATTGCAGACTTCATTTCTCATAATTACAAGAAAGTTAAGGACAATGGCAATTTAGTCCAAAATACCCAAAGCACTATAGGTCGAGTAAGACTGCCCTAACATATTTAGGTTATATGAGATTCCTCTCTTTTCCAAGCTTCCAAGAGTCAGTGTCCTTGTGAGGAATGACTACTTCAGACTTTACATGCTTTGTCATATCTGTTTATTTATCAGGTAAACCCGGAGTTGAAGCAAATAGGTACACAGGAAGGTGATGTCACAGCTAAAGCAAACACAGTTTAACATACAACAGAACATCTAGCAGTCTTTAGTGACCCCTTCATACTAGCCATTTCTAGAGACCATAACATATTTTTTTTCATTTTCCATCAGTTCCACCATACTTGCTTATAGGGCTTATGCACTTTGTATAGAAGGTTAATAAACAGCAGTTAATGGCCAGTAATAGTCACTATTGCTTATCATCTAGAATGAGGGGGATGTCTCTCAATTTGGCCCCAAAGAATAAACAAAATCCATAATAGGGCATAGATCTGTGTGGGATATTCATCACTTGCAGAATAAATAGTATTGCAATCACCACCCATTTTTGAAGAACTATTCAGTCAATGTATCCACAACTGGAATGTACTCTGCTATCAGATCTTCTCTTATTTTCTCTCAAAACTCACAACCTGTTACAGGAGGTTGGTGACAGTAATAAGAAAGGGAGAGAAGGTTTGGATTCCTTGCTCTGGCACCTTAACCAGCTATATTTTTAATGCAATAATCTGTGGTGCTAAACACTACACTTCCTAGAATTTAAAAGGTTATATCACCCTACCTCCCAAATCACTACAATGTGGGGATGTTGTACAAGCAATGGGTATATTCAAATTACTGCATGGAAAACTGGTCATTTAGGAAAGTCCCAGTTATGTTTGAAGCTAGACAAGTGGGTTACATATAGATTATTGTTGTTGTTGTGTGTCTACAAGTTGTTTCTGACTTATAGCCAGCCTAAGGTAAACCTATCAAAGGGTTTTCTGGGCTGCAAGTGTATGACTCACGCAAGATCACCCAATGTGTTTCCATGGCTGAGTGGGAAACTGAACTCTAATCTCCAGGGTTGTAGTCCAGTGCTCAAACCACTGCACCATGCTGGCTCTCTACATATAGATCAGAAGCGGGCAAATATGCCTCATGAGCCCCTCAAGACCATTCCTTAGCCACCTCATGGTCCCCCCTGCAAACAAACAAAAAACCTTGAAAAAAAAATCCTGGTTTTTGTGCTGGAGTCATTGCAACCCCAGCCAACCCAAATCTACTCCATGAAATCTTAAATCCCATAAAACCAGGACAGGAACTTTTAGTTTTTATTTTCCCATTTGTGCAGCCTGGTGTGCCATGTTGTGCATGCCCTGTTTTGTTTTTTAAAGAGCCCCCCCCCAGAATTTCCAAAGAACACCTGAGAATAGAGGTTTAAGAGACAATGTAAACCACTTCTGCAAAGCTAGAACATCTTAGCCACTTTAGGCAATACAACATGCTCTATTTACACACAAAGGATTATTGATGTCAACATTTTCCATAGATAGTAAGTACAAACACTATCATTTTAATTAGTGGTTTTCACATAATGTTCTGCGAACTTTGTGGACATTTGTCAGGGGTTCCTTAAATAGGGATGTTAAGAATTTAATTTGGTTCTTATTTTGAGACAAACTGATCTAATTTGTTCTTCCCAAAGAAATGTGTAGACTGAAACGTAGCTATCTTTTCAGTTCTGTATGTCTTCAAATTTTATAATGCAGCATTCAGCTTTAAAAATGTACTGAAGTGCATACAAATGCATATGTTAGTCTAAAATGTGCATTCAACTGAAAACTAAGTGAGTATGAACATGTACATTTTAAATGAAATGTCATTTCATGCAGGTTTTTAAAATGTACATTAATGCAGACATGGGGCAGAATGGGCTTACAAATGTGCACATGTGAAACTCACAAAGACCAAAAGGAAGGAAGGAAAACCAGCTATCCCTCAAAGACCAAAAGGAAAGTAGGACCCACCCATTCCTACATCTTCTCAAGAAGATCCATAATGCCAACTGAGCATTCTTGAACAGCAGTTTGTTCTTCATTACCCATATGCTCCCGCTATGTGCATTCAAAGGTTGTAGTGGCTGTATAATACCACATACAATCCCATCATACAGGCTGAAAATGATTCCCAGAAAAGGGATAAAAGAGAAATTTATTTTTGATAAGAATTTCCCAAAAATCAATAAATGCATTTATATTTTGGGGGGAAAGAATGTGAGAGCAAAGTTTTAAAATCAAATCTGGGAAAACTAATAAAACTAATAAATTTGTCCACTAAGAGGTTCTAACCCCTGATTCTGCAAACTTTGAATTTTAACTCTCAGATGTCCTAGCCATCTATCTACTGGGTAGAGGATTCTGGGAAGTATAGTCCATCTACTGGGGGCCCAGGTTAGTGAGGCAGGTCCATAGCTCTGATTACTTAGTTTTTAAAAGTTTTGATTTGAATCCCTGCATATTCAACCACACTCATACTGAATTAGGACTGATGACCCTATTTTATTATTTTATTTTATTTTATACCCTAGCCAAGCATATCTGGGCAACAATCTGTGAGACGTGAATTGCAAGAGTTTCTGGCTTCTGATTGTTTAATTGTAGCAACAATAACAACATTATAAATTTAGTACTGAAACAAACAAGAATAAGTTGTTTGCATGAAAGGACTGTGAACTCAGACATGAAACAGAAAACAGCTTTCCAAACTCAAAGAAATCATGGTCTGTCAGTTTCCATGAGCCAGCATGGTCTTGTGGTTTTAGTGTTGGACTATGAGTCTGGAAACCAAAGTTCAATTCCTCACTCAGTCATGGAAACCTATTGGGTGACTTTGGGTGAGTCACATACTCTAAGTCCCAGAAAACCCTGTGATAGGTTTGCTTTAGGGTGAGCATAAGTCGGAAACAACTTGACAGCACATAACAACTATCAGCTTACAGTTACTCATGCTTGCTGGTGGAGCTTAGTATTAAAGAAAAAAGAAAAGAAAAGGGCAGGTCTTAATAAACTGAAGTCTGCCCAACCATGTCCTAATTCTGTATAATTATTTGTAAAATACACAGGTTCCCTGGAAGACAGAGCAATATGGGGTGACTGGAGCAGGGGAGACAGTGGATTTGTTGTTGCTGAGGTGGTGAATGCACCTTTTGTTTTACAGCTGCTCTTCCCTCTGTTGTTCCAAGTTATGTGAGACCTCTCCTAGTGCTGCACCCTAATGTGACAGAGATTCATAAAACTACAAGAATGGACTGGCCACTCCCATAGCAACAGATTCATCAGGTGCCTCTGTCATGAAGCAATCCCTTTCTCATTCACATCAAAAACATAGCCATGTTTGCCTGGAAAATCAATATGCAAAGGGATCTTGCAGCACCTTTGAGATTACCTAAAATAAAAAAGTTAGTAGCATGAGCTTTCATAGGCTTGAGCCTGCTTCCTCAGAAGTAAAAACACATCTGAAAGATCTAAAAAGATGGATCTGAGGAAGTAGGCTCAAGTCAACTTCTATCTTTCAGTTAGTCACAAAAGTACTGTATTACAAAATCCCTTTCATTCACGTCTACTTTCTCTCAGCATGGGACTCACCAAAACATCACTTTCATACTTCCCCACCCGCCAGAGGAGTATGATGTTTAAAGAACTAGAATTGTCTTTTCCCTTGCAAATATGAGGTATATAGCTCTTTTTTTCCATATACATGGACAGTTGTTATAAAATGGGCATTGGAAGGGCTCAAGCATGTTTGAGTGGGCATGTTACAAGATAGGGAGGATACATATTTAACAGAAAGAAATATAACTTATTTGCAGACTTCACTGGGGGCACCAAATAGAACTAAGACCAACAGATTTTTCACAAGTTGTTAAAATAAAGGGAGCCCACCGATTACGCTCAGTTCCGCGCTGATATAGATGGCGCCGTATCTGTTTTCTGCTACACACTGGTACATGCCGGTGTCTGACAGGCTCACGTTGGTTATGGTGAGTGTGCCGTGTTCTATCTGAATTCTTTCCTGCAAAATAACAAATTAATAAATTTAAATACATAAAGGAAACTTGGCTCAGAATGTATACATTCCTTCAAAAATATCATTATTTTAACATGGGAGTCAGGGGAGGAGATCAAAACCAAGTTGCAAAGGGTTACAATATGTGATGTGATGTATTTTATTTGTGATCTAAATTAATGTTCTCTTAAATGCTAAATAGTAAAATAAAACTACAATATAATAGTTGATAAATGTCATTTAAAATGGAGCTCTCTTGCTTGACTTCTCATTGACTGAACATCTGAACCATTTAGATTAATAACCCCTTCAAGGAGATAAACTAGAATCCCAAAACTGCTTCTGTCCTATTCTGTATTATGGCCTAAGACAGTCAGGGAAGTTGTTCAGAAAATTTGCAGCAACAGAACTATTAGCTTTCAGCTCCCTTGAAGGTTAATGGGGAAAGTAATCACATTCAGTGGTGCAATGCAATTGTATGCAGTTCACCCCAACAGAATAAAACACCCTAAAGATGTAAATGTTAATCATTTAACGATCCTTACTTTAGTCTAATGTGATTTAAGTTCACGACCATCTGCTGGTGACCAGCATGAAGCAAGTGGAATTAGCATGTGGAACAAGAGACCCTGCAATCATTTCTCAGCCTAAGGATATGGAACTCATGCTATCCATTTTAAAAAGTACAGCAATGTATTTCCCTACTCAACAGGAGTTTGACTCTATTTTAACAACCAAACACATAACTAATATAATATAAAATGTGATTGGCTCTCTCCTTGGCTGCAGGGTTGCAGTGCAATGTTTCCACAATTGTTACAGCTTGAGCAAATCTAGGTACCAGTACTGTCCCTCTTCAAAGTGCAGGTGAAAAAGGCTGCTTAACCCTGAAAATGGAGAAAAATTTGCTTAGTATTTTACATACACAATCGAGACAATCAAGACCTGAAAGGATCCCCTCTGGTAAGACTGAAATAGAGCAGGTACCTATGAGATATTTCCTCCTTTTCCATAGATCATTAATCTTTAGGCAATTCATTCTGCCACTGCTAATGGTAGGTCAACTCTCTTGTTGCTGATGCCTGCAGAGGTCTGGAGAAGTGGAATGAGGTTACTGATACAGACCAGAGGGCTTGTTTACATACTTTAAAGCTCCATTTAAAAAAAAGAAAAACTCAGAAACAAGAGAGGGAGAGATGTGTTTTATAGCCTAAGTAACCCATTCAGCCTTTTCATAGTTCACACTTAACTTGGTTTTTGTTATAACTTGGCTTTTTGTTGAAAAATATGCAGCGATTTTATGAACTCTTCATCTCATCTTGAATATATCCTCTGGAAATGAGTCCCACAGCTTCCAAGTTCCACTTGATTCAGAGAAATGCTTGTCAAAGGTAGAAAATGGCACTTAAATGTCTAACTTTTATTGAGTGTTGGTAGGGAATTAAGTGCCTGAGGGTAATTTCTGCCTTTGAAAAGTGTGGCTTGAAGTGTCATTGTTTTAACTACAAGGAAAGCTCAAGGTGATTCTGTGACATTCACTCAGCAGGGAAGGAAGTCTGCAATGGGACAGATGGAATTTTAAGGCTACATGATTTCATCAATTTCTTTTTCAACAGCAATAAACTATAGAGACATGAAAAGGTCACAACATCAGAGCAAATCCTTTCAAGTCAGTCCCTAAACTCAAAGCACCAAGGACACCAAGCCAAAACATTGCTCATACCTGAGGGAGAATCAGTTCACCATCCTTCAACCAGCTGTAAGAAGGCTTTGGTCTCCCATTTGCCTTACACTCCCAGTGGATGCTTTCCTCTATAGCCACATGGGCATCACTTATTTTTTGAACCCAGTTGGGAGGAGCTGCAATGAAGACGGTAACAATTTTAAAGCAAGAATTTCTGTATGCCATTAACCATTAAATGCATTCATAAAATAAACATGCTTTCAGGAATAAAACAGATTGCCTGCAAATATTAACATCATCAACAGTAGCTATCTTTTGGGGCAGGGTTTATTTGTATCAGAATTAAGATAATTCAGCTTCTGAACTCCTGTACTTATTCATCAAGAAAGAATCCTTAGTACTTTCAATAAGGTGCATTTTATAAGATTTTTTGGAGAAAAAAAACATATCTGCCAACATGGAAAACCAGTAGAGGTCTGCAATGTATATATGCTTACTATGAATAATGATTTGCTAGAACTGAGTGCAAAATAAAATGTACCATCCAGATATGAAATATGCTATATCTAAAACTTTCCCCCTTGCAATTTTCATGACATAGATTCCAGAAGGGTTTCAAGTTGAAACAAAATACACAAAATAGAGCTGACTCATCCCAGGCTGTGTCCTTGTTCAACCCTTTCTCTCCAACTGTCCAGGGGTTGTCTCAAATCCTATCAATGTTTTGTCACTCCAAAGTTCAAAACAAAGTTCATGTTCATTTTCAAAGTTCAAAACCCTCATTTGTTCTAGAATCTAGATTAGCAATGAGATTTGCTTAGTCCCTATTACAAGAGGATATGCGAGAAGCCTGGAGGAGGAGGGAATAATCTGCAAACCCATTTAGCCTTTATTTAGTGCTATCTAGTTCTTCCACATGTCTTTGGGCCAGTGTGTTTTCCCATGGGAAACTTCCTATTGTTTTTGGAAGAGGTCATTCACTCTGCTGCACCACCTTCATAGCTACCTCTGGTGGGAACATGGGAAAGGGCTTTCTCAATAGCTTCTCCCAGACTCTGGAATTCCCTGATGCCTCACTACTATTCTTTCACAGGAAGCAGAACTTTTTAAAAAGGCTTTAATCATAATCATAATCATAACAACAATAATAATAATATTTTATTTTTTGATACAGACTGCTCAGAGTTAAAGGGGACATGTTGCTGCTGCTGTTTTTAATGGCTTTGTTTTTAATTGCTTTTAATTCTATTCTTAGTTGAATTATATTTGCATATTTTAAATACAGTTCGCCCTTGGTATCTCCGGACTTGCCATCTACAGATCCCAGCATCCATGGGTGGCAAGGCCACATTGGTGGGGGCAGCAGAGGAGGAAGAGGAAGGAGGAGAAGGAAAAGGTGGAGGCAGTGACAGGGAAGAGGAGGAAGGAAGAGGGAGGAGGAGGGAACAGGAGGAGGAAGAAAGAGGAAGAGGTGGAAGCAGTGGGAAGAGAAGGAGGAAGGAGAAAGGAGGAGGTGGTAGAGGTGGGGAAGAGGAGAAGGAGGGAAAAGGAGGAAGAGGAGGGAAAAGGAGGAAGAGGCGGAGGGAGGAGGAAGAGGTGAATGCGGTGGCAGAGGAGAGGAAGGAAGGAAGGAAGGAAAAAGAAGGAGAGGAGTTGGCTCCATCCTATGAAATCCTGCAGTTTGTAGTCTGGACAAGACCTTGCTTTGCTTTTTGCTAAACCATGTATCTGTGTATTTGCAAATCTAAATGTCTCTAAAGTTGGAACAGCTTAACGAGGAATCTTAAACACTTGTACAGAGATAGCCCTTTATTAATGGTCTTGGAGTGATATTAGACTTATGGCTGGCACCTATGGCGATAACCATCTGATTGATAGCCTTGGGGTGGCATTATCCCAATCACATGGTCCATCCCAGGTCTGGGCAATTTGGGTGGTGTGATCCCAGTCACATGGTTCATCCCAGGTGTAGACAACTGCCAATCATTATGAGATAGACAAGCAAAACCTATGGAAGCATATAAAGTATGAACATAAGGTTGGAGCTTCAGTATGGACCTTCAGGCTTGAAGTATTGTGTCTCTCAGTGGCTATAGTGGGGTTTCTTCCACTGCTATTTCTTTGGGATTCCCAGCAGCTGGAAGGAGGTGTTTGCTTGATATGATGTAAGCTATTCTTCTATATAATGTACTGAGTGTGTAATAAATCTTTAAGACTTTGCAACTACCACAGATGTTTAGTGTTGCTTCTAAATCCTAGTGATGAACCTCCTTGCCTTTGGCCAGATAGTTTGTTGTGGCACCAAAACTCTGAAAAAAAAGGCTAAATATCTCACAAAACTGCAATCCCCAGATTTCCATTGTATTAAGCCATGGCAGTTAAAGGAGTGTCACACTGCATTAATAGATGCAAATGTTGGTGTGATGTGTTTTGCACCAGGTAGGCAAACAGCTGGTCCTGTCATTCAAACTGAAAGGGCAGAGCAAAGAACTGATACATTTCCTGTGACGACTGTGGTGTGAACATGCACGGAAACATTTTATTTAAAAGTTTAAAGTTGTGCTTCTGAGAGATTTAATTGCTTCCTTAACTTATGGGCTGAGAGAGAAAGGTCTGTAGAAGTGTTTCAGAAATGTATTTGATGTAACCCTGCAATAAAATAAATTTCAGGCTTAAGAAGTATAGTATTACTTTGTTTATAAACAACCAATTCAAGTTCCCATGAGACATTTCAGACTGCCACACTGGAGAAACTGCTAAACAGTCTCTTAGATGGGAAACCTTTGGGAATCCTGTATAAGGGCTTTGAGTATAACCAATATTGACAAAAAAGTAACAAACACAATTGTCCAGACATTTAAAGAATATATTATACCAGCAGAGGTCTCCATGAACCAGGATATTTTAAAATAGTTTGCCTCCTGATAGTCAGATAAAACAATTTCAGATTTCTTCAACAAAGGACATCCACTTTAAAAATTCCCTAGGGGCTTAGATGAGATCAGAAGAGGGTTTACAAGGGTAGAATTAAGAAAAAGCTTGATAAACAAGAAGTGTCAGGCTGAATACCAACATGATGCTGCTCCTTTTAAATCCATCTCTGCTATCAGCTTTTTCTGCTGATAAACTCAACGGTGCTCAAACAGAAAGAGTACAACTGAACAGCTCTGTTTGGGAGAATTAATCCTAACAGGAGTTAATGTTAATGAAGCTGAACATCACAGGTTCTTCCATAACAGCATTCAGGGCAAAATAAATAAAAAAAAAATGGAATGACAAACACTGCAAGTGAGGAAGAGGAAGTGGAAAATCACTACTGTCTTACTTATTATTTTGGTAAGACTGCAACATTTAGCTTTATGTAAGTTCCTCAGTAATATAAAAGGAAGAAATTTTTAAACTGAAAGTGAAGAAAGCACACTAAAGATTCAAAGTTTTGTCTAAAGATAGTTGTTAAAGGACACAGTTCGAAATCCAAGGCTATCTTTCACCTATTGATAGGTGTACAATATTTACCCAAGTAGTCTATAATAATAAGAACACTATTCAGCCATATGTCCTTGGATGTGACAGAATCTTCAAAAACACTTTCTTAGCCTTAATGAAAGTTCTCACAAATCCTGAGAACACAAATGCCTTTCAGTCTTGTCACTTACATTCTTCCCAATTTTTAAAATGGTGAAGAAAAATCAAGAACAAGTATAACACACAAAAGTTACATATCTATTCAGAAAGAAAGGTGTTTTTAAGGCTCTACATTTGGATCCATCTGGAATCACACATATATCTGAACAGTTATGGTAAATACCTCAGGTATTTCTAAATTATAATGTCACAATCTCCCAACAAATATGGGGAAAAGTGGCCCACAGATTGGAAGCAATCAATATATATTCCTACAGGACCACTGCAGTAATTTCACAAGCAAGCAAAGTCACACATAAAATTCTGCAGCAAAGGCTTCTACCATATATTGAACAAGAAATCCTAGTGATGTAAGCTGGATTCAGGAAAGGAAGAGGCACTAGGGATCAAACTGCAAATATACAATGGATAATGGAGCAGAACAGAGAATCCCAGACTAACATCCGAATTTGGCTCAAATTCAGAAGAGATAAGTTGGGCACCGGAGGCGATGCAATAAAGTCCCTAGAAAAGCTGACGAACATACACAGATGTGTTATTCAGATCCTTCCAAGCCTGGTTCCACTTGGCATTCCTTTGAGGGGAAGTGTCAAAGAGTGCCAACATCACCATTTTCCCACCCAGGTCAAAAAGATTCAAAGCAGTGCCATGGCAGAGAGAATAGAAGGGACTGGTTCTTCTTTTAGGTGATTATATATGATTATATACTGTATAGGAATTAATTAACTGAGCTCTTGCCTTTTTCCACTCTACTCAAAGAAAGGGATGGTTCCTTTTTAAATAAAAGTTAAAAGTACAATGCTTATATTGAACCATAGATAAGTTGACCCACGTTTTTTGGGCCCATTTTTTGACTAAAATTTCTAGTCTTATACATGATTATAGGAATTAATTTCAAGAGTTCATGGACATGGCTTTCAAACTGCTGCAGTGTTTAAAGTGGGTTTAACTGTTACTTTTATAAGATGTTCTCACTTAAGATTTGAAACGATTTAAAATACGTTTTTAATAGATCCGATTCAAAATAACCCTGGTCTTATCCCGCGTTCCGAATCGCTTTTATTCTTCGATCCCATCTGGTTTTTTAAATCGAAGTTTTTACCTGCAAGTGTTCCTACTTGGCATGAAATCGGTGTTTAAATAAATCGATTCTTCTCCTCCATACCTTATTGGAGCTGTCAATCAATAGTACGTTCAGAATGACGTAACGTTAATCCGGAATATTTGGAAGCGATTTATCTTTTGGCATCGTTCCATTTCATTGACGTTTGTGAATTGATGTATTTTTGGCGGGTTTTTTCCCCAAATGGACCAATGAGGCGCTTAATCGCTCAACCGTCCTCTTCTGCGTCTCCCCATATTCTGCCATAACTCAGTGCTAGGGAATCCTGGGAAGGTAGTTTATTATGGCACCAGCACTCTCTGGCAGAGGAGGATAAAGTCTCACAACACAACACTTCCCATAATTCCTTAGTACTGAGCCAGGGCAGGTTAAGGGGTCCAAACTGTATTATTTCTACAGTGGGTTTGGAACTACAGATGAGGGTTTTTTTCATAAATTCAAAAAGTTGTTACTTTAAATTACCTTATCACACACAACACACACACACACACACACACACAACACACACACTCATATGCATATATATATACATGTGTGCAAACACACACACAGTTGGAAAATGGGATCAAGGAGGAGAAGGCAGTCAGTTAAGTGGGATAGAGACACAAGACAGAAAAGAGGAAAGAGAACGATCGAAGTCC
>NC_056523.1:42330312-42368043 GCF_019175285.1 Sceloporus undulatus | reverse complement strand
AGGCTTCCCTTCCTGCCTCTCCTCCGTTAGAAATGGGCTCTCCCCCCACAGAGGGGAGGTTGCAATCCACCGGGGGAAGCCTTGTAGTCCTTTGCAGATGCAGGCGCTTGAGCAGCCGGGACTTCAGGCGCTTAAAGCGCTGAAGAGATTAAGCGCCTGTAAACCATTAAAATAAAAAAAAATCCTTATCTCTTATTGAAAAACCACAGTGGACAAAGGGGTGAGGGAAGCAAAAATGGCAACAGCCACGATGGATGGGGACAGAAAGGGCAACTCCCCCAAGGCCAGCCCCATCGCAC
This sequence comes from Sceloporus undulatus, assembly GCF_019175285.1. NCBI lineage: Eukaryota > Metazoa > Chordata > Lepidosauria > Squamata > Phrynosomatidae > Sceloporus > Sceloporus undulatus. The sequence goes on along the minus strand of NC_056523.1, from coordinate 42,367,744 downwards.
TCCGCTCCTCCCATCCATCTAATCCGATTTCAAAGGCTGTCGTTCCTATTTAAATGCTCCGGTTCCTAACTCGAATCAATGGAAAAACATAGGTCAGACCCTAGTATTTTTTTAACGCGCGTTAAATGACAAAAACTCGCAAAATATTATTCCGCTCTACGATTCAATTTGTAGTGGGGACGATTGTGGGTTGCTCTAGAACCGTTCTAGGTTTAAATCGGATCCTAATAGGAACGCCACTCCTTGGATTCGATTCAGAACGTGGGGTTTCACCTAGTGGGAACATCTAGTTTTAACTGTTGAAAAAGTCATGCTTTGTGCACTGGACCATGACTCTGGAGAACAGGGTTCAAATCCCGCTAAGACATGAAACCCACTGGTTGATCCTAGGCAAGTCATACTCTTTGAGGATGGCAATGGCAACCCTGAAGAAACCCGCCAAGAAAATCCTGTGATAAGTTTGCCTTAGGGTCCCCATAAGTTAAAAACAACTTGAAGGCACACAACAACAATAACAACAACTTAATATGTTCTATATTGTTCAAATTAATTATGCTTTTAATCTGGAAATGTTTTAAATTATCTGTATTTATGCTGCCCTGAGATCCTCTAATAAAGGGCAGTACAGAAGTAGATAGATATAGATAGATAGACAGTGCTGTGTGCTTTTGTGAGCCTTTGGCAAAAGCAATAAAAGTGCAGTGATGAGGGCTGTGCCTTGACTAACTGAATCAACCTATGCTTAATTTTGTGTTAATGGCCTGATAAATTGCTCCCTGCCCACCAAACCTCCTCCTTCCTGGCTCCATGCCTTTGCTGACCCAGTTTCTATAAGCTCTAGCCAGTACAGAAAATGGTGTTGAGAGCTGCTGTACATCTGGGAAGCCACATATTCCCACCCCTTTTCTACAGTCCCTCCATTGGGGAGATGTTGCAGGTTGGATTGGTAGTGTTGGTGGGAACTGTGTCTTATCCTTCCCCTGCAACCTTCTTCTTATTCTCAGGCAGACGCCAATCTCAGATCCCAGGCACTTCTGTTGCTTCTCGTACTTAATTTAATTTTCATGTAGCTCTTTCCCTCCTGCTTCCATCTCTTCATTTGCTCTGTTGCAGAAAAACAGACAGGCAGATGCAGGCATTAACTCCCAAGTCAATCCCACATTTATATTGCTCCCTCCTCAGCTTCTGCTACAGGCATAGCAATTGGAGCTGTTGTTCTGGAAGCAGTTTACTGAGCAGCATGAAAGAGAGATAGCTGTTTGCTTCAGAAAGCCAGCTAGCTCTTTGGGAAACAACATTTGGAAAAGTTACTTTTCAAGTACAACTTTCCTCCAAAAAACTCTTTGCCAAAAGGGTCAGTGGTTATACTGACTCTGGGTGTCCTGTAGTCCAATAGCCACGATCACCACCACCACCACTTTTCCAAGCTCTGCTCACCAAGAGGATGGCGGCTCTGATAGACCTTCTGGTATGATTCAGTGGGGCTCTTCTTTAACTGTCTGACCTGTTAATAGCACTGCCAGTTCTTAGGAGGAGCTGAAAAGAATGAGCAGCAGCAAGTGCTCTTTTGCAGATTTATTTTGAATGTAGCCAAAGATGTGCCTTTGAGCATTACTGAGAATTTCACTGCACCAAGTGAGACCTATTTTTCACAACTGAAATTTGAAGGAGCACTTTTTCTTGTGATTAATGCCTTTATGAAAGTTATTGACTGCATTAAGGAGCCCTAGCCATAACGCTGTAAGTTTGATCCTAGAGGAGGGCTACAAGGTCCACTCAGCCTTCAATCCTTTCGTAGGTCAGTAAAATGAGTATCCAGCTTGGTGGGGGCAATTGGCTTACACACTGTAAACCACTTAGGGAGTGCTAGTTTGCTGATAAGCAGTATAGAAATGTACTTGCTATTGCTATTAACAAAGAGCTCGTATTTATCATGTATCTGAGCCCTCTCTGGATTTCAAGACATCCTGGCAATTATATTATATCATGTGTGTGTGTGTGTGTGAGAGAGAGTTGTGTGCTTTCATTTCTGACTTACAGCAATCCTCTTCTGATCTCATCCAGGGGTTTTATTGACAAGATTTCCTCAGAGGGGGTTTCCCATTGCCATCCTCTAAGAGAGTGTGACCTACCCAAGGCACTCATGGAGTTTCATGGTTTCTAATTCCAGTCTCCAAAGTCACAGTCTAATGTTCACACATATTATATTATATTATATTATATTATATTATATTATATTGGGACAATATATTTTCAATGAAATCAAAGAAAAGGGGCTTGCTCCATATCACTATCTTTCAGGCCCTTTTATGCTTTCCAGAACAGGCGGCAGCACACATATAAAGCCCTTTTATGCTTTCCAGAATAGGAGGCAATACATACATGCCATCTTTGTCCCAATACACTCGTCCCCCGGGTTACGAAATTAATTCGTTCCGGCGCCATTTTCGTAACCCGGGGGACTTTCGTTAGCCGAATCCCCATAGGCGCTAATGGGGAAAAGCCGCGGCTGCGCCGCGGCTCCATTCAAAACAGCGCCGGCTTTTTTTCGCAAGCCGGGGAAACGTTCGTAACCCGGAAATAATTAATTAATTTATTTTTTTTCGTATCCCGGGAATTTCGTATCGCGGCGCGTTCGTATCCCGGGGTACCAGTGTATGGGAAATAACATGGATTACAATATAAATTAAAACAGAATACAGTTAATGAAATGAAGGGCCTGGATAAATGAGAGCAATTTAGTTTGATGAGAGAGGGAGTTCCACAGCCACCGAGAAGGCTCTGTTCTGTGTCCTCACCAAATGCGGCTATCATTGAGAGAGAGCCTTCTCCCAAGGATCCTAAAACTGGGAACTCAAATAGTCTGCAGCTTTTTAATATGTTTTTAGATTTTAAATTATTGTTACTGTTTTAAACATCATCTCATTTGTTCAACATTTTAAATTGTTCAACTGATTTTACTGTAAGTGATCCAGAGTTCATATGATGTCAGGCAAGGTAGAAATATTATAATTAAATAAACAAATGTTAGGAGAGGCCCTGCTGTGAACTTTTAAAGAGGATGACTATGTGTAGAGACATGCCTGGGGATCAATGTAGAGGATCTCTGTGCATAGAGGCTGTTGCTGTCAGCAGCCGTTTTCTGCGTTGGCTACACTGTGATAACTGAGGTGAGGAAGATAAGCTAAATTGTTCCCCTTGAATTAACTGGTTTAACTGCATTAAACATGAAGCATTTTAATGCCTCTGATGTTAAAGCAGAGGATTTGTTAAAAAAAATATAGGAGAAAACCAGTGTCAGCATAATCTCAAAAAATTAATAAATATATAAACCTCTTTAAACAACTTTACCATGTGCTGCATAATATAGTTGACAAAAAGGAGATTGTGTGGTTTATCTGCAGCAAGCAGGCAAATTTGAATTTCATCTTCCTTTTCCTTCCTCAGTATTCACAGAGGCAGATAACTTAGTTTAAAGGAGTAACACTGTTAGAGCCAGATTTTAATCTCTAGGGATGCATTATGATAGAACATTTCACAGAGAAAGGCTGCAAGTAAGTGACAAGTTGATTTTCCATATCAAATGCTTTGGAGTATTCCTTTCTTTGGGTGCAAACTTTTGACTGAGTAGAAACAACTTGGGGGGGGGGGGACCACAACCAAGTTATACATTCTAAGTTAAAAATCAAAAAGATGTTTTCATACACTTTTATTACTTATACATTATATGACATTATGTAAGGTATTGATGAGATATTGTGACAAGCTGCTTTCACAATGACAGGTTGGGAAAGATTGTTTTGATGAAACATGGAGACAATTTTCATAGTTTTATGGGTTCAAAGCAAATGGCTATTTCAGATTTGAAAGGCAGAAAAAGTAAAGTTATTCATGAGGACAGGACACTACAAACTATGCATTTATAATCTTGAAAAATATGGAACTTTGCCTTTAGGCAATATTAACTTTTTAAAAAAACCACTTCAGGGATATAGTGTGTGTTGAGATGCCACTGAAAACTTATTTGCCTACTTAGCCAGTGTTAAATGACACAGCTAGTATGACTGTGTTCTGGCCTATATGCAATGGGTCAAAGTCACTGAAGGAAAATTTAACAGAAGAAAAAACAGATAATAAATCCAGAGGAGAATCCTGAAAACCAATGAGAAACAAGAAGGCATGTATGGGGAAGATGACAGAAAGAGAAGGAAGGAAAATCATGGGGAGGAACAGTGAGTTATAAATGGATTAGGTCAACCATATTAAATTATTTGATAAAATATTTTAAAAAAGAGAACTAAACTGTCCTAATGCATTCAGGAAAAGGCAGTATTAACTCCTGTAAAATTAATAAATACATCTAGCTGAGCCAGTGTTCATCAAGAATAAATGGTGATATTCAAAATATGACGATCAACATGAAATCATGAATTAGACTGATGGTAAGAGCAAAAGAATGAAGAAGAAAAAATAAAATGAAGCAGATGTATCTGGACAATAATAAATTAAGGTCAAAGACTGCAATCCTAAGTATACTACCCAGGGAACAAACTCCATTGAGTACAATGGAAAGTGTGAATTCTGTTACAAGTTACTTACAAAGAGACACTGCAGAAATAACCCAGTTTGAGACGACTTTCACTGCCTTGGCTCAGTGCTAGGGAATCCTGGGGATTATAATTTAATGTGGCACCAGAGATCTCTGACAGAGAAGTCTAAAACTACAGTTCCCAGTTTATCCTAGCAATGAACCAGGACAGTGAAAGTGGTATCAAACTGGATTATTTCTGCATTGTGTTTTGGAGCTAAATGATAAAGTCCCAGTGGGACTTATTTTTCCGTATATATGCATAGAAGTTCACTATTCAGAAAAATTAGATTAGGAAATAAAGGCAACCAGTATCTAAGAAAAAAGATAGCTAGAACCAAGGTAACAATAAATAATACTAATACATGGGCAGCAATGATAGATTAAGCAGGATGCAAAGGTAGAAAATATGCGAGAGAGAGAGAGAGAGAGAGAGAGAGAGAATAGCTTGATATATTTTCTTCTTTGAATAGATGTTGATTCACTTTTAGTAGATGTGTGGTGTTTCTTCTAAAGATGTTGATCCACAACAGAGAGTGGGGAAAAGTAGGAAAACCATTTGAGAAACAAAATGAGCACTGAACAGAGTTTTCCAGATTTCTGTTAATGTGGATAACGGAAAAGGATAAAAAAAATAAAGAAAGTGTCTTGAATCATAGCAGATTTTGTTACTGCTGCTACTAAACAAACCAACCATTGCCAAAACAACAAGGCAGACACTGTAAAAGAACAGTAAGAGTCCAGGATTTGGAGTAATAATCAGAAGACAGTTAGCAGATAACTGGAACAAATGTTGTGACTGCGTGACTGCTGTGAAAAAAGCAAAAGAAAAGAAAAGCCCAACAGTGTCAAAAGAAGTTGTACTATGCCTTTGAAGAGAGGAGGCCTTTAGCCTTGAAATGCTATAGTCTCTCCTACCAAAGTCCAAGGAGAATGGGTCTTTGTAATAATAATAATAATAATAATAATAATAATAATAATAATAATAATACTGTTTATTTATAGCCCGCTTTTCCAAAAGAGATCAAAGCGGGTTACAACAAGGATATAAAACATTATACAATTTGAACAACAGTATATAAACATCATTAAAACATTCCAAAATTAAAAACACAATAAAACCACAGAGAATAAAAACCATGGCCAAAAGACAGAACTAGCAGGAAAGCAGCATGTATGATGGAGAACAGATGTCAAGACACATGGAGGAAAGCCTGTTGGAAGAGATAGGTCTTAAGTCTCTTCCTAAACAGGTCAAGGGAGGTAACAGAGTGGAGCTCGTCGGGAAGAGAGTTCCAAATCTGCGGGGCCGAGACATAAAATGCCCTTCGCGAGGATGAAGTATATCTCGTTTTAGGAACCCTTAATAATTGCTTCCCGACCGTCCTGAGAGTGTGGGGCGGATTATATGGGGAGATGCGGTCCTTCAAGTACCCTGGGCCCAAGCCATTTAGGGCTTTATAGGTAATAACCAACACCTTGTATTGCGCCCGGAAGCGAATGGGCAGTCAATGAACATCTTGCAAAATAGGTGTTATGTGACTAGTCCTGGAGCATCCCGTGACTAGCCTTGCTGCCATGTTCTGTACTAGTTGAAGCTTCCGGGTTTGGTACAAGGGTTGCCCCATGTAGAGTGCATTACAGAAATCCAACCAAGAAGTCACCAGATCATGCACCACCGTTTCAAGGTCCTCCCGGCCCAGGTAGGGTCGCAGCTGGCGTATCCATATAATGTCTATATAAAGACATGGGGGTGAAGTTAAGGCTCTTTAGGCTTGATAGTATTAGCCACTCCCTTCAAATTTAAAGCAAACAAGTCCATGCAGGGCTGTCTATGGGAAAGAGATAGACCCAGAATAGCTATTCTCCTTTAATGTTCATGCTCCAAGCCATTCTGGCACCAGAAAAAGATCTCAAATAGAGGTGTTTCCAAATAACTTGGGGTTTCATTCCTTTGGCAATTCCTGCTTTCATGCATCTGCTTTTCATGTTGACATAATGCCCTCTACTATGTGGTAGGGATTGCCCTGACAGACTTTCATGTCAAAGTCCAAAATAGAAAGGTTTCATTCATACACACACATATAAGCAAAGTTTCATTCCTCTGCGCACAAAGATAGGCAGAAATGCAACATATATCACTATATGACATTTCTTCTTATGAGAAGCCTACAATAGGAAAGTATTTTAGCAGAATAAATCTGTTCTTCATTTGTGGTACTCCAGGCCAGAGACATCTCAGGTACTGTGGAGGAACCTTTGGACTGATGCCTCTGGTTTTAGAGCAGATAATAAAAAAATAGCTTTTTGACCATTTTCAATGCATGGAAGTATCTAGATCAGACTGTCAGAGTAGGCTAAAGACCTTGTAAAACCACAAATCCTAGGATTCCATAGGATGAAGCTACACCATTTAAAGTGGCATCCAACTGCATCATTTCTACCCTGCAGATGCAACCTATGAGCTCTTCCAGATTGGGCAAATGTATCAGGAGTTGCCGTAGTTTTTGGGTTGCTTTTTAAATATCCAAATAATATTTCTGTTGTTCTGGACTATTTTCTGGCAATTACTGGTAGCAGCTGCAACTGTTTATTCCCACCCTCATATTGGTTTTTCTTTAATTCCAAGATTTATCAGAACAATATGTTCCCTTCCCTTCTTTTTCTCCTTCCTCTATTTATTTTTAGCATTATAGCACTGTAATGCATCTGTGAAATGGTGTTTTTGAATTATAACTCTGTAACTAATCCCCCACCCCTCAAATTTGCAGAAATAGAAAATTGGCTCATTAAACCACAGGATAAAGTAAGCAAACCATGCCCAAGTTTTTAAAAGGCTTAGTGCAGATCTGAGAAAATCTTCATCTTCCACCAAGGGAAGAAAAGGTGCATTCTACAAGGGATCTGAACTGCAAGCAATTCAAACATTTGTCATATCTATCTGTATGGCATCCAAAAGAGAACAAAGGTGGTTCTCTGTTTCAGCTGAGGCCTAATTTGCAGACAAATAGGAAAAGTTATCATTAGGTTTGGCAACAGGGGTCATTCACATGTTTTTTGCAGAAGAACAATGCAAATAAATGATTGCTGGGTCTGTACTCATTCTCCATGGTTTGGGGGCAGCGGGGGGGGGGGGCATATTTCACTTTCCTCCTGGGAAGTTGCTGGAAGCCAGCCCAGTGCAATGGGTGTGGAGGGGAAGAGGAGGAAGAGGAGAGTCTCCTTGTAAGGCCAGCTTTTGTCCCTAAAGAGGCAACAATGTGAATGTATTTGAAACCTGTTCAAGGTATGCAAAGTTTAATCCAGGTCTGTTTGCACTGGTTATTCAGACTGCCAGTGATGCAAAACTTTTTTAAAAAAACTGGGGGAAAGACTCGGTACTGATTATCCCAGGTTAAGTGGGGTTTTTTTTTTGGCCCATCCCCAATGAATCGGGTAGATTTGGGATGCATGTGAACAACAGTGATTCAACTCAAATTCGCCCTGGACTATTTTCACATGTGAATAACGCCAGGGTCTATGTGAACACTGGAATAAAACATATCCATATTAAAAACTAGCCAAAAATGAGGACTCTATTAATGAGCAATTGCTCCTAAAATTAATACATGGGGCAAAATAAAGACTAATCAGAGGAGCATGTTAGTTTCTGTAAAATGGCATAGGAAGATGGGCAAATTACTTTACAACATCTTTTACATCTTACTGGACCAATCACCTTCTGACAACATACATTTTCATTTCTCTCTCACTTCACAGCCTCAATCAATACGCCTGTCTCAGAGGCTTTTTATTTTATACAAAATTATACTTGCTGAGCAGTCCAATTTGCAAGACAAAATTTGAAGAGAAAAATCAACATTGACATTGCAACAAAGCATTTACCACATTTGGCCTCAGCTGTAATGAAAAACAGGTGAATAAATAATCTGGGTACCATAAAACGTCAGCTGGCCTCGGGCCACATTTCTTCCTCTCACATTTTCAGCCACACACTCATATAGGCCGGCATCTTCCTGTTGAAAATTTGGGATTTCAAGAATGCTGCTCGATTTGTGCCTCCGAGCTTTTTTGGGTATTTGTTTTCCATCTGCTCTTCTCCAGCTGATTGTTGGAACTGGGCTGTTTTTTAACAACAAAGGAAAAAGAAAAGTCTTTGTTCTTGTAATTGCACTGCAATCCATCAATCAATAGATAGATACTCAATTAACACTTTTAAATCCAGATCATTACTGCTTACAGTTATGATGAGCCTTCAAAGATGTTCTGTGCTGTTTATTGACTGAAATGCAGCTAAGAATTGGTAGATTCTGAGGTATGTTCTAAGAGACTATACTCTAAAGCAGTAAACATTTATTTAAAATAAGAGGACATTTGTCAGTTATATATTCATCTTTATAGTGATTCCCTGCTTTTCTAGACTTTAGAGTTATTTCAATCTTCCTTTAAGCAAAGACTTTTCATAATTGGAAGATGGGTGTATTTTGACATTTATGTCATTGGGATTTATACATCTTTCCCCTAAATTAAAAAAAGAGGTACTTTTCTTTAGAATGAAAATACCAATTTGTTATTTCTTCCAGTAATAATTTGTTACTATGCTACCACTGGCCTAATATAAAAGCTACAGCACACGGAGCATAGTCAGTTGCTCCAAGAGAGATTGGCAGTAGCTACCAATGCAAATGAACTTAAGAAAAATGGTAGCTCAATATAACAGAGCAATAAGCAAGTGAGTAGCTTCCAAGGCTGAACAAGGCAGTGGGTCACAAATGGTGCTAAAAGTATTTTGGGAATGTCACTTCAGTTGTGTACTTTCAATTCCTCTAAAAAGTGAGTTCAAATATTGTTTGCTGTCTTTATATTCCACTTTTTAAACATAAGGTCTTTTTAAAAAATGAATTTTTAGAATTACAAATTAGGCATATGATGGCAAGGATCCAGTGAGATGGTTCCACTGACAAAACCACTACTGCTACTACTGCTACTACTGCTAGCAGAATGAGAGGAGGACAGCAATCTCTTCCTCCTCCTCTCCTCACTGCCAGCTCCCTGGTTATCACACAAACCAGTTTTGGAATTCTCCAGACCGAGTGTTTAGATGGCACAGAGGGCTGTACAGGAGAGGAAAGGGAAGAAAATTCTCCCACACAAATTTATTTATGCCAGCACAATGTTGAGAGGAGGCAAAAATGTTGAAGTCCTGAAAAACCCTCATTTTTTCCTCAGATTTTTTGGGAGAAAGAGCAATTTTGGGAAAAACTGAAATATGTACAATACTTATTTTCATTCCAAGTATAAACTTATTTCACTTCTTTAAGAAACCTAAAATGCTTAATTCATATTTTAGCTAACAGCAACAGCAGCAGCAACATCAACATCCTGCCCTATATCACAAGATCTCAGGGCTGTATATAAGCAAAAACAATTTAGATACTTACTGGCATATTTATGAAATTTAAATTTAATTTATGAAATTATGAAATTTAAAAATAATGCATTTCCCTATCATTTATTTGCAGCACCTGGTGCTCAAAGATACACTTTTGGGATTAGTTTACTAGAACATCTCATTGTGTTCCAAATTTGTACGAAATATCTTTATAATGACATTATGATACTTCATTTATATTAAATCACTCTCTGATTAATTCCTAATATTGAAATTTCCCTTTTCACTGCCATATCATTTGGTATTAGCAAACAATTTACTATATCCTCAAGATTAGTTTCTTGAAGCCAGTTTCGATAATACGTATTCATTAATATGCTAAAACAAGGATGGGAATAGTACAGCCCTCCACTTATTTGTTGACCTGTATTCCCAGCAGCTCTATTCAGCATAACTAATGGTGGGGATTACTGGAAGCTGCAGTTCAGCAACATCTTCCAGACCTGTGTTAAAAGCTGGAATGTCTGTGCCTTGTTCTGATAGCCATCATGTTCATGTACCAAACTGCACCAACTTTTCTTAGGTCCAAAACACATTGCAAAAATAATCCAGTGAGACAGCTTTGACTACCCTGGCTCAGTGATAGGGAATCCTGGGAACTGTAGTTTATTGTGACGCCAGAGCTCTCTGTTAGAGAAAACAAAATGTCTCACAAAACTATTATTCCTAACATTCCCAAGCATTGGGCAGGGCAGTTAAAATGGTCTCGAGATGGATTATATCTGCAGTGTGTTTTGGACCTTAGTAAGCAAAAAGGAGACAGATATAAACAAAGGAAACTATGTTTGATGTAACAGTGTACATAAACATCCCTTTAACATAGCAAACTGAATAGTCCAAGCAAACCTAACATTTTTTTTAAAAAAACCCAGGAGACCAATAGCCCTGGAATGGTGAAAACTGTGCAAAACATAAAATCTACAACGTGATCAGTGGTGCAGTCTCTGCAAACTGTTTCAGTACCTTTGAATGAGTGATAGGCAAAGAACTTACTTTCCCAGTGCAAAACACTCCAGTCTCACAGTTGTTCCTTTTGCAGATGGAACCATTTCTGGGAACTGAACTTCAATTTTTGGCTCGTATTCACCCATCACTCCTGTGAACATATAATAGATGCTAAATTGGCTTGAATTTTGCATCACATATCCTCAAGTATTCCTGAGTTAACCTGGGGCTGTTTTATACATCATTACGTGCCCAATTAATCTGTTCATTTCAAACAGGACCTTGCCTCTAACAGCCGCACACCACAGGCTCCTACTCCCATTTACTGCCAGAGGGAAATTTGTTTTGCAGCACTCAGCCATCTGCCTAAGATTACATCTCATCATAGCTCCTTGCTTTTTCATTTCTGTATATTCTTCTTCTGAAAAAGAAACTGCTAATAAAGTCTAATCAATGCCTTTTGGAGAAAGTAATGCAGAGCAAACAACTGTTGCAAAAACTGTTGATAGAGCACTGTGGGCTTATCAAAGCATCCATGAATATTAAGGAAGAATCTCCTGAAGAGCTGCATTGGTTGTGCTGTTTTTTTTTTTTAATTTTAGTGCCTTAGTAAATCACCCCCCTTATCAGGATTTTTAAAAAAAGAAATGGTATTAAAAGCTGTACATATAAATAAAAAAACCTTGGTATATTTAAGAGAAGTCAGCACATTTGATACAAAGTGAGAAGCTTGTAAAACCAGATCAATATTATTTCCTGGAGCGCAATCACAGTCAAAGCCATGGAAATGGTATCACAACTTAATCCTTTTTAATGCTTTTTGTCCAGCTATAGCAGGAGTAAAGTGTTAAATATAGTAATCATTGGGAAAGCCTATAGTTATAATAAAACAGCAATTGTGTTGTGGATTAAATTAAAACTACAACTTTTAGCAATATAATTTCATGGCCAGTTGGATACTTTGCACCTTGAGATCTATATATTATGCTGCCTGGTCAACTCTCTTTACCTGTAGGTGGGCTTATGAATTCAGGATAGCTTGTTAAGAATTTCTCTCCAAGTTTTGGAATGAAACACTGACTCATGTTTGAAAAAAGGAAAACTACTTCAGCTAAAAGAAGTCTAAAAAGCAAACAAACCACTGTTATAGACACTTTGTCACTCGGAGATGAGGATAGGCTCACATACATGTCAAGAAATGAGTGCTTTGTAGCTGAAATTAGGGGAGGTTACAGTACTGGCATTCTGCAGCTCTTAGGCTGGCTGTACTGTCTACAAAGATATATTTGCCTTTACAATACTTTATAAAACAATGTTTTGGTTGTAACTAAAACAGATCTTACAAAAAACTGATAGTAAATCTCTAATGCTCTGCCTGTAGCATCCAAAGTACAGTACATTAAATCCAGTAGTGTTGTCTCTTGAAACTTTCATTACTTGTGGAAGCATGTAGTACACAACAATATGTTCAGAATGAAATCACAGTCACACACTCAAGAGATACTGTCTGCTGCTTACATTTCCCTTCTTGTTATGTGCAGAGAATAGAGAGTGCTCTACATCATGTTCAAACCATCTTGAATTTCATTTTGGTAGAAAGGCGGGATAGAAATCAAATAAATAAACGTAAGCTTATTTGGAAACTGGTATTTGGAATCATCAATAAAGAATGTGTACTATCTGCTTTAAAGAATGAGTTTATTAGCAAGAGCTGCATATCTGGGACTCAGAAAAGATGATGCTTTCTGCCACTGACTATCAGAAAGGCAAAGAGTGTGGGAGAGACTGGGGAAGTGCATGGGAGGGAGTAAAATCAATTCAGAGTATTATATTCCAGTGAGGAACCAAGAAAACAAACACTACAAAAAAAGAAAAAGAAAGAAAGAAAGAAAGAGAGAGAGAGAAAAGAAAAGAAAAGAAAAGAAAAGAAAAAAGGAACACACCAAAGAACCCTAACTACTTCTCTCCAGCTTGGCAATGACTAGTTGTACATTTCTGGACTTCTAACACACCTAATCACAGAGGCATTATTATGTGGTTTGCATTTTTCCTTATTTTTCTACTATTTGCCTGCTCTGACTAAAACTGCAAGGATGGCAAACACTGCTGATACTACTGTCAGGGATTGGACGATGGCCCTTGAGGTCTCTTCCAACTGTATGATTCTACTATCATACTGCTGTTTCCACTTCTACAATACTACTACAATATTCATAACAACAGATGCTCAAATGAACCTACTAACATCATACAGCTTGAATGAATGTAGAATGGCATGAATTTCCAGAAATACAACAGGAAGGAAGGAGTGAAAACAGGACAAAGTCATTTGGTAGTAGCAGGTGAGGAAGTAAGATAAAACTAGAATGATTATTAATATCTTTCTTGAAAAGACTCAGAAGAGAAAGGATCATGAAAACTCCCAGAAAGATTCCCTCTTCTGAATTTACGCTGACTTATGTCCTATCCAACAACCCTGTAATCAATATCCATTTCCTGAGTAAACATTTAGAAACTCTCATTAACAGGTGTGTGCAGCTCCAGAGTATAGATTAATTTACACACAATGCCACCAGTAGAAAAGAAATTGTTTTTAACTGCTGTAAATTACTTATGGCGACCTCATGAATGAGAGACCTCCAAGTTACCCTCTATACTCAGCAGTCCTGCTCAGGCTTTGTATACTCACATTCGTGGCTTTCTTGATTGAGTCTATCCATTTGTAATGTGGTCTTCCTCTTTTCCTGTGCCTTCTACCCTGCCAAGCATTATTGTTTTTTCTTAGTGAGTCATGATATGGCCAAAGTTCAGAAGTCTCAGTTTTTATTATTATTATTATTACTATTATTACTATTATTATTATTATTATTATTATTAAGCTTTATTTACACAGCACTGTACATACAATATTTTAATTAGACGGTTCCCTGCCCTCAGGCTTACAATCTAAGAAGACATGACACAAAAGGGGAAGGGAGTGGAGGATGCAGCCAGATGCCTTCTGGGAAGGGCTCAGTTCCTTTGGGGAGGCCTGATGGGATTGGCCCACCCCTCTCTCCCTCAGAAGCCATCTTGGCTTCCAGGGAAAGGTCAGGCTTGATTTGCTCTAGGACGCATTTATTTGTCTTTTTAGCAGTCCACAGTATCTACAGAATTCTTCTCCAGCACCACATTTCAAATGAGTTGACTTTCTTTCTATCAGCTTTTTTTCACTGCCCATATATAGAAATGGGAAATACGTTAGCATGGACAATCCTAACTTTAGCTATCAATGATATGCCTTGACACTTGAGCATCTTGTCTAGCTCCTTTAGAACTATCGTTCCAAGTCCTATTCTTCTTCTGATTTCTTGACTGCAGTCTGCATTCTGATTAATGACTGATGTTAATTAGAACCAAAGTAGATTCTCTCTGTAGTTTGAAGCAGCTCTGTTGGTATACTATCGCTTCCTGGTGATTCATTTCTCTCAAGTGTTCTGAGTGTTACTTCACTTTCTAAAATTGTAGGTTTATCTTCAAATGATTCTTCTTTGAATGAATCTTTCCTTTCATTCCACTTATGCAGTTCTTCAGTGTATTCTTTCCATTGACCTTTTATTTCTACTTGGCCACGCAATGTGTTCCCTTGCTGGTTATAGAACATCCCCATTCTCAGTTTAAATTTCTCTTTGATTTCTTGGGACTTGTGGAAGAGGCCTATTGTTATTCTTTTGTTGTTGTTGTTGTTGTCAACTTCTACTTTTCTACCTTGATTATTATAGTAGTTCTCTTTGTTTCTGCACACAAGCTGTGAACAGATGCATTTAGAGTTGTTACTCTATTTCTTTTCCCTTTTACTTTTGCTTTTCACCTTACCTTAATTGCTTAAGACTTTAATCTCTCATCCATTGAGGCTCCTCTTTTTGGCTGCAGGTAGTATCTTTTTGCATTTTGCTGCCCTGACAATCTCCTTAGCTTCAGACAAGGGTCCATCTGGCTCCCGATTAGACTCAATACTGAAAGTCTCTTTTAACATTATCTTTAAATTCTATTGGGATGTTCTTCAGGTTGTATTTTGGCACAATGATTGGTTTATATACAGTGATATATACAGTCGCTTTGTGGGTTGCTTGAAGAATATATTTGCAATGAACATACTGTTGACTTCACAAAATTCAATTCGTTACTCTCCTGATGCATTTCTTAATCCTAGGCATTATTTTCCCTACAATATTTGATTCTGTTCTGTTTCCTTCTTTTGTGTTCCAACACCTATGTTCATCAACTGTCTGTTTAACAAGAAATCCTGTTTTGGTGTGTGATCCATTTTCCCCTGGACTTTAAGATAGAATCTTTGAGTTTCTTCTTCTGTCTCTGTATTTGGAACATAACTGTAATGTTCATAGGTTCCGTTTCTTATTTTATTTCCTCTAGTTTCCCCTGAATCATGCATCCAACATTCCATGTTCCTAATGTGTGTTGTGCAGTTTCAGACTTTCCTTTCACCTCTGAGCACATCAATAGCTGAATGTCCTTTCAGCTTGAGTCCAAGTGCATCATTAGCCACAGTGCTTCTTGTAGTTGTTTTCTGCTGTACCCTAGTAACTTGATGAGTGACTTCAAACCTGGGACTGTCATCTTCTGGCACAATCTCATTCATTTGAGATTGTCTCATCATTCCAAACCCCCATTCAAAAGGTGTTTAGCATGTCTCCTTCTGTTCATTACTAACAATTGTTAGGTATGGTGCCACTGCTGTTGTCTCTGAGAGATCTTTTGCCAGTGTCACCCCATTACTACTACTGTCCAGTAGCTGGCTGGCACTTTTAGTCTGGCCCCCGAGCAAAAGCCTGTCTGACATGGAAGATCTGACTAACAATACTGCTACCATCAGTGTAGCCTCTTGTCTCACAGGAGTGTGCAATTCCACCTATGTGGAAGGATAATGTCATAATGAGAGAAAAGAAGCAAGGCATGTCTTATATTCTCTTAGAGCAATCAGCAGCAAACAATCATAAAAAAAAACAACTGATACCCAACCATGAAATAAAGAGACCAGACACATAAACTGGATGCATAAAAGGGGCCATTTATTCAGCCTGTAACCTATTTAATGCGAAACTCTTCAACTTCCAGACTTAAAACTTCAACACTCTTGAGGGAAATCGACTACAGTGAAAAGCCTGGTGTGGGTCCAGCTGAAGCCAGGTGTCAATCCCAGACCACCTCTTCAGCCTTCCCTTTGATTCAAATTATATCCTCAGTCAGTCCTAGGGAGGTAAACATAAGGCATTATCCCCCAAACTCCCTAAAGTTTGTAAGTTTGACCAAAACCCCTATGTCTACCCCAAAGGCAGGTTCTTTCACAACCCCCAGGTCCCTTGACCTGTCTAAACTGTTTCAGAGCCCAACATTTCACTGCAAAGGGGTGCTACTGGTGTGCACCAAATAGTTCTTTACCCCCAACCTATTTAGCAGCCACCCAAAGCCAATTACTAGTCCCTGCACACAGTATTGGGTAGGCAAAAACCCCAGGAAAAGGGGAAAGGAAATTCCTACCTGGCCCCAAAGCGACCAACCAGGTTCATGATTTTTCCAGCACCACAAAAGGGACACTTTTACAACTCTCTTCCTCAGGAAGAGAACGAAAGTGCTACGACAGCATTTAGAGAGGCACAAAGAAAGCTGCTACTTTCCCACTCCATTTTGTCTTTGTTTTCTCATCGGGTAAGGAGGTTAGGATAGAGATTTATGTGGTGTTAGCACAAAATTTGGTTTGTTTGTTTTCTTGCTACTTTATAATGGTGAATGATGCAAACCCGGGAAAGCATTTGCTCTCTTAGGATAGCCTTTTGAAAGACACAGGATACTGACAGTGATCTGTGGCATGCAAGTCATACTTCTGCCTTGTGTGTATTTTGTTTGACTTACTTTATGTGGCAATGCATCTTATATAATATGGAACGTGGGGCCTTGAAGCAAAAAGAATAAAATAAGACAAGAATAGTAAAAGTTGAATAAACGCAAGCATTAACGTATATTCATTCTATGCATTTTTAAAATTTCCCTTGCTGCAGATGTTTGAATTTACTCTTTTCTCCAGCTACACAGAATCAATTTTAATAGCCTCGGTTAGAAGCAGGTGTCTTCCAGATATTTTGGATTAGTATTTCAACAGTTGCTTACTATGCTGGGTGAGACTTATGGGAGTTATAGACAAGAACATTTGGAGTGTGCCAAGTTGCTTAAGTGGCTATTCTGGGAGTTGTGGCTCAAAATAATACCTTTTCCAGGTCTTCCTGCAACCTATTCTAGAATAGATCCAATCCTTTTAATAGAAAGCCCAAGCTACAATGTTAACAAAATCCATGAAAACTGGGGATGGAAGTAAGCATGAACAGCAACCATGGAAGCTGAACAGTAAAACCACGGGAACTGAAAAGTAAAATCTGGCAGTGGGGAACAGCAGCCACAGGAGCTGAACAGTGCTATTATACCCTGCAATATGAGAATTAGCACATGTTCAAGGGCAGGCAGCCTACCTCCCTTACCTTTAGAGATAAATTCTCTGGCACCTTCTGAAAATAGGTTTGATCCACAGGTAATTTATAAGGGAAAACAAGCCATTGTGTTTGTAAAATAATTCACTTGTGCTGAAAAAGAAAGATTAGGTTGACAATCACAATACAAATTGGCCAAGGCTTGCTTGATTGCCTGCCTGCCTGCCTCCTTTCCCTTCTTTGTTTCTTCTTGTCAACATGCTAGAAAAGAAAAAGAAGAAAAAGAGCATTTCATTCCTCTTTCCCAACTTCTAAAAGGTGTGAACTGATAGCCTTTTCACTAGGCTCCAACTCAGACTATGCAAAAATACTAGCTCTCCTATAAAATTTGCCAGGATGTATGTATCTGAAGAACCACCCAAACTCAATTGATTCCCTCAGACGTGACTCCACTTCTTTTCAAAAATAAAATCTGAAACTCTTAAGGGAGTGCCTCTTTCTCTATACATCTGCCCCAAGTCTGTTGGAGGGACCTTCCTCTGTGCCCCACTACTGGAAGGAAAATATTGTGGGAGGACTTAGGAGAGGGCCTTCTTGGCTGTGGTATCTTGTTTATGGAATACCTTTTCAGAAGCCCAAGTGGCACCAATGCTATCATGGCAGCGCAAAGTCAAAATATGGCTCTTTATCAAACCATTTGGGGCTTAACTGATTTTATCCCTTTTGCAAATATTGTCAGCTTAATTTTAGTCTTTTTAATTATTGTTATTTATTGTCCTAAACTGAGGTTGTTATATACCACTCTGAGATCTTTGGATATAGGGCAGGATAGAAACAAACAAACAAATAAATAAGAACAAGGGGATGTTTTTCACAAGGGCTGCAGCTAGCTTTTTATTTTCCAGGCATACCGATGGAAGCTATGCAGGGGCTCTCTCTTTGTTCTTCTGCTAGCAGTCAAAGATCTTTTCATTCAGGCAAGCCTTTGGCACTTTGTCTGGGTTGCTGAGGAAAGGGGGCTTTTAATCCAGGCTGCTGTCACCTTTTGTGTTTTGCTTCTGTTCTTTTCCATCTCAACTGATTTGTTTTTAACTGCTTTAAAAGTTGTTTTCATCCATCTGTGGTATACTTTCACTCACACTGGTTTCCTTCATTTCACTGTCAGTTCTCTTGAGTCTCCAAATAAGGTGCAAATCCTCTTTGTGTTTGTATTTGTGTGTATGTGTGCATTTGTATATGTGTTTGTGAGGGTCTCACACAGTTTTCCAGATGGAAAGTCTTTGGGACTTGTGACAGAATTATATAGTCTGGGAGTTGCAAGAGGTGGCTTTTCAAGAGAAGAGTGAGCAAAAGGCTGAGTTACAGCTTGGGTTCATCCTTTCTCAGCATGGATGAAAGCTAACAGCCTTTCCATCTCCACATCACAAGTGGACACACAGCGAAAATCAAAGGAGAGAGGTAGTCAACAAGTTGTACTATGCAGTGAAAAGTAATAAGGGTACTTCAAGTGAACAGATTACCAGGTGTAAGAGGCTATGACTCCTCACTGCTGTTGTTACTTGTTCTTTGAACACTGATTACTACAGGAACTTATGGACAAATCGAAGATTGCCTGAAAGTATACTTAGGACAAATGGTAGAAAACAACTCCAAACATGAAGGCATGTCTTACTAGAGAAGGATATAAGCAAAGACTACTTGTTAAAGATTTTATACTACATAGATTGCCTTTTATCCTCTTTT
Source organism: Sceloporus undulatus (assembly GCF_019175285.1). Taxonomy (NCBI): domain Eukaryota; kingdom Metazoa; phylum Chordata; class Lepidosauria; order Squamata; family Phrynosomatidae; genus Sceloporus; species Sceloporus undulatus. The sequence goes on along the minus strand of NC_056523.1, from coordinate 42,348,537 downwards.
TGTAACAATGAAATAAATACTCCCCTGCAGAGGAGCCACAAACAGGTCTAATATTGATCCAGAGAACTGTCTAAACAACAAAAAAGTCCACTCTTACTATTGCTTGGCTGTCCCTGTTTTTGATATATTTTAGCTCCCTGTGGAGAAAATGCCAGCTGGTATTGAAAGTGCCTGACCAATGGGTGAAAGAGCACTTTCTGATTGTACTATGGAATAGAAAGAAACAGTCCAATTTAAGTCAACAAGAGAATGAAATATTGCTTCCCAAAAGCACTAAAGTGACATCTGAAGTTTTAAGTTTGAGGAGCTTTGAGAGGCAGGCAAGGGTGCAGAATTAAAAGCAAAAATGGAGCAGTCAGCTATGGGACACAGCTATTTTATAGATGGTTGGTTTTGCACAGAGGATGAGAGAGAAAGGGAAGAAGAAGAGACAGGTATTTCAGGATGCAGCACTATGCCCACTTTCCTGGAAGGCAATCCCATTAAGTGAACTGGGTAAGGAATATAGGGTAGATTTACAAGTGACTTAACATATAGTCATTTAAAACATTTCCCCCATTTCCCCCCTCTAGTTACAGTGTGCTATGATGTATCCCAAATATCTGCAAACTCTCATGTTGCCACAATGTGGTTCAATTAATTTCTGTTGTGTCTATGTTAGGGACCAAATATATATAGAAACTGGAAATTGTTCCTTTCTAGACAATAACAATGAGAGCAGCTGATCAGCATGGTCAAAATCTAAAAAAGGAATAGCCATGCTGGCTGGGGGAATCAGGGAGTCAAAGTCCAAAGAAGTCACTTTTCAAAGCTCTGTATATATGTTCTATTAAATGGGCACTTATACCTTGTATGCCAACCCCCCAACCACCAGAGCAACTGCATTAGAAATAGTAGCAACAGAACAAGAAGGCAGATCAAGAGGAAGGCTGAATTTGCACTACACAAACAGTGCAGTCTGACATCATTTCAACTGCCATGGCTCAGTACTGTGATATTCAAGGAGCTGTAGTTTGTCGTGATGACAGATTTCTCTGACAGAAAAAGTTAAATGACTCACAAAACTACAGTTCCCAGAATTCCATAGCATTGAACCATGGTAGTTAAAACAGTGCCAAACTGCATTATTTCTGCAGTGTGGATGCAGTCCAAGTCTGGGAAAGAGAAGAACTTGTCTTTTTGTTCAGTGATGTAGTCCCAATAAAAATTTCCCAAGGTGCAGTATGAGACTTGAAAGAAGCTGCCATTGGGGGCCAATGGAAAATGCAGAAGACCTCTGCAGTCTAGAATACTGTTAACAGGCCCGCCCTGCACATTATGGTCCTGATCCTGATTGAGATCCTTACTCAATGGTAATGTTAAAATACACATGGAAAGGTAAAGTGGTCATGTAACAGAATGCGTACTATTGCCCATATTCACTAGATAACAAGGTAATACCTATATGTTACCACATCAGGGTAAATAATCTAAATCCTGAATAATTATCCAAATACAGTCACCCTTTTGAACTCGCGGGGATCTGTTCCGGACCACCCCCCCCCGGTGAGTTCAAAATCCCACGTATATTCAAAGTTTGAATAAGGTGTGTGCATGTGGAGAGCATGCCATGCACATGCACCCCATTAAGATTAATAGCAGTTGCCCCTCTGCGGATTTCAAGTCCATGGACTTGGGGGTGACTGTACAGTATTGTGCAGGAAAGACACAGATGGGAATCAATCAATCAATCCTCTTTTCCCTCCCCACAGATGGTAACTGTTGGTCAATAAATATCCATACCTTTTTTATTACTAATCTTCCTTCATATACTTATCATAATTAAGTGAGGAAAGTAGTTCCAAGCAGCACATGTAACATCAAAATGACGAATTGCACAGTTCTGTATATTTTACATTTAGTGGGAGAGGAACATCATGAAATTTCTCTGTGTTACACTTATTCATGTAATTGGGACATTAAACATTGATGAATTTGCCTCTTAGTCTACTAATTTAATGGTGAAATGCTCTAATGAAAATCATCTGTCATATATATTGAGATGTACTGGACATGTCAAACTCAATTTAAATAGAGAGAATCCAGATGTAGCTGTCAGCAGGTTACTACATACATACAGTTATCACTTGTATTCTTTTGGCTTTTTGTACTTTGTATTCCTGAAAGTTGGGTGTGAAGACACTTTGCATCTGACCAAACTGAAGTGAATGAACACTTATGTGAAGTGCATTTATACGTGAACATCACTATAAAAGAAAATCTGGTAGTTGATAATTATAAATAGAGGTTTCATGCTATTCTGTGATGTCTAATTTTAAAACCCCTATTTAACATTTCTTCAACTGTACTAACACTTCAGTCCCAGAGAAACCTGATCATCTTGTGCTGACATAAATGCTGCTTGAACTTTCCTGCTGAACTCAACAAAGTTTCCCAGCGTATCTAATAAAAAGTAAAATGCACTTTAAGTGCATTTCAAGAACATTTGTGAGAATGACTTCAGGAGGGCAACTGTAAATATAGCAGAGTGGGTGCAAAACAAGAATTCTTTACAGAATAGCTCATACCTACACACTTTACAGTCATCACCATAACAAATCATTATATTAATATATTGTTTCAAGAGTTCTAACAAATATAAGTCTCACTGTTCCTTTCTATAAAACAAATACTCTGAGATTCTCAGTGATGCAGCAGAAGAAAGTGTCTCAGGCCTACAACTAATACCATAAAGCCAGAATACTTCATTTCATTCAGCACACACATGATTGTCCAGTACCATTCAAGATTCTATGTATACATGACCAGAATACATGTTTTTCCTGAATACAGAGATTAAGTATGTGAAATTATTTGAATAGTCAGAAGTGCTACACAAATTCTATGCATTACATATACTAACCACTATCTAAACATGTACAAGCATCTGATTAATGCTAGTGACATTGCCAAGTAAGAACAGACCTCTGAAAGCTGTACTTCCATGTAGCAATGTGCCAGACAAGAGCAATAACTTCCTAAGAAAAATAAATTATAAATCTAAAATAAGGCTAGTCATGTCCACTTAAATAGAATAAATGATGCTTTGATTAATCAACCTCTTCACATTTATATCCTGGTCAAACAGTTTTACATGTGTGAGAGAGGTCAATGTACCAGTAACTCAATGAGTTTCTTAGTGCCTGGGAGTTTGAATTTAAATTTTACAGTTTCGGAGGCAAAACTCTAACAAATACACCCTACCATTACAACATCTATAGTAATATAATTATTTGAGTAAAAACAGCCTTGACAATTAACTCCTCTTCTGTCCATTTCTCATAAGGAAGTGAAAGCTCAAAATGTCATGAAACATACCATCGTTTCTCAGGATTAAAGGTGTTGTAGGTCCCAGCACTCTGTTGTTGGTTACAGTGTTGGTCACCACACATGTGTAATTCCCCACATCAGATTTCTCCACTTTAGCTATGTACAAATTTCCAGTTTCTTGAGAAACAAATCGGCGATTATCTTGGTGCACAAATGATGGATATTCATTAAAAATCCAAGCATAGATCAGTTCTGGAAATAATAAAAAGGTGTTATACATATTATTACTGTTAATACAATAGAACTATTTTCATTTTTTTAAATGAAAGAAAGATGATGAAGTAATAAATTAAAGAAAATGCATTGTAAACAGATATACCTCTTTTCCAAACATTATTTTCCCCATACAAATCAAATAATACCCAATAAAACAATTTAACACTAAATGCGTGTTTGTGTTTTGCAGGGATGAAAGGGTTACTTGAAGATGGTTTTTTTAAGTGCTAGAACTGTTCCATATGTGTGTGTGTGCGCGCGCACACACACAATATCTAGTACACAAGTTTTCTGTAGTATTAAATAAATAAATAAATCTTCACAGTGGCTGCAAGCAACCTGCTAACATGCTAAAACAAACAGGTTAATGTTTTCCAAAAGACCCTCAATCATATGAGTGGAGCCTGTCCAAAATCCAATAGTGTGGGCATTTGGGGGGAAAAGTTGAAGGAGAAAGAAGGAAAAGTTTTGTTTATATTAACTAGACTCAAAAGTACACAAGACACAGACAAATATTCTGCAGATATTCACATTAATTACTGGACTATCCTGAAGCCCCATGAGCTGGAAAAAGCACGTACAGTTGGCCCTCTGTATCCACTGATTCAAGTATCCATTGCTTGAATATAGATAGATAGATAGATAGATAGATAGATAGATAGATAGATTCAAGTATCCATTGCTTGAAAATATATATATATATATATATATATATATATATATATATATATATTCCAAAAATCAAACCTTGATTTTGCCATTTTATATAAAGGACACTATTTTACTACCCCATTGTATATAATGAGACTTGAGCATCAACAGATTTTGGTATCCATGGGGGGGTGGAGGGTAGGGTTGGGGGTCCTAAAACCAAACCCCAGTGGGTACCAAGGGCCCACTGTGCTGCTTTATAAACAGGGGAGCAAGAAGACTGGTTCTACTGCTTCCAGCTTTATCCTGGATAGTAGTGTTTACCAGGATGCTACTTATTATGCAGAATGTTCAGTTGGATGAACTGTGTGTGTGTCTATTCCAGGAAGGAGAAAAATCTGGGAGTTGGAAACACAGTTCTAGCACTATCCAGACATCCAACTACAAGAAAGAAGTGATACTGGAAGTAACTACAGCACAGAATACTATACATGTTGTGTCTCCCTTACTTGGAATTCTGAACTCTAAAACATCCCAAAATTGTCCACATGGGTAGCTGTGATACTGATACCTTTGCTTTCTGATGCTTCAGTGTACACAGGCTTTGTGTATCCAAAACATAGCATTTCAAATAAGGGGGACTCAGCCTGTATTATATTTACATTGTTTAACTGACAAATGTGTTCAGAGTATTAACAAATGTGTTCAGAGCTTAAGTAACAAGGTCTTAACATTTGTTAAAATGTGTTTTTGTTTGTTTATAAGGTTCTGTTTCCTCATAATGTTGCACCATCAGCCCCATACTACCAGTTTGAACTGATACTAGTCCTGAAATACACTCTGGCAACATCTATTGTCCAGATAAATGGGACATAGGAAAGCTACATTCTCCGTCTACAATAACATGACCTCATACATCAAGTCAAAAGAGAGCAGCTGCCAGAAGCTTGCTCCATCGCTACCCTCAAAGCACCAGAAGCATCACCTATTGAAATTTGTAAATAGGAACTACTGCCTGAATGCATGGTTATTTCCTATTCCTACAAATTGCATTTTCTTTAGTGTCACATATTTTATAATATGTATAAAATATATACATATTATATTTTACATTATATATATATACATCTTGAGGGGGAAAGGGGCCTGTTATGTTATGTTTTATTTTGACTTTGTATTGTACTTCTTGTTGTACACCGCTTTGATCTAATTTGGAAAAGCGGTATATAAATAAACATTATTATTATTATTATTATTATTTAAAAAACAAAGGCAAGGAGGGACTGTGTTATTTCCATGCTCTTTCAGCTGAAGGATGGGACAAAGCATCTATAAATAAAGTTATTGTTTTGTACCTTTAAGTCATTTCCAACTTATGTCAATCCTAAGGCAAACTTATCATGGGGTTTTCTGAAGTGAAGAGTGTGTAACTTGTCCAAAGTCAAGCAATGGGTTTCCATGGCTGAGCAGGGATCCGAACTGTGGTCTCCAGAGTTGCAGTCCAATGTTCAAATCACTACACCATACTGTCTTTTTACCAATCAGTTAATCAATCCAAACACTGTAAGGATCAAATTTCAAATTCCTTGATAATCACTAACATCACCTTCCATGTGCAAATAATTTTTAAATGGATGGGTAAAATCTTTAGTTGTTGCCTGGTTCAACAACATACAATGGGCCCTTGGTATCCACTGGAGTTTGTTTCCAGGATCCCCCCGTGGATACAAAACTGTGGATGCTCAAGTTCCATTAAATACAATGGTATAGTAAAATGGTGTCCTTTATATAAAATGGCAAAATCAAGATTTGCTTTTGGGGATGTGTATGTATGTGTGTGAGTCTGAATATTTTCAAACCGTGGTTTCTTGAATCTGTAGATAAAAAAATCCATGGATACAAAGGGCTGACTGTATTATTCTCAGGTCAAAACATGAGATCAGGCGCCAAGTCCTTGTGATGACACAAGGATGCATCTTTATTATGTCACAGAGATGGGGCAGGCAATGGGTTGTCAGGTGGGTAAGAATTGCTTTTGGGTCAGCTGATCATTGAAATGGGCCATATGGGCAATCTAAGTAAAATCTAACAATCCAAATATTATGGCAATCTAGAGTGGGTGGGTGCGTGGGAGGAATGACAACATGCTTCAGCAAACGGGCAAATTGCAAAATGTACCCATGAGTTGCACTAGTTGCTGCCATTTCTTACTTACAGCACATATAAAACATGGGCCTTATGTTCTGGTGGAGTGTGTAGAAGACTCACAACCAGCCCTGGGGAACTTTTTTATCTTCAGGTCCTAAGCTGCGGCAAAAATGGATACTACAACAATGTTCATAAGCAGTGACATTGCCAATCTGCTCCATGCTTTGTTCAAAAATGTTACAGTGGATCCAGATGCATCCATCTGGCTTCACATCTGGCCCACTGATGTTGCATGAATGCAATACAAATATACAGTAAATGCCATAGGCAGATGGTATGCCCATGTTTTAAAGTCATCTCTTTCACACACACAAATTAAACGTTGTCCTCCACCAATACCACTTGTCTTGAGATTTGCCTGAAGACCCAGAGAAACGGAACAATTCCATGAGACTTCAGCTGATACCTCAAGAAGTGGTAATCCTATCTCTAGATTGCAACCTGGCAGATATCTCACACCAGAATAAATGATTGGTTTAGAATTAGAGTGGGTGACCAAACTGGTGAAAGGTCTGGAAGCCATGCCCTGTTAGCAATGGCTTAGGGAGCTGGGTATGTTGAGCCACAGAAGAGAAGATTAAGAAGCGACACAATCTTCATGTTTAAATATTTGAAAAGTTGTCATAATAAGGAGGGAGAAAGCTTTTTTTTTTGATGATCCAGAACCTAGGACACAGAGCAATGGATTGAAGCTGCAGGAAAAGAAAGTCCACCTAAACATTAGGATGAACTTCCTGATAGTAAGAGCTGTTTGACAGTTTGACTGTTTGACACTGCCACAGAGAGAGGTGGAATCTCTTCTTTAGAGGTTTTTAAACAGAGGCTGGATGGCCATGGGTCAGGAGTTTGGTTGTGTCTTCCTGCATGGTGGGGGTTGGATTGGATGGCTTGTCATCTTTTCCAAATCTATGATCCTATGAAATTCCACAGACCACACCTGCTTTTCAGCAGAGATGGGAAACTTAGTTCATTGTTAGTGAACTGTTACTGAGACAGATGCTGAGCTCATTAACAGTTAAACAATTTATTCTTTAGTTTTTTGTGGGTTTTTTGGGCTATGTGGCCATGTTCTAGAAGAATTTCACACATAGCCCAAAAAACCCACAAAAAACTATGGATGCCAGCCATGAAAGCCTTCCACTTCACAATTTATTCTTTTCTATTAACTGTTCCATTTCTTGCTCCAAAGCCAACTATCTTCACTGAAGTCTGAATCCTATTGATGGTCCCAAGCAGAGTGGATCCAGGGAATCAATTATTCAAAGCTAGGGTCAACATTTTTGTAAATACAACTGATTCTATAGGTTTATTCTGGATAGAATAGGATTCGGGCCCATGACAGAGAAAAGAGAACTGTTTGCGTATGGACATCTATTTTATTTTTGGAAAGCCGTAGAATTCATACACACAATGTATTATTAATAATGTTTTCAGGTACCAAGTAATTATCCCTTTCAGCTCATCCTCTCGGAATAAATTGAAGACAAAGGCCCTGAACAGACCGTCAATAAACACTGGCATCAGGGCAGAATGGGGGCATGGCAACCAGAAGCTGCGTGCCCCAACTCCACCTCTGCCCCCACCGAATAGTGGGAGGCATAATGGCATTCTCTTGGGGCAAAGTGTACATGCGCTATACCAAAGAAGTGCCGAAAAGTCGTGGCGCTGGTAGCTATGGCTCCCTTTCCACAATGCAAAAAGAAGCCACTTTTTGTGGCTTCTTTTTCTGCCATGGACTTTCTGAGTTGGGGGCATAGTGTGTGGTTGCCGTGTCCTCGATCTGGCAGGGAAAGCGGTGGCATCCCACCGTCCCTTAGTTGCTGTCTGTAAAGCCCTTAAGTATTGAAAGACTTATGTCTTGACAGTATAATAATGAACAGTCTTAGGAGTATATACTGTATATCTTTACTCAGAAAGAGTTTTCTTTAGTAGATATGGTTTGCTACAACTGGGAGTGTCAGAAAAGAAATGAAGTACTCATCAACTGCATTATGACTAATTAGATAATAGTCCTAAATTTGTAGCATATCTTTGGATATTATCTAAGATGGGACAAGTGGGACAGGTTTTGCAAGTTGAGTCTAGTACTTAGGTTAATTTACTATCACCTCCCTGTATTAATATAGGAATAATACCCCAAACATCTTGGAAAACTCAGGAAATTAAGAATCATTAAGATGTTGCAGCTTTATTGGAGGGATGCTAATTGTTCTGGAAAAAAAGAATATATTTTTAATACTCTCTAATGAGTAATCATTGTAATAGTCCTCAGCCTCTGTGATGCTTAAGAATAAATACACTGGGCTCAGTCCACCAAGCAGATTTGTTGCACAACCTCCATTCATTTCACAAGGGCTTGCGTGGGCTCCATTGTGCTCTATCGTTTCATTGTTTACTAACGAAGGATGAAGGCATGTAGATTGTTGGGCTTTTATCATAACAAAACCCCCACAGGGCTGGAGACCATCTTCATAGACTTTTTGGAAGATATGATAATTATGTTTATGTGGGACTATCTAATCATTGTATTTACACATGTGCATCTAATTATGAGTAACCCCATGCTGATGTCAAGAGGATACTCCTAGTAAACAAGGTAGCGCTTCTCAGCAGGCTTAATTTTTTTTCTGCAAGTAATTAGCATTCGTTTTTGTTTTAATTTACACTTGCCAAACAATTAACTTGTTTCCTATAAACGTCGGCAACAGTAGGCAGCCTTTCCTATGTTAGCATGCTTAGAGATGTGTTTTTGTGTGTGTGTGTGTGTGTTTTAAAAGCTTTCAATTATTCTCCACAATCTCCAAATGAAAGAAACACCTGGACACAGAAACCTTGTAGACAACACAAAAACAGTCCATTTACCAGCCCTCTTCACATTCACAAGGGAGTTGTTGGAGAATTTGTTTGAAATCTATGACCACTTGGATGGGGCAAATCACAGAGATCTCTCCTATTACTTATTAGCTTCCGGGTGCAATACAAGGTGTTGGTTATCACCAATAAAGCCCTATATGGCTTGAGTCCGAATTACTTAAGGAACGCCTCTCCCAACATAATCCACCTCTCATTCTCAGGTCATCTGGAAAAAATCTTTTGGAAATACATCCAACCAGACTAGTTTCAACATCTCAAAGAACTTTTACATCAATGGCTCCGAAACTGTGAAATGGCCTCCCGGAAGAGATCCGTCTCATCACCTCCTTGGAGGTCTTCAAGAGGGAGGTTAAGACGGATCTCTTCCGACAGGCCTATCTACCCAATCTTTTGTAAAGAGATGTGCCATTCTTCTATTCAGGTTTCAGAACACTACACCAATTGTTATTGATCGTACTATTTTAACTGTTTTATTTGTTGGATATTGTATGTTTTAACGATGTATTTTATTGTACATACTGGATTGTAATCCCCCTCGATCCACCTGGGAGAGGTGGGGAAATACAGTTGTTGTTGTTGTTGTTGTTGTTGTTATTATTATTATTATTATTATCATCATCTTTCCCACCCCACTGAAAGGGAACACAACACATCACTATGCAACTGGCCCTACTAATGTGGTTTCATGTTCTAAATGAGTGATCCCTTCTTCAGGGCATTTGTCTCACAAATGCCAAGGTAAGATGTTAATATTTGCTGTGCACTGTGGTAAGTACAGTGCAAGAGACAGAATAGAGTTTCAGGGCAGGCCTTGCCCAGCAGGGCATGAGGCAGTTGCCTCAAGTGGCAGATTCACTTATGTTCACTTATGCTTTCATCCTTCTTTTTAAATTCTTCTTTTTAAAACAGAACTCTTTGCATGTGCTACATATCTCTCCCTGGCCCCTAAACTGTTCTGTTACCCTCAGGTAACAGAGGATGCTACTCCAGCACAGTATTGAAGGAGAATTCAACTTCCAGTCCATTCAACCTCAGTAACTGAGGTTTGGCCATTTTGGCCTTTGCCTCAAACATAATTAAATAAATAAATCTTGGCCCAGCCCCAGGGAGAATAGATGCAGCATGAACAGATTCACATGTTCACCACCCACAATGTGTCACCACAGATCACAGTCTTTTTAAAATGATCTCCCAAGAAATAGTAACACAAGATCTGCTGTTCATGGTGACTCAGTGTAGGGTGACTGATGCAGTCATTTCAGATTTTATCTAATAAGTCTACTTGTCATGTGGATTAATGTTATATGAGAACATTCCCATGCAACCATTTTTTGTATGTGTGTGGGTGTATTTTAAAATCAGATCCACTTTTTAAAGATAATTATGTAGAAATAGACATTTTAGAAATCATTTTTCTTTGTTTCATTGTGAAAACAACATTGGACCATGCCATATCTTCAAAAAATAAACAGAAATAGCCAAGTAGCCAATGCTGTACTTTTATAAGACATTAGTTGAATATATTTTAAAATCTAATTATTCACATTTTTTAAAAGCTTGTATTTAAAGCAAACACAATAGACAGCCATTAAGGTTTTCTTAGACACTGGCTAATATGTATACAGTACTTCAGATTATAAGCATTTATATTCTTCTACATATCAGAAGATATGCAAAAATATACCCTAAATTATAAAGATTTATATTGTTCTGTGTATCAAGAGGAACACAGAAATGTGCAGGGTAAATGTGACTGAATTCAGTAATAGCAGCATGTAATATATACTATAAAATACTTATTTTGATTTCCTTGGAGATGCCTATGTGCTCTTTGTGTCTGTTCAAACTTGACAAATTTCTTCTGATAAGGCTTCACATACTAATTGCTCTGGAAGTGACAGGCAGTTCCTGTCCCATAGGCAATTTGTAACAACTGAGTAAACAGACACTTAAAATACAGCACAAAATGGCTTTTGGTGAGGAACTGAAATACTATTAGAACTTATAACAACAAGGTGCCTGCCAGTACTGACAATGTATACACAGCAGAAGGGCAATTTATGGCTTCTCAGATAGCATCACCATCTATGCTGTCAAATTTTATCTGAAAAGTCTGGGAATATAACCAAATACAGACTTTCGATTTTTATTTTTATTTTTTTAGCAAATCAAAAGGATGCTTTTTAGAACCAGATGCCTCACTTGTGAGGCAGCATTTATGCATCTTTATCTCCTTATTTCTCTTTGCTTTATCACATTGCTTTGCTATTTGCAGAGTTTGTTGCACACTCATCTAGCCAATGAATGAAGCAAATAAAACATATACTTAGTCAACCCTTCTTCCCAGGGACTAGGGACTGAATCCATGCTCAGCCATGGAAACTGATTGGGTGACCTTGGGCAATTCACAATTTCTCAGCCTCAGAGGATGGCAATGGCAACCCCCCTCTGAAGAAACTTGCCAAGAAAATCCCATGATAGGCTTGCCTTTGGGTCACCATAAATCAGAAATGAATTGAAATCACATAACAGCAACAAGAACATTAATATATTTCCTGCCTCGAATTCATTTCTAAGAACTGTAGAAGAGGAAGACTTTTATGTAACACTATACACAGTATAGGGATGGAATGGCTATGGAACAATGCCCAAATGTGGTTTAAATTTGGTTAACCTGCCCACTTGGGAAAAAGTGAAAAGAAAAACAGCTGCTGTAAAGTTGCTGAATCTTTTGTTGTTGTTCTCAGCATAGCAAAACAGTACATCTTTTGTCAACTCTGCAGAGCCTTAAAAGCTGCACAGTTGGAATACAGTACAAGTCTCTGAAGCAAAGTTGCACACTTAGGCTCCTTACAGATGGGCCTAAGCTGCGCCGTCGTTGCGCCAGGAATACACGCGAGTGGCAGCGCTTCCGGATGCGCCTTGCCCCTCGTGCATATTCCGTATGGCAAGATGGTGGCACCCTATACAGATGGGCGCTGCCATCTTGACGTAATAGACGCGCAGCGTCCGGACATCTAAACCCGGAAGAGACATCACGAGTGCGCACTTTGGCACTTGCGACGTCTCTTCCGGATTGCCGGAAGGAGCGCGATTTTCGCGCTCCTTTTTTACAGCGCGGGGGAGTCACGCAGTTTGGCTGCAGCGGCTTCCCCGCGCTGCAACTGGCAGCGGCCCAAGACTGCCCCTTTTGGGCGGTCTGTAACGGGCCTTAAACTAAGTAAAACTGTAATTTTTATAAGCATCTGAATGGTTCAACACTGAAAATGGGAGATCAAAGCAGAGCATTTCTGGAATGCTAAGCCCTAAAGCTCCACACCTTAACGGTAAAAGGTATGAATATTTCCCCCTCTAATTCACTTCATCCCCACTAAGGTTGCTCCTCTTCTTCTTCTGCCCCTCTTTCTCAGCTGGTGTGTGTGTGTGTGTGTGTGTGTGTGTGTGTGTGTGTGTGTACAACTTGCTACTGAGAATCAGGGTAGGGAGGCAGGTCAAGAAAGAAGGCGAGTGCAGCAGCAGAAGAGGGTGCCCAGGAGACGAGCAGCCCTGGCAGGATGAAGCAAATTGAAGCAAATTTGTAGGGATCAGAAATAACAGGGAATCAGAGAAAGCAGGCAGGTCAATATAAGAGGTGGGGTTTTCAAGCTATCTGGCCATGTTCTGGAAGAGATTATTCCTGATGTTTTGCCAGTATCTGTGGCTGGCATCTTCAGAGAATGCTGGCATGGAAGATACATGTGACCCTTGGTTGAGAGGAAGTGATTTACATGTCCTTTTTGAACTGTGGTGCCCAGAACTGGACACAGTATTCTAGGTGAGGCCTGACCAAAGCAGAATAGAATGGCACTATTACTTCCCTTGATCTAGACTCTATACTTCTATTGATGCAGCCTAAAATTGCATTGGCCTTTTTAGCTGCCGCATTGCACTGTTGACTCATGTTCAACTTATGGTCTACTTGGACTCCTAGATCCCTTTCACATGTACTCTTGTTCAGCCAGGTGTCCCCCATCCTATATCTGTGCATTTCAGGAATAAACTCTTCTAGAAAACAGCCTCAAAGCCCCCAAAACCTACAAAAAACCTGTGGATGCCAGCCGTGACAGCCTATGACTTCACACTTGTATTTTTGTCAAAGAGTTAAACTCTTTGTGTACAAGGTCATATTTATTACAACCCACTCTAAAGCTCTGGAGCAATAAAGCAAATTAAACAGATACAAGAGAAGTGTTAAATATCCTAATATCCCTCAAGCTCTCCAAGGGAGACTTGAACAATCCAAGCATTTGAATCTTCAAACAGAAATGAAGATGACATGCAAGAGCTGAAACGAATCACAAAGGCATAGATTCCTTTGAAACCACAGACAGGACTGTGACATGGGATGATTCTGGCAGTAAGTAACAATAACAAAAACAACAATGAAAACAATGGAATTAAATTACTTTCTAAAATGCTCAAGGCAGAACAGTGATAAACTACTTAGGACTCTAAGTTAAAAATTAAGGTATCGTTAAGTACATACATTTTCAAATCTCTTGTTTCATTTAAGTACTAAGAAATTGCTAGCTTGGGCAAATTACATATTGGAAGATGAATCCAGTTTATAAAATCTGCCAAAGGCAAATGGACCTCAAAAGATGCCAAGAAACAACTGGAGGATTTTGGAAAATGTGTTACACTAGATGCATCAACTTGCTTCTTCATCAGTAGCAATGATCATGAAAGAGTCTTAACAGATATGGCTTCAAGCGCATGAATGAACTCTCCCATGTTCTGACTGCACATGCCTATTAGGGATCTTGTGACAATGACCTTTATGTCTCAGGCAAATTGGACTATGCACACAGCGATCTTTAAAATGGGAAAGTTATTGAATACAGAAGCGCCTAAAAAACAGCGCCCCACCGGCGCCTGTTTTCTCTCCACAGGGAAGCCACCATTCTCATCACGTGCTAGGGTTGAGGGGCTTCCCTGTGGAGTAAAAAGAACCAGCGAAAAGTGGGTTCTTTTTACGCCGTGGCTGCTTCTGTAACAATGGCAGTGACCATATGTACAGGGCGCTGCCATTTTGAAGCCCTCATCACGTGCTAGGGTTGAAGGGTGTCTGGAAGCGCTGCCCCGAGGCAACCCTAGCATGTGACGAGGGTGTCTTAAAGGGCTGTCTGTACCGGCCCAGAGAAATAAAAAAAATACACAACAGTTTCATTGGGGAATAATAAATATTATGGTTTGTTGTTGTTAATTGCCTTCAGGTCGACTTCGATCTATGGCGATCCTATGTATGAGAGCTCCCCAAGTCATCCTATCCACAACCGCTTGCTAAGCTCCTGCCAACGCATGGCGATGGCTTCTTTGATTGAGTCTATCCATCTGGAATGTGGTCTTTTTCTTTTCCTACTGTCCTCCACTTCATCCAGCATTATAGTCTTTTCTAGTGAATCCTTTCTTTTCAGGATATGGCCAAAATATCACAACCTAATTTTATTTATCCTTGCTTCTGGGGAGCATTTGGGCCTAATCTGCTCTAGACCTATCCATTGATCTGTTTTGAGATCCATGGTAGTATTAGAACTCTTCTCTAGCACCACATCTCAAATTAGTTGATCCCCCCCCCCAACTTTATTCACTGTTCAGCTTTCACAACCATACACAGAACTGGAAAATATGATGACATAGTCAATCCTAACTTTGGGATTTAATGATATATCTTTATAATTCAGGATCAGGATCCCTAGTTCCTTTATACCTGACCTTCCCAAGTCTTAGTCATCTTCTGATTTCTTGATTGCAGTCTCTGCTCAAAAACAAACAAAAATAAAAAACACCAATTTTTTTTTAATGTTCAGTTGTAAATCTGCCATTCCACTTTCTGCCTTGTCCTTCTTCAATAGGTTATGCACCAAAACTATAAAATGTTATGGCACACTTACTTCTTTAAAAGCAACCTGTAGTTTCTCATGATCTATACAATCAAATGCTTTGCTATAGGAGTTTATCACATTACTTACCTCCCGCTCTGCTCCCGTCACCCCAGCATCATCGATCTGCGATGAGAGCCTCCTGGTGGGATCGTGGATGGTGCTTTTAAAGGGGAATGCTTCCATTTTTATCATGGAAGCGTTCTCGTAATTGTTAGGAAAAGGGCCCTTTTTAAAGAATGCATTAAATCGTTATTTTAAAAGGGTCCTTTTTAAAACAATTACGAGAACACTTCCATGATGATAACGGAAGTGTTCCTCTTCAATAGCACCATCTGCGATACCACCAGGAGGCTCCCGTCGCAGATCGATGATGCTGGGGCGATGGGAGCAGAGTGGGAGGTAAGTAATGTGATAAACTCCATAGTCTATAAAACACAGACTGGCCTTCTTTTGAAACTCTTTAGTACTTTCCGGTATCCAGCATATGAGGAGCACCAGTGCCTCTTCCTTTCTTGAACCCCACTTGGACATCTAGCAGTTCTCACTCCATATATGGTAAGAGTCTTTACTGCAGCGTTTTAAGCATTACTTTGCTGGCATGAAAAATAATTGCAATGGTTCTATGATTACTGTAGTTCCTGGTGTCTCTTTTCTTAGGGACTGGAATATATACTGAGTGTTTCCAGTCTGTGGGCCATTGTCTTGTTGAAATATATTACTGTAGTTAAAACTAGTTTAGATTCTCCCTCTGTAGCTTGGAACAACTCTATTGGTATGCCATCAGTTCTGGTGATTTATTACTCTCAAGAGCTCTAATTACACCTCTCACTTCATTTTTAAAACTTGAGGTTCATCCTTATGCGGGGATTGTTCTTCTTTAAATGAATCTGTCAACAAATCATCCATTTTACATAGTTCTTCTATGTACTGTTTCCAATGTCTTTTGATTCCTTCCTAATGTATTATGTTTGCTTGCTGGTCATATAGCATTCCCACTCTTGGCTTAATATTTCCCTTGATTTCTCAGATCTTGCAGAAGAGGTCTCTTTTTTCTTTTGTTATTGTTGTTAGCTTCAATTTCATTGCGTGGTTTATTATAGTAATTCTCCTTATCCCTTATTCCACTGTTATGCTATAGCAAGTTGGTATTTGCTGTGGTGGAGAATAAGCATTTGCTACTTACATATTTTATAGGTTTATGCACATGCACACACACCCACACACACTAATAATATCCTGTCAACTAAAAGAAATGCAATGGCAATAACAAACAAATATAACAAATAAAAGAAACCAAACAAAACAGAAACAAAACCACTCACAGTAAAACCTATACTAAATGAACAGAGCATTAAGCACATTAAAAAATATACTTACAACTTATACCTACTAAAAGTACAGTCAGCCCTCACTATGCACAGCTTGAAAATATTAAAAAATATATAAATTGCAAAAAGCAAAGCTTGATTCTGCCATTTTATATAAGGGACATCATTTTACAATGTCTTTGTATACAATGTGACTTGAACATCTAGAATTTTTATATTCACAGGATATGTGTGTGTGTGTGTGTGTGTGTGTCCTGGAACAAACTTCAAGGACCCACTCTTTACAACTCTATATATCATTATTATTCGCTCTAATTTTGATAAATATATCCTTATCACCACATTATTTGTAAACTCTAAAATTACTATATTACCTAAATATCAGTTAAATTATACAGTACCTGCTAACAAAAGTAAATAGGTTTATATGTATGCATAAAATGGTGAACATCTATCCACAAGAATATGAAATGGTTTTCTGTGCCATTATTTGTTTGACAACTCAAAGGTGTCTTCAAAGTGGTTTACCTATTTCCCCTCCCTTCTCTTTCCTTTTTTCTTTTCTTTTGAAAGACGGGATTTAAAAAAAATGCAGCTTCTTCAGCAGCATTTGTATCCATGACAGAACAATCCAGGCAGAACACCTTTCCATTTTGATTTAGATAGAACACAAACACACACACACCACACACCTTTTGTGTTGTGGTGCTAATATGCTCAGCACATCCCTGAGTCTTTTATGCAGTTTACATGGAAGCTTTGAATCACAATGCCATTTTTTCTCTGTATGATTTAAACTGGCATCCAATATTTTTTTGCAATGTGGTGGGTCACTGCAGCTTTTCTAAACTGTTTCCTGTGAAGTGGTGGTGAAAACTGATAAATTGGTTTTCAGTGTTCCACTTTAGGCATTTCCAGAATAGTAGCCGTATAAACTTACTGGTACAAATTATCTTACCAAAGGCTTACTAATTTGAAGGCAATGTGCAACTATTTAATCTTTCCCTTCTGTAATTGGATATTACAGAAAAAAATAAGAACATACAAGAAAGTTGCCCAAAGTTTTATGGTATCTTAAAGTCTAAAAAAAACCAAACCTTAATGGATTAGTACATTCCTCCCCATTAGTGATTCTAACTATTGTGTTACTGTGTGCCTTCAAATAGTTTTTAACTTATGGACCCTAAACTGAATCTCTCACAGAGTTTTGGGGGGTTGAGAGAGCATGACTTGCCCAAGGTCACTCAAAACATTAATTATAGTTTTGGGGGTTTTTCAGGCTATGTGGCCATGTTCTAGAATAATTTATTCCTGGCATCTTCAGATAATGGTAGCATGAGAGTTTGTGTGATATATATACTGTGTGGCCCTTGATTGAGAGGAAGTGATTTACATGTTAATCTCTGTGTTGGTTTGTTGTTGAATTGCAAGGCCTCAAGGTGGGAGGATATGTGAGGAGGATTTGTGTCTATTTGATTAGAGATCCATTGTCTTCTGGGAAACCACCTGAGGATCTCAGTTTGGACCCAGAAATCATCATTCTCCAAGCAGACAAAGGCAATGCTATGGTAATCATGGAAACAGAACAGTACAAGCAAAAAA
This sequence comes from Sceloporus undulatus, assembly GCF_019175285.1. Classification (NCBI taxonomy): domain Eukaryota; kingdom Metazoa; phylum Chordata; class Lepidosauria; order Squamata; family Phrynosomatidae; genus Sceloporus; species Sceloporus undulatus. The sequence goes on along the minus strand of NC_056523.1, from coordinate 42,330,365 downwards.
TCAAGGAGCTCCTGGATCCTGCAATATACAAAAAACTGAAACAACACCCGACC
>NC_056523.1:42200312-42325312 GCF_019175285.1 Sceloporus undulatus | reverse complement strand
AGCAGGTTGTAACACAACCTTCACTAAGGGATACATTGATGACATCTCTAAGAAATACCATCAAAGTATCACTCCCACCCCAGGACAGCCAGTCATGATGGGCAGGGATCGAGCGGACATGTCGTCTTCTTCACATTTCCAAGAATCTTGTCCACGTCATCGGTACTTACAAACTCAAACCGATCTAGTTTAACCTCAATAACGGGTTTACTGGACACCTCATCAGTCAATTCTGCTGCAATCCTGGTGACCACGTCGGCTCTTATCTGAGAGATTTTATCTGCGAAGTACAGTGGACCCTTGTTATACGCTGGGGTTTGGTTCCAAGATCCCCCGTGTATAACAAAATCCGTGTATGCTCAAGTCCCATTAAATATAATGACATAGCAAAATGGTGTCCCTTATAAAAAATGGAAAACCAAGGTAAATTTATACTTTTTTGGAACATTTTCAAACCGTGTATGCTTGAATCCGTGTATAAAAATCCGTGTATAAGAAGGGCCAACTGTAGTTGTTAAAAACGTCACAGCAGGCCATTGTCAGGTTAAATAAAGGGTTCTGCACAGGTGGAACCTGTGTCAGTTCCCTTACCACCCTAAACAGCTCTGCTGGACAGGATTCCGCAGATGTGATACGTGCAGAGGAGAAAGATATTTGCGCTGCGTATATCTCCTCTCTATAGGAATGAAGAAATTTCCTATGACGAGTTCTGTCAGATAAGAGTTGAGTGTCACGCCAGTCGCACTCTAGTCATTGTCCAACCTGCTTCATTTTCCTCAGATCTTCAGTGTACCATGATTTGCAATTAGAAGCGGGTTGGAAAGGACGCTTGGGAGCAATTGTGTTGATAGCCTTGGCGAGTTAGGTGTTCCAGGTATTAACCAAAGCTTCGACAGAATCACCGGCATTACCAACCAAGTAACCCTCTAAGGCTTTCTGGAATCCAGTTGGTTCCATTAATCTTCGAGGGCGGACCATTCTAATGGGTCCTCCACCCCCGACTGGATGGACTGTGGCTCTTAGTTCAGCCTTGACCAGGAAATGATCCATCCACAACAGTGCGGCTGAACTGAAGACTGCATCGAGGGTATGACCTGTGCAATGCGTTGGCCTGGAAACCAACTGGGATAGGCCCGTGCTTGTCATGGAATCCATGAACTCTTTTCCAAGAACTGGGACTCAGAGTGGCTTCACAATATTTAAAAACAATAAAATTAAAAACATAGAAAGGTGATACAATCAAACAGAATTAAATTGTTAGAATATTAAAACAAATTACTTATTAAAAGAATGAAAAATACAGTTAAATGATAAATTTTTAAAACACTTGAAATAATATAACATGCTAGTGCTTTAAGAACATTGTTTTAAAAAGCTTGCCTGCATAAGATGGTTTTAACCTGCCAGTGGAAGGCTAGCAAGGAGGGGGCCATTCTGAACTCCCTGGGCAGGTTGTTCCAGAGTCTAGGGGCATGGAGTTTTCTTGGCAAGATTTGTTCTAGGGGGTGGGGTGGGGTTGTTGCCTTTGCATTCTTTTGAGGCTAAGAGACTTTGGCTTGCCCAAGGTGACCCAATGGGTTTCCATGGCTGAGTGGAGCATTTGAACCTTGGTCTCCAGACTCATTGTCCAATGCTCAAACCATTACACCATGTTGGCCTGAGGATGCCTTAAAAAAAAAAGAAGAAAGAAAACCAATGGTGCCATTAAGCATCATAAATTAGACAACAACCACAGTACCAAAGATTATACTATTCAAATTAAAAACACCAAGTCTAAGTAATGGGGACAATATATGTATACACCCTTTTTATAGCAGTACACTTGCACTGAGATTCTTTCCTCTCACCCTGAGAATGGGGAAAGAGGGCCCTGAGATCTAGCAATTTTAATCTTTATATATGAGTAAGGATCACATAATACAATGCATACAACACTAAGAAAAATGAACTTGAGATGGCTGACACAGAAGCACAATTGTTCAGAAAGCTACAGATTTGATTGACTGGAATAAACTAGATTTCTTTTTTTTTTAATTAAAAGATGAGAATCTGCACTGAACCCCTATGAACTGTTTCTGTATGAAAATATTCCAAAGACAATTGGCTACCTGTTGATGCTCCCCAGCGCAACACTTTAATGAAAGTAGATTTTTGATGCACAAGCACAACTTGTGACATGCAATGAGTAAGGAAATTATCAATAAAGAAAAGACTATTGGGGGTGGGGTAGTGTGGACAATGCATACTTTTTACTTTTATTACATGATTTGCAAAGTAATGTTTTTAGAAACTTCTGCATCTCAGACATTCATTTACTTTTTCCCTCTTAACAAATATAGTGCACACATATGTATGATTTAGGCCCTGCGGCATTAGCAGAAGTTTATAACATCTAGTTAAAGAACACATTTTCCATAACGATAGACCTGCCACTAACCACATTTAAAAGGACTGTGTAATGGTTATAGGAAAAGCTATTAAAACACCATGATTAAATTTACTATAAAGCTAAATGGAAGACTGAAATTGTAAAATTAATATTATCAACAAAATGGGAACTTTCATAACTTTTATTAATATTGAATATTGCAATATGCAATTTTGGGTTTTACAAGGTCTCTTGAAGCAAAAAAGATATATCATCTTATTAATAATAGCTTTAATCTGTAGATAACTGTCATCCAATATTTTGCCTCCATTAAAAAACAAAACTAACCCCCCCCCCCCCCAAGAATTTACAGCCTTCTCGGCTACAGAAATGCCACAACTTTTTAAAGCACTATGTAAGATGAAACAAAAGAAAAACACAGATTATAATGTAAATTGATTAAATTTCTTTAGGTTGTCTATAGTCAGTCTTAAATGATGTCTCACAGCATTAAATGCATTAGTGTCTTCTAAGCTAGTTTGTATCCATTTTCCTCTTGAGTGTAATAAACAATTGTGCAATGCCACATTTTAGGAGACAGTGTTCTTAAAATATTTTACACACTAGAAATACCTTTCCTTTGAAAAATACAATAAATACTATTTTGGGAGCAACAGAGTGTGTGTATGTGTATGTGTGCATGCACAAGGGGTGTGCACAGACAGGATAAGGAATAAGGAAAACTCCCAGTGTGTAAGTGCAGCCTCACTTGCTATAAAACATAACTTTTAGATGCAACAATTCCCCCAAGTTTCTTTAGTACAATTCAAACAACCCGAGATTTATATTAGGCTTTCAATACACTTTCTCTCTTCTTCCCCTCTGGGACAACTGTGAAATTTGGTAGCCATTTTCCCATTTTAGATTAATGACCCTGCTACCTGAACCTGAAAAACTGTAGGATAGTGGAAGCAAATCGGCTTCATCATAGTCTATACAGCTGGCTTGATTTCACTAACTATAGTTAAGATTAACTACAGTTTCACATTTGGATGGCATACCGCACCGTAGTAATTTTAAAGCTTCCTCTCTCTTTCCTGTGTCCACTGCACGGAAGAGAGTGGCCTCATTCTCAGAAATGTAAACACAATTTAGTGCTACATCCAAATGCAGTCAATGTTATACACTATAACAATTTCTTGGGAGAAGTGCTTCCATAAATTAGTACAGAAGGACATACAAAGAGTTTCTAGTAGCTACTCAACATGAAGAAAACATACTAGATGGCATGGGCAGAAAAGGCAGAAGTAATGTATGTGTGCATTTTAAAAAATATACATTTATTACCTATTTCAAGGACATTACTGCATATGGCCCTGTTCTTGCAGCAGTAACAATTTTAATAATAAAAAAAAGTGAACTGAGGACCTGTAAAGGCCGGCCTGGGGGCAGTCGGAAAGTAGCGTCCTGATGATGCATGCCTGAATCCGGTCCCCAAGGCGCTCTGATGCTGCATTCTGTTCCAGATGGCATGTGGCGTCATAGCGTGCCTCTGGCGCTGCGTCCATATGACACAGCACTGAAGGAGCGCCATAAGCCTTGCCGGTGGAGTTATGGCACCCTTTCAAGGGTGCAAAAAGGAGCCGCTTTTTGCAGCACCTTTTGGGGGCCCCAAAAGGCTGGATCAGGTTGCCACAGCCCCCAAAAGGCTGTGAGGTTGCCACGGCCCCAATCCAGCTGAAGAAGGGGCGGCTGGAGGCCGTCCCTTCAGGGCTGCTTTCTCTGTGTGTTTTTTTTCCACTTTGGTCATCCAATTCCAGAGCTCTGTAGCTCTGTATGCCCCCATGCGTCCACATGGGGGCATGGTGTACTCACACTGGCCACTCCCATGCTGGTGTCACAGAGCATGTCCAACCACATAGCAGGGGGGTCACAGTGATCCATTGGAGCAGCTTTTAAAGGAGTGCTGAAAAGCCTCCTCCTCCTCCTCCTTGGCCTGAGGCACACCTCCACCAGGCCCCCTTTGCTCCAGCAGCAGAATGTCTCTGACCTGCTGTGACTCCAGGAACTGGATGCCCTGGTTTGGTGGGCCCAATGTTGGCTACAGAGGGACTTATGATGCACATGGAGCTTCTAAGCTTACATCCTGCTATCAAGAGATCCTGCCTCTTGTATGTGTGTCTTCAGTAGGGCACATGGAAAAGGATCCTTCTACATGCTTCCCCTTCCCCTGACTGCTGCTCTGGCATGCCTGACTGTTGCGTAACCATGGATGCCTGTACCATGTATTCTTTTTGTATTCGGGCATCCATGGATTTTTGTATCCACAGGTGGGTTTCTGGAACCAAGTTCCCCATGGATACTGAGAGCTAATTGTGTAAACTAAGGCGGGTTACAGACCACCATTTAGTACGTAATGAATACGTACTAGGGTTAGGAAGGGGCGGTGCTTCCGCACCCCCCTAACCCTAGTACGTATTCTGTACGTACAATATGGCGGTGGCCGTTCCACACAGCGGCCTCTATATTTACGTATCGGACGCAGTGCGTCCGCATGTGTCATGGTGTCTATGACGTTGCGAGTCCGCCCCTGGCGCCTCGTGACGTCATAGAGGCGCCGCTTAAAGAAGCTCCATTTTGGAGCTTCTTTTTTGCTCCGTAACGGAGCCGCGCGGTTTGGCTGCAGTGGCTCCCTTACGGAGCAAACAGCGGCGACGGCAGATCGCCGCAAAGCGGCGGTTTATAACCCGCCTAAAGATGAGAAAAAAAGTATAGTCCCACCTTGAAAATGTTGGAAGACCAGTTATGTTTAACTCCCACTAACCTGAAGGTGGCACTAATAAGAGAACCACTAATTCCTTTAGTAATTTTTTATTTGTGCACAAAAAATGGGATGCCATCAAGTAGTGGTGCAGTCATACACACACTTACTTATGAGTAAATCTTCTTGGTTTAAACCCAATCCCCAACCAGAACAGACCCACTGAATCAACTGCTGAACACTCACATAAATCCCATTGATTCAGTGGCATTATTTTAGTTGGGATTAGCAGTTGGATTTAGACCCCAGAAGTTGAGTTGCCATACAATGTAGTGAAGATTATTTGTTTTTGTTTTTTTAAATACCCTCCTCCACTGTTTGCTGTTATATATGTTAGGTTTTACTATTTCTGCTGCACTTTTAAATTAGGGAAAAGTCATACACATAATTAAAAATCAAATAACAAACACATCAAAGAGCTATGTAGGAAAAGAAAAATACAGAGAAAATAAAGGAGAAAACATATGCAATGAAGCAAAGACCAACTTTTAGTTTTCTATTTTTATTCAGTAGATAAAGGACCCAGTATTCCCAATTACTATGCATGATTATGAAATATGGAGAGTGGGGGGAAAAAACTGACAGAAAGAGAACTAATTTGAAATGTGGTGCTAAAGGAAAGTCCAAAGAATACCAAAATGACCCATAAAATCAGAGCTAAACTCTCGCTAGAAGCCAAAATGGCCAAATTAAGACTACCATATTCTGGACATATCATGAGATGACATGATTTAATAGAAAAGATGGTAACATTTAGTAAATTGGGGTGGTGGTGGAGGTATTATAGAGGTAAATCCGTGGATATACTCATTTAAGAAAGCCACAGCTCTGCATTTGCAGGACCTGAGCAATGCCACTGAGGTGAGGGTGTCTTGGAGGTTTTTCTCTCATAGAGTTGGCATAAGATTTGATGGCAATTAACAACAATAACAAATAAAAACAGCGACAGATACTTCCAGCACAAGGTGAATAACTCAAACAGAATTTTCATTACCTGTGAATGAGCCATGGCTATACTCAGAATTTTAGATCACAAGCAGCATAACCATGTCTTTGATATAAAGCAGCACAATCATATAATTATTTGGAAGTAAGACCAAATAACTTTGGGACTTACTTTTACAAACTTGTGCTCAGTGTTTTTGGAGTGAGATTCCCCGAACACAATAAACATATTTCTGAACAAAGCCTGATAAGTTACATTACATGCAAAAAGAATGTTACCAAATACTATATGATTTGCAAGAGGAATGTCATTATGCCCTCCTTGAACAAACCACCTACAAATAACACAGTATTTGTTGCTTTGTATCACAGTACTTTGAAGGTCTATTTCTAGGTAAGCATGTATACAATTGGTTTGGATGTCTCAGACAGCTATAAGTAAAATAATTATTATGCTATTGTTCTTGAAACAGAATGACTTAAAGTATTCAATTTGTTCATCAGAGGAACAATTGCAGCATCTGAGCCTGTTTAGGAATACACTAAGAAACTTAAAATGATGCAGCATAGACACAAGCTACTCTGATATGGTACCAATGCAAATAAGCTGGGCAAGACTAAACCTCTGGTATTTCAAGCAGAGAAACATATATTTGGAACAACAGACTTCAAACTGAACTAAACATCAACAGTTTTGACAGCAAATTGAATTGGAAACTCATCACAGAGGGCATTAGGTATCTTACGGTGAAGTCATTCTAAATGTGGTGGAAGTGGTTTGAAGAATATATGCTGGCAGAGCACCACGGCATTAGTTTTCAGGGCAAAAGTATAATGTGTGTTCAAACCACTTCCACCATGTTTTAGAATGTCTGCCTTCACCTTTTCTCTCTGGGTGAAAACTGTGGGGTTTGCCACCATATCCATCACTCAAAATAGATCTACTTGATGACAATTTACAGATGAAGCAGCAGCAGGAATGAAGGATTTTACTGGCACCACTGCTGCCAAGGCATAATCTTTAAGAAATGCTTTCTACGGTGACTGGCTGGTAACTGAAACATTTCCACTGTGATCAATGTGGCTCTGAGAGCATATTGTCCTTTTTAAAAAAGAAAAAAAATCCGCAGCCCTTGCTATCTGCTTCTCTGCTGTAGGATGTATTTCTCTAGAATCCCAAGAGCCTCACGGTTTCTCATTGTCTCTCCTGTGAATATTATGGTGGGAATACATAATATGTTAAATAATTCAATGTGCATAATATTTGCTCTGATTTTGCTTAGCTCATTTTTCTCTTCACAAATCACGAAAGAGCTGGTCTTGGCAGCCAGGAACTTAAAACACAAAACAAAAGACTGCTCTTAAATATACGATTAATAATTTACTGGAACAAACTGCATTTCCCATACTTCTTGCCTTGCCATCCTGTTTTACAGAAGGAAGTCCATGAAAGATATTTCCTGTTTCTCTTAGAGATGGTGTTGAAAGGACATAGTAAATATAATAACATTTTCAAGAATCTTTTAAAATATCTAGCAGATTATCAATTCCCATCGGGATAGACATGGACTGTATCTGTAACAGACAGATCTTATCACACATCCCTGACGCAGGGCAGTAAGCAGCCCATATTCAAGCCAGGCTTTTCCCACAGCCTGTCAAGAACGGGATTTTCTCATTCTTCAAAGGCTGCGGGAGAAGCCCAATTGGATACAGGCTGTCTACTACTTGGCCACAGGGCTGTCTGATAAGATCTGTTATGGTTACAACCTGTGTCCATCCTGGCGAGAACTGGTGGTGAGATAATCTCCCTAGTTTCTTGTTATCTAAATATGATTAATCAGAGTCACTTTAGACATTCTTCAGCTGTGTGGGAGCAGTTTACACATTCATGTCTCGCTTTTAATAAACTGGCCAGGTAGATAGGATCTGATTAAATTGACCTTTCCTATGTGTGGCAAGTTAACTGAAAAGAGAAAGACAGAGGAAGAAAGGTGTTTGTAGTTTTGTTGAATGGTTGTATGTTGGGAAATAAAGGATTAGTTTGTTTCCAGGGTGCAAAAAGGAGCCACTCTTTTTTGCACCCTGGAAAGGCCAGATCACGACCGCAATGTGCAGTTGAGCAGCTGAAGGTGTCTGCAGGCCACCCCTTAGAGGTGGTCTGCACAGCCTCCAAATTACTATTTTCATAAATTACTTTGACCTAAACTATCCAATCTGCATGCTGGACAAAACATTATTGTGTTGACAACTCTAAGAAAAGTCCATTCACTGCAAATTAATTCCATTTTAACAGAGGCAGCATTATTGTATTTGGACCATGGTACCATGTGTACTGAAATCTTTCCCACTCTATCTCTGTGCATCCTCTATCTTTAAAACTGTTAAGGATTTGACAGCTGTTCAATAATTGCCCCAGCTTATCTCTGACAAACAGGTTCCCTTCCCAGTCAATTGCCAGCTATCATAGTTGCTATAGCAACTGTAAACATTAATGATTGCTCCAACATGCTATTGGGAATTTCAGTGCATTTCTTAAGTTAAATTGCCTTGGGGGAGAAAAATCAGCAACAGCTACTATCTGTGACAGAAGGGGAGATACTGCAAGACTGAAATCCCATTGGTTTATGTATTTATGGCATTTAAGTTAAAACCTATCTGAGAAATGTTGGAAGAAAGTTAGGGAGATGAGCTCAGTTTGGATCACAAATAGGTGTTTGTGTTTATGTTAGGTATGGATCACAAAAGATGACTATCTGCAATAATAATGAAGCTAGAGAAAAAAATTAGAAATCTCTACTGGATAGAGATCAAGAAACTGAATTATGAAATGGAAGTTCAATGTGAAGTCGAAGGCTGTCAAAGCTGGCATCCATATCGTTTTCTGGGCTATGTGGCAGTGCTTTAGAAGAATTTATTCCTGATGTTTCACTTGCACCTGTGGTGGGCATCTTCAGAGAATGGTGGCAAGTGAGTTGGGTGTGTATGTGTGTGTGTGTATTGTGTGATCCTGCATTGGGAGGAAGTGATTTACATGTCAATCTGTGTGCTGGTTTGTTGGTGAATGGCAAGGCAAGGAGGATTTAGGTCTTGATTATAGTGTTTTTCAGGACTTGTACCCAAACCTGGTTTACTTTCAGGGTTTCTTCTTTCCTGTTGAAGTTGTCCAGATGTTTGTGGATTTCATTGGCTTCCCTGTGCATTCTGACTTGATAGGTGTTGGCATGGTCCAAAATTTCAGTGTTTTCAAATAGCATTTTATGCCTAGGATGGTTTATAACTTGTTCTGCTACTGCTCATTTTTCTGGCTGCAGTGTCTCTCATGTTCCTTGATTCACATTTGAACACTGTGTTTGATGGTCCATATCTATGCAGACCTGCTCATAGCTGCATGGTATGTGATAAACTCCTGCAGCCATGAGAGGATACCACAAGACACTACTATGGCAGTTAAAATGGGTCAGAGTGCTACAATAGTGTAGTTTGAAAAGCCCCAGTGATTGGGTTTAACTTCTCCATTTGAGACTTCCTTGATTTTTAGTCCCATCCCCTCAACTTTTAAAGATCTATCCAAGATGTTAAATTGTATCCAACTCCCAACTACGTTTAACATCTTGGACAGTTCCATTAAAGTTCAGACAAAAAAACCAAAACAAAAAAACTCAAGAACAAATCACTCTCTCCTCTGACATGGAAGACACCAGTCACCAGTAAACCTCTCCTACATGCCAGCTTTGTGACACTGAAATAAATAGCTGGCCACAATGTTTTCTGGACATCATATTAAATCAAAAAATACATGAACTCAACACTCTTTCTGGGACTTAACAGGTATGAAGTTAGCTGTCTAAAACTTTGCTGGTTGTACTCTCCTTTCATGGCACAACCTTTGAGCCTCTCCACCCTCTCTCTCTCTCTCTTTCACACACACACACACACACACACACACTTGGGGTAGCTGTGTTGACGTGTAACAAAATATAACAAAACACAAAGTCCACAATCAGTAATACCTTTATTGGCCCAATTCCAAAGTATAAAATAAATTATCCAAATTTTTAAGCTACACTGGCATCTTTATCAGGCAAAGATGATAAAAAATCATACAGAAGAAAAATGGTTATCATTTTTCAGAGGGAGCGATCAGGCAGACCCAGCAACATCAGGGACTGCCTGAAGGAAGAGGCGCCTCCCTCTTTCAGCTGTCATCTTGGCCTCAGAGGGAGCGATCAGGCAAACCCAGCAACATCAGGGACAGCCTGAAGGACGAGACTTCTCCCTCCTTTAACTGTCACCTTGTATTGTATTGCAATTTTTACTGTACACCGCTATGATCATTGCGGAATAGCGGTCTATAAATAAAACATATTATTATTATTATTATTATTATTATTATTATTATTATTATTAGAATATGTTTAAGGCCTTGCCTACATACTGTCTGAGGCCTTGTCTACATGGGTGTTTTACCATAAGCACCATCAGCCTCCAGGCTCACTGTGTCCTGCATACACAATGTAGGGCCAAAAGCATGAATCAAGCCAGGGGTTTTTCATTGATGATGGGAAAATGCCTTTTCACTTGTGGTCCCTGTTTGTCTCTCAGTGCTTCTGCTGCAGGTGAGAGTTGCTCTGAGGTCAGAATGAGGTGCCCAACATTAATAGTATGGCTGGGAGCCTCATTTTGACCTCATCAGCGGTGTCAGGTGATAAACAGGGTCCACATAGAAAGACAGCTGAACATCATAGCTGGGGAAGAGATCAAGGTAAGGGGGGGAAATTGGAGGGAATCTAGGGCCAGAATACTCTAGGGACAGCCCAGAGTATTCTGGCAAGAACAATGAGCCTTGAAATTTTGTCAGCTGAGATGGTACTGAGGGATTTCAATGCATGCAGAGACCAGTTTCCTTACTGGACATGTGAGGACTAGGGATAAAGAGCAATGCAAGGCAAGTAATAAAATTTGAACTCCATTAGCAACATAAAAGTAACTTCTCTTGATATCCAGTTATACGTGTCCTGTCTGAAGCTAATAGATTCTTTCTTAGGCAGAGAATACTGTATTTCTCAAGGAGTCTTTATACTGTTACATCTGTTACTCTTAACATCATAACCATTTCCCCACCTTCTTAAGTATCCTTGTAGTTAATCAATTACAACTATATAAATGACTCTGTAGGTGGAGTAAGTAAACTACAGTTTTGTTCATCATATGACTAACACACTTTGTATTACTATGTAGCAAAAATATTAGGAAACACACTTTGTAAAATCATGCTACAAACAAAACAGATATTTACTGAACTATGTATACAATGCCTATAATAAGAATGCAACAACTGGAAAACAAAACAAAACTTTGAAACAAAAAAAGCAGTAAAGAGCCTTGTCATATCTACTAGAAGAAAAGAAGATGCTGCAGGATATTTGCTTGCTTCTGCTGAAAGGAATAACCTCCTTGGACTAGGGAGTAGTGATGCATAGAAAGGGGATGGGTAGGCGGGTGAAGGGATTCAGCAGCACCTTTGAGCTGACTAGTTTATTTCAGCATAAGCTTTCATGGTTATCAATCTAACAATAGCAATAGCATTTTCTATACCGCTTATCGGTGCACTGAAGCATGAACTAAGTGCTTTACAATGTGTAAACCAATTGCCCCAAACAAGGGGCCAGGCTGAGTTGACACTGAGCCCCTGGCTGGGACTGAACTCACCACCTTGTGGTTTGTGAGTGAGTGGCCGCAGTACTGGCATTTAACCACTGCATCATCAGGGCTCTTTCTATAAAAGATCTTGATCTATTTCTTGAAAGGCACTGACAGTGTTGAAAATAAAGCCATAGGTATATGTCGTCATCATCATCATCATCATCACCACCACCACCACCATCAATTTTATTTCTTTCTCACCTCTCCTCAAGGCTGGAGGTGGGATACAACATGTTATATTAAAAACAAAAACAAAAAACCTACAATTAAAATTCAGTACTATAAGACCATTAAAATACATTCATAAGAGTTTATATACAAATTAAAAAGTCATGATTTAAAACTGACTAGATATCCCTGCCAGAAGTGATATGTCTTTAATGCTATGGAGTCAGTGTTTTCATCTGTCATATCTCTTCTGGTAGGTCATTTCACAGTCTGGGGGCAGCAAATGAAAAAGGTCCTCTGAAAAACCATTGCCAATCTAGTCCTGGCCAGTTGGAGAAAACATTTCCCAGAGGATTTCAGTGGACAGAGAAGACTGTAGAGGAGAGTGGTTACATTCTGAGCCCAGAAGTAAGGGATTATATTCTAGTCCAGTGGTTCTCTGATTTTGGTCCTCCAGGCATTTTGGACTTCTACTCACAGAAGTCTCAGAAAGGTTGGTCACAAGGGTATCACTAGGGGGTTATGGGCTGCACAACAACAACAACAACAACAACAACAACAATTTATATCCCGCTTTTCTATAAGATGTAATCAGGGTGGTGGTGTGTGTGAAGCAAAATGGATTGTGCTTGTATCCCTTTAAAACACTGGGACCCAGCAGAAGAGATGCTCTGAGTAGAGCGAGGCTCAGTGGGAGGACAAAAGAGAGGACTCAAGTATTTAAAAAAATCAATTTTCAAAATTTTAAAATTATTATTTTTCTTAAAAACCATCACATCTTACCAAATGTTCATCTTAACCACATGAAACTATGGTGCGGTACAGAGCGCCAAAAAGAGGTGCCGGGGAGGTGCCTCTCTTTGCTCTGCAGCAGCACTGTAGCAACCAAACTGCGCAGCACTGCTGCACAGCAAGAAAGGAGTGTGCGGAAGCAGCTTCTTTTCTGCACTGCACTTGCGTGGCACCAAAGCACCAGCGACAGTGCAATTATGTGCCAGCGATGCAGTGCTGTTTGGATGCTGCGCTGCTGGCATGTCATCACTGCGCGCACCATCTGGATGGTGCTGCGCAGCTGCAGCATGCCCGTGATGTGCTAGGGTTGTGGGCCGTGTGTACGCCCCACCCCCAAGCAATCCTAGCACGTCATGGGCGTGCCGCAAAGGGCCTGTCTGTACCAGGCCAATGTAAATGTAAATGTGTGATATTGTTATTTAAAGGTAAAATTTTAATTTTGCTAGTTTTTTATTTCCCAACTACTGCATAATATGGGAATTATGATATATAAGTAACATTAATACAAAAACGTTACTAAGGATTCTGTATGATGTGATATGGGAGCAGTTAAATTTGGGGAGGGGACACCATGAATTACTGCACTGAGTGAGACCAACCGTAGTGACCCCACTGGGTTGTCAATGGCTAGGGAGCGGAAATCTAAATCACCTGGAAGAGCAGAAGTTATATTCGGACCCCAGCTCCACTAGCTTGTACTCCCTACAGTCATATATCTGTGGCTATATGGAGTCAGGAATGGAAAAAAAGGTACAGGCCAATTTACAAAATTTGGCCTCAATCCAGTTGTTAGTCACATCTAAAGTACACCATTGAATCAGCAGAGCTTGTCTAGTGGTTGACTTGCCAAATCTCTATTGATTTCATTGATTTTACGCAATTTGGACTAAAAAAAATAGGTTTAGGAATCTGATATTAATGTTTAAAAAAGCATTCATATCCTGAATGCCAAAGTGAAAATAAAAACAATATTTGAAGCACCGAAGCTGATTTCACATCTAAAATTTCATTTAACTATAGAGACAAATAGTTTTCATCGAATAATATCCCTTTGGAACATTTACTGAAGTTTTTGTAGCACACAAAAAAGTAAACCTTGTTATTTCATTTGGATATTAGCAAACATGTCTTATTGCTTCACAATTTATGCAAAACCTTCCTGATATACTCAGTCTGAAATACATCCTTGATTTTTAGAACAGCCACCATTATTGATTGCAGTAAAAAGTTTTCTTTAAAACAAAAATACCATAGGCTCACACTATCAGGAGCAACACTGATGGGCTTAGAAAAACTACTCAACTTAGACTGCAAAGCTGAGATAAGGTTCTTCAGTGGCAGATCTTGTCAGCAGAAAATAAAGAGGAGACATGATGGGGGAAGAGGAATCACAGAATAAAATACCATGTTGATCAGACATTGCTGCTAATTACCTTTGCCCAGCTATGCATATCATAGTGAAATTGATTTTCTTCTTTAAAATATTTATATCATATACATCATTTAATAACTACTTACAAAACCAAATTTTAATGCACACTGATAAAGATATGCATGTCATATTAAGAAGAGAGCCCAGATTTAGCCTACCCTATTTTTCTGTGGTTCTTTTATGTTTCCTTCAGTAAAGCTAAAGAACCTATGTTTATGTGGAAAAACATTCCAATGTGACCCAGCTAATCCTTTAATACTGTGCTTTTACTATTTTTTTGATCAGCTTTTTACTATAAGTAAAAGAGATAAGATCAAACTTAAAAATGAAGAAGTAACGTCTGTGAATTCTGAAGTGCATTAAGATTGTAGTCATTTCCAAGGACAGAGTGTCATCAAAGACAAAATGTCCCTTTGAGGTGTAACAGAGTATGAATAAAAATTTACAGCTACAATCGTTAAGGGAAAATGTTCATTGCAACCGAACACTGTAACCAATAGAATTTAAAGGTGAGATACTTAAGTAATTTCCATGAATCAAAAGATTCAGCATCCCATGATGATATGTATCTGGGTTGTGATAGGAAGGATTATGTAGAAGAGAAGCAAAAAGTACAAATCATTACTTAACCAAGGAAAGGTTATGATTCGTATGCAAACAAATCCATATTGTCCTTAACTAAACAGACACTGAAAGCTGCAGATTCATGGGTTTTCTTGGCAAGATTTGTTCAGAGGAGGTTTGCCGTTGCCTACTCTTGCAGCTTAGACAATGTGACAAGCCCAAGGTCACCTAGTGGCTTTCATGGTAAAGCTGTGAATTGAACCCTGGTCTTCAGTCTTAATCCAGCACCCAAACCACTATGTCACATCAACTCTCATTCTTCTCCAGCACCATATTTCAAATGAACAGATTTTGTTCCTATCCACTTTTTTCACTGACCAGCCCTCACATCCATACATGGTGATAGGGGAAGTAATGGAATCTCTTTCCTACAGGCATATAACTTGGGAAGGGGGGGGGGCATAATAGCTTACCATTTATGGTACAATCAATCTAATCTAATTTTCTTGAAATGTCATCTTTGCAGATGGCTAAGAAATGGTGCAGTTCCAAAAACAACAGTTATAAGCAGAAATGCAGATCCCTCAAAATGCTAATGGGTGTGCACTTCATCTGCATGCAGCAAAATCTTTATCAGAAAAAACAACATAATTAATAACACATTCTGTATACTTTCAATATTCCCACCGAGTCTATACAGTGGGGATACCATTAACATTCTGTTTTCAGCAATGTGGCATGAGTTACCAATGCCAGATGTCTTTTTCCTGGCTGTCTATCATGTGGCAACCCAACTGGTGTCTAAAGGCAAAATAGTAGGTGTTTTCAGGAAAACCTGCAATATTCAAGCAGTCAGTCAGTCATTAATGGGGGAAATCTCTGGGTAGTTAATGCACATGTGTCAGAGTTTCAAACTTTTGTGTAAATCTCTAGGGAAAGCCACGGTGACAGATGTGTTCAAGACAGAATAGCAAGTGGGCTAAGCAGTCAGATGGAGATCATTAGTTGGTGTGATGAGTCACAGCTCTTGAGTGATTAAGAAGTAACAGTTGACAAGAATCACACATAAATTATGTATGGTTTGGTTAGCATACTAAAAATATTTTCATATGCATCTATACATTTGGGTGTTATTTGAAAAGGTAGAGGTTTAAGAAAGACATTGGCAGAATTACTCCAGCACCAATATAAATAAAATGCCATAATGCTCAAACTACATTGAAGGAACTGATAGCTCACACAAGAAGAGAAGTGAAATTAAATTTTCATGTGAGACTATTCAGAAGTGTACACATTGATCCAGCAATCTCATTTACAAAACCACAAACTAATACCATGTGCAAAAATTACAAGACTGTGTACTCAAGTGAAGGAATGAGCAGAGGTCAGCCATCTTGATGTTGCTGAACTAGAACTGTCTCCTGATAGATGTACTCACTGACCTTGGTTTCTCGGGCCTTGTTCTCGATTGGTTCACATCTTACTTGTCAGATCGATCTTTTTCAGTGGTCTCGGGTGGTCAGACCTCGTCTTCTGTCCCCTTATCGGTTGGAGTTCCTCAGGGCTCTGTTTTGGGTCCCCTTCTGTTCTCTCTATACACACTCTCCCTTGGCAAACTTATCAGTTCTTTTGGTTTCTCCTACCATCTTTACGCCGATGATACCCAGATGTACCTTTCCACCCCTAATCTTTCACCAGAGCTAGAGCAGCAAGTGTCATCCTATTTAACAGCTGTCTCCCACTGGATGCACCATCGGCGTCTGAAGCTCAATATGTCCAAGACTGAGCTTCTTGTTTTCCCTCCTAAGCCCACCCTTCACTATTCCTTTTCTATTTCCATCAATAACATCTCGATCCAGCCGGTCCAGGAAGCCCTCAGTCTCGGTTTCATCTTTGACTCCTCTTTGTCATTTATCCCACAGATCCAGACTACAGCCAAAGTCTGTAGATTTTTTCTCTATAATATCGCTAAAATCCATCCATATCTCTCAGCTTCTACTGCAAAGACACTGGTCCATGCCCTAGTGGTCTCACGATTAGACTACTGTAACCTCCTCCTGGCAGGGCTTCCTCTCTCTCACCTCCACCCATTAATTTCTGTTCAGCATTCAGCTGCACGCATTATTTCACTCGCTCGCCGTTATGATCATGTCTCCCCTCTGTTGTCTTCCCTTCACTGGCTCCCTCTTCCTTTCCGCATCAGGTACAAACTTTTGCTACTCACCTTTAAAGCCCTGCATGGACTGGCCCCTCTTTATTTAACTGATCTTCTCTCTCCCTACATCCCTACTTGCACTCTCCGCTCTGGTAGCCAAAATCTCCTCTCTCAACCCAGGATCTTCTCTGCCCCATCCCGGATCCATCCCTTCTCTCTAGCTGCCCCTCATTCCTGGAACCTTTTTCCTCTGCATGCACGGCTCATCACTTCCCTAACCAGCTTTAAAGCTGAGCTGAAAACCATATTGTTTAGGGAAGCGTTCTCAGGGAATTTGTGATTGTTATCTGGCTGTCTGACAATATTTGTTGTGATGTGATTTGTTTGATATTTGATGTTTTTAATCTGTTTTTTCCTTTCCATATGGTAATTTTATCTATTCCTCTTTTAATTGTTATTATCTTAGAATGTATGCCTTGAGCAGGCTTTTATTTACTTCTAATTTTACCGACTTTGTACAGCGCTGTGTATAATTACAGCGCTATAGAAATAAAGTTTAATAATAATAATAATAATAATATCACCATCGGCAAACAAAGCCAATAGTGAGGGATATTGCGAGTTGCAGTCCAAGAATATTGGGAAGGTGATACTTTGGATATTATTGCACCCTTACATCCCACTGGAAGAGATGTGGGATCTAAAAGACAAAAATGAGTATTATCATACTTACCTGTGCCCAGGATCTAGGCAGCCCATCTCCTCCTGGGCAGCCCATCTGCAACCCGGACTTCTCCCATGGCTTTTGTAAGAATGGGAAAATTGCATTCTTACAAAAGCTATGGCAGAAGTATGGGTTGTAGATGGGCTGCCCAGGACGATACGGGCTGCCCACATCCTGGGCACAGGTAAATATAATAATACCCATTTTCATCTTTTAGGTCCCATGTCTCTCTCAGTAGGATTTAAGGATGCAATTATCTCCATCATCCACCCTTGTTGTAGCATCATGCATCTCACCTTCGAAGAGAAAAGTCAAAGCCCTTTTCTGTCTAGACAGGTTTTCTAGACACCTATGCTTTTTTCTGTTGTTGCTGTCCCAACATGGTTTGAAGCAGTTAAAACAAACCCCAAAAAAATCACACTGAGAAGTTAAAAATGTAATTGAAATATCAATAACATTAAAACCAGTTAAAAAGAAAATAACAAATACACATTGCAACACATTATGCAAGGCCCATTCTCCTTGGGCAACTAGTTTTCAAAGCTGGTCAAAACTAAAAAGTCTTCCCTTGCCTGAAGAAAGATAGCAAGAAGAGCACCAGTCTGACATCTCTCACCTGTTGTGTTCAGGGACACAACAGTTTCCCACAGCAAAAAAAGGCAGATGCCATTGTATCACATTTTACATTACATTAGGTAACTGTGTAGGAGTCCTAGTTATTATAGCTTCCTTCCTGCAGATATGAAGTATTAAAGCTTAAAAAAGATATGGAAACCAAAGAATAAAATAATACATAATTTTATGCAAATAGATGTGTGTCAGGTGTTATGTGAGAAGATCGGGTCTGTATTTCAATTTTACCTCTTTTTAGCATGCAGTTCTGTTCAGCTAAGTTAGAAGTAACTTTTTCTTGAGTGAAATAAGCTTTCTGTGAGTAAAAGTGTGTGTGTGTGTGTGTGTGTGTGGAGGCACGCTGTTGGATCCCAGCCATATCTTACTTTGCTTTTAAACTTTAAAGCATTTAAAACCAAACAAAGAATGTGACACACTGCCTCAAACTGCCATTCCAATCTATTATGTTTAAAACAGACATATGTTAAACCAATAAAATATGCATGTTAAAATCTGATGGAGAGACCCTGCAAGCATTCTGACTGTTCCCTTGAGAGACTCTCTGGGTAAAAAAGAACTTGAATATCTTTCTGTCTTATTAGCAGCTGAAAAATTATGCTTATGGAAGAATTCTTGAGAAAAAAAAAGATAACATATTATCAGTTGATGGATGCAAAATAAAGGCATTGGAATATTGTAGCACTGTCAAAAATGACATATCTTATTAAATTTAAAGCAAGTAGAATAAATAATAAACTGGTGAAAAATCCGCGCTGGGAGTCTGAATAACTTTATTGCTTCTTATAAGTAGTGATAAATCTGACCTTCTAACTCCCACCCCTTTTCAGCAATTCTTCTTAATAAAGGACATGCTTAGACATGTAGAGATGGCATTCCTGCCCTATGTATGGTTCAACCTGTGAATCAGATACCCATGAAAAAGCCAAAAACCAATAAATAAATCCTCCAAGGTTACTAATTGGTCATCCATTTAATTTCTCCTCCTGTTGAGTATCTACATCTGTAAAAGAGCCTACTATTGCATTCCCATGGATAGCAAGGAGATATGTGCAGCCTCACAGTTTGTCAGATGCTTACAAAGAGACAACAAATAAGGAGTACTAATAAGCAATTTCCCTAGAAAGGAAAGGTCAGCCTGTATAGTATAAAATATGCATTTTTTAAATGTAGAAATTTCATAAAATGCTCAGGGAAGAAGGATTTCTGACCACAAAACAAACAATAGCAAAACCTGTCCCTTAACCTTTAACTGCATTTGGCAAACTTAGTTAAAATAGCTCCAAGGCAAGAATTATGAAAGCTTACTTTTAATCACATTGATTTTATCTTTCTGAGGAGCTTTCTACATTGTGTTCTTAATAATTTAGACATGGACTCTAGCATCACATGAAAAATAAATGGACCACACAGCTTAAATGAACAGTGCAACATGCACCCGTCTGGAGTTAAATTTATAATTTTATATTAATGACAAGTGGCAGCTGGCACTCATTGGGAGTGGTAGGGCAGGGTGACCAGTAGAAAGTGACGCCTAAGTCAACATTAGGTGGAGGCAACCAATTCCAGTTTTGTCCTCTTCTTCTTCAGAGACTGAAACAAAACATAAATGTGTTTCTCCAGTGATGGAAACCCCTGATGGGAAGAATTGTTGACTGATTAGAATCTTTGCATTTCAGGACCTTTTCTCTGCAAAATTCATTGAGGGAGGAGAGACATAGAAAACACTGCAGGAGAAACAGCATTTTGCAGCCCTTAACACAGGTAAACAGAAAGGTGCCCCTCCAGATGTTTTGGACACAACTTTCCCATCATGCTCACTTGGGCTTCTAGGAGTCACCATAGCATGGGAAGAAGCAGTAGAAGTAGGCATAGAGAATTGCCAGGAGGCATGTATTTAGATTACGCAGCTGCTCTCTTCCAAGATCCCTCTAGTCTAGTCTAGATTACCACTACCCCAAAATAGGCTTATCATCCTGGGTAGCCCCTTGAAATTCTTTACTAAAACCCTGAGCAAATCCACCACCCCACGGACATGGGAGCCGCCAACTGCTGCAACTCATTAGGAACAGACAGAATGGTTTCAAGGTGACTTGCTAATTGATTTCTACTAAATAAAATCTACAGGGTCTCCATGGGTTGAGATCGACTTGTGTGTGATTAACAACAGCAGCAGCAACAACAACAAAAGAGCATCTTGCATCCCACTCACCCACCTTTAGCCCACCATCAAACACCCGCACCTCTCCCACCCTCCAATCCACACACTTCTATTTTTTTTTTAGAAAATTAATTTGTAGTTCAAATTCATCTGTAGATGATAAAGAACATCATTTCTCAAATCAGAAAAGAAAAATCATCCCAAAAATCATGCAAAGTGCTTTTCCTCAACTCACAAAAAGAGAGAGAGAGAGAGATCACTTCTTGAAAGAGCTTTAATTTTTTTCTGAAGTACTGAACCCAGAGAAAAACAAAACAAAGTAGGTGTTCCTTCTCTCTTCCTTCCTGGAGAGGAGTTGCAGCAGAAGGATTTTTTTCTAGGCAGCCAGAAAAACTGAAAGCAAAGTAGCAGAAACAGCTGTAGCCTCCTAGTAACACATTCAGCCCAGGCATCAGCATGCTACCTTATTTGCCAAAAACAGTAGCCCTTGCTGTTATTTGAAAGACTACATTCTTTCTTATGAACCTTCCAGTGCATTGAGATCTGCTGAAAAGGCACTTCTTTCCATCCCCTTCCTGCATAGATACATGTGATGGATGGGAAAGGGCCCTTTCAGTGGTTGAACCCAGGCTCTGGAACTCCCTTTCTGAATAAGTTTTGACTAGCGCTCTCTCTAAAGTTTTTCCACACACAAGAAAATACTTTTCTCTTTCGACAGGTATTTGACAGGTGTTTTCCATTTCTCCCAGATCCAGGGGTTTCTGAATGACACTGAGTATCTGAGTACATTTTAATCAGGATTTAGACTTGTACATGGGACAGAGGCAACTTTGGAAGATGACCAATGCTGGAAACTGGACAGGAGGAATGTGTTCCTGTTGGTTTTGCTGGATCTCTCAGAGGCATTTTATATCATCAACCGTGGCATCCTTTTCAGCTGCCTCACTGGGATGGGAGTTGGAGATACTGTTCTGAAGTCGCTTCATTCCTTTAATAGTTTATGGTTTAACTGGTGTTAATTTTTTATTGTTTAATCTTTTTTTAACTTTTGTATTTTGTGAAATGTAACTATGTGTTTTTAAAATCTGCTTTAAGCCACTCCCAAGCATATAAATATCATCATCATCATCAATGCATCACCATGGCTAGAAAAATGTACATTCTCTCTTCCTCTGCAATATAACCCTAAAACCTTGACAGTCTAGCTGATTCTGCATGTGGAAAAGGAAACATGTCTGAAAATGCTACAAGGAAGAGACTCAGAATGGAGTATGAAAGCTGTAAAACTTCCAAGGTTACAAAGACATAGGCTTCAATCCTAGCTGTAGAAACCATTTCCGCATGACACTTTTTGGAAAGGCCATCCAGGTACAGTTTAGGTGTGTGTTGTTTACCTATTCTATTTCTTATCCAGTAAAGTGGGGAGTTGAAACAATTCCACTGTTACACATTTCACACATCTCAGTGACCACATGCCTCAGCGACACCTCTGAAAATCTGCTTTTCCAAAGTGATGCTTAAAACTGTCTGACCTGTGCTAACTCAAGCAGTTTCAGTGAACCCTTTCTCTTATACTCACACAAGAAGGTGAAATGTTGAGTCTGCTTTTACTCTGCTCTTGTTAAGTAACTGTACAGTGTTTTGACTTTGAAAGGGGATAGAGATTGGGACGTTAATGCTCGAGGAAAATGCAGTGCCTGTTCTGTATTTATGTAATAGCAACAGAATAAGATTCCATGTTGTTTATTTGCTTGGATATTTTTAGAATGTGCAGTTAATATAGTCTCAATGTTTAGTCAATTGATCAGTTATATGAATCATTTTATCTTTTAAAAGTAATCAGTCAATCAATGAATTTACTGTGCTAATCAAAGACCATGAAAAATATATTTTTTAAATAATTTGTTGTTGTTGTTCTGTGCCTTTAAGTCATTTTCAACCTAAACAAACCTATCACATGGTTTTCTTGGCAAGATCTGTTCGGAGGGGCTTTGTCTTTTCATAAAGAATATAAGATTTAGAATATACAAATGATATTAAATGATTTTACAAGCAGTAATAACAGTTTTTATAAAGCTAGAATGAAATAATATCTAAAATTCAGAAGTGTAAGTAAGCTACTAATATGAGAATCAAATATTTTAACTTTAAGTTTCCATAACAATGGCGGGTTACAAACCGCCATATAGTACGCGACGAGCGCTTACTAGGGTTAGGAAGGGGCGGTGTTTCCGCACCCCCCAACCCTAGTACGTGCTCCGTGCGCACAAAATGGAGACGGCCATTCCACACGGCCGCCGCCATCTTGACGTAGCAGACGCACTGTGTCCGCATGTCGTGCCCTGGAAATGATGCTGCGAGCGTGCGACTAGCGCCTTGCGGCGTCTCTTTCAGGGCCTGAGAAGGACTGCGATTTCCGCACTCCTTCTCTGCAGTGTCTGGGAGCCGCGTGGTTTAAAGGCTGCGGCTCCCGGACGCTGCAAGCAGAGGCGGAGCCAGACCGCCACTTTTTGGCGGTCTGTAACCCACCAATGTTCCTTTTGTAATTTTAAATTTTAAATTTCAGATTTTATCTAACTTTCTCATCTTCTTTTCTTTTCTTTTTTTGCAAAAATAACCAATTTATGGGTTATGTAGCCACAGGTATCTGTCAGAGAAAGGAAAAAACAAAACAAAACAATTCCCACTTCCATAAATCGGCAATGGTTCCAAAATCTTTTTCTTGGGTTATGATACAAGGGACAAGTTGGCATATGGTCCTCTGACTAACATTGGTTATAAATACATTACTTGTATTCAAATAGCACCTTATTATAGCACCTTCCCTACTTGAAATCACAATATTATTACTTATTCCCATGTAACACAATCCTGGAAGACAGTCATTTCATAAAGTGACAATTTGTTTATAATATTTTAGTGGGACTCAGGGCCTGAGCAGATGGGCTAGGATATTATGGGCTGAGCTGATCCTATGCTATCTTGGCCCTGGTGTTCACCCAGGATAGTCACTGGGTCAGCACAGGGATGGCTGGGTGTTCACACACCTGTCCTTGCACTGACCCAGGACTCAAGATCTGTATGCTGCTTGTTATCTTTCCAATTTTACCTACAAATAGTGGTGGATCCAACTGAGAAGCGCTCCAGTCACCCCATCCAACACAGAAATTCTAGATGCCCTATTTGTGTGTCAGATGAGGTGACTGGCTAGCTTCTCAGTTGGATCCACCACTGGAAAGGTAAGTAGCACCGGGGCTGTCTGAACAGGCTAGGCTATTTTACCTTGGAGTAAAGGCTCTTCACCCTGGGGTCAGACTGGATCCTCTAGATCTGTTTCTGTACAGGCAGGATTGGGCTTGATCCTGTCCCAGTGTTTTTGGCCTGCATCATCTGCAGTAGATGACACAAGGCCAGAGGGAACATAGGGCATGTGGACAACCCCTCAGTCTATTCTTGTTTTAACTGACAGCCAGTCAGATATAGTAAGCAAACATGTGACAGCTATTCTAGATGGGAGAGAATACATTTTTGGAAGAATCTGTAAAGTTTCCAAGGCTTTGCTGGTACTCGTATCAGTCTCCCAAATTTCAGCCCTGTAATGCATCTGAGCAATATTTTATTACTAATAATGTTTTGGGTGGATTCACTCAGCTGGCCTTGCTTGTTCAAATAACATTTCATCAGTAATCATATAGTTTCCTCTGCTTTCACCTTTACCACCTTCCTGTGTCATTTCCAAGAGAGAGACTTGCTGAAGGTCATGGCCAGATATATAAATAAGCAGGTTTGTTCTATGATGTATTGATCCATTTGTGCCTTGGACTACATCCACCAAAACCCAAGCAAATTATATGTGTCCTTCACAGATTACTTGTCCTGCTTACCACTACTGAGGGCAGAACAGCAGGGGAGTGTACAAAGGAATAGTCCAGAGTCCAGTCCAAAGGTCACACAATACCGGTCAGTCAGTCACAGCCAGGGGCAGAGGCATGAGCATAGTCGCAAGTCAAGAAAGAGCAAGAAACACAGGAACAACAAAGCTGCAAGACAGGTTGTCAGCTGCAAAGAATCTCTGCAGCCGGATGTCTTTTAAAAGGCCTCTGCTTCTCTCAGCTGAAACCTATTAGCTCTCCACTTGGCTTGTAGCCTGAAAGAACACCTCAAAGACTCCATGACCTGTTTTCACTCCACAGGTCCTAGCACCTGCAGCCATAGAGTCCATTTCTCCTTCTGCAGATTCCTGAGCCTCCTGTGAGACTGCTGATCCAGGTAGCCCCAGATCTGCCCCTGTCTTAGCCTCCTCTATGTCTTCAGAGTCTGTTGCAGACTCCCCTCCCCCTGTGAGTGTGCCTCTAAGTCAGGTCCAGGGCAGTCCATGACACCATCCTTGGTAAATGTGTTGTTCCTGCCTAAACTTTCTTGACAAAATTGTTATTGTGACACTGGAGTATCTTCTGAGGTTTTTGCGGAAAGGGTGAGACATACATGAAGGAAGACAAAAATGCTGCTCAGGTAGGCAGGAGAAATATCTGGTTGGTTGGTTTGCAATTTAATTTGTTTATCCTAAACTAATATGCAAACAAGAATTTTATTTTCCTTATGTCCCACAAATTTTGCAAAATCAATAAATAGAAATTTGAGGGAAATGCACACAAAAAGCTATGTTTTATGGGGAATTGCTTGCAAAATGAGCCTCTTAGGGAAAACTGCTTTCAAAAAGGGTTATAAGAAAGAGAAATAAAAATGCATTCATCTTTTATGTAGATGTTTCCCTTTTCCCACTGCAGACTTGAAGAAGTGAAATAGCTAATCACTGCTGGTAGGTTTTCTTGTTTTCCATTGGGTGGACAAAGCTTCCCAGGGGTATATATATGCCAATCACAGGACTGTTCCAACAGGTGGGATGTGAATCTCAGTGTTGGTGTCACATTTCCTGAACACACTGCACTGAGGAAAATTGAGTGGTAAGTGAAGCAGAAACACATCTGCAACCAGAATCTGTTTCTACGGCTGGTTTCATTTATTTCACATCCTTCCCAATGGGGGAAACGTGAAGATTTCCACACCCTATGGCAGCCCAAGGGATGTTTCTGCAGTCAGCTTTGCTCCCCCATCACCGTGACACGGTTTTCTGGTTAGGATGAACCTGGTTCCTCAAATGCTGAGTGAATTCAAGGAAGACAAAGAGGCAGCTTAGCCAGAGCCCAAGCTATAATACTGACTGAAGGGCAAGCTAGTGATATGGTTGGGCAGTCTGTGATATCAGAGGACATAATCATGACCACCATGTCAGGAGTATAGCCTTCTGCTTCATGTTTGGTATTCCTGATATGGCATGTTGCTCTTGCCCACAAAAGAGGGCAAACTTCCAGTACATAATTTTTTTAAAAAAGGATTTAATCAACACACTTCAGAGTGAAATACTATTTTATAAGCTGAGAATCTTGATGAATTCATCAAATATATAGAATTGTGCTCAAAAATTTCTTACTACAAATAATAAATAAATAAATAAATAAAATTTCCCAATCCTACTTTTTCCAAACAGTTTGACTTATTGAAAAAAGCTTTTTTAAAGATATGATAGCAGCAAAGGTGCATGTTAGACATATTTCTTAAAAGTACCAATGTATAAAGAAGAATATTCCCTGTTGATAAGGTTGTCAAGTCAGGTCTGACTGTAAGGGGCTCATCTTTATTACTAAGCCAAAGAGTCAGCCTTGTCAGAGACTATTCTGTGATTGTGTGGCCAGCATGATTGCCCAGAATACTGTTTTCCTACCCACTGAAGTAATACCTATTTATACGTGTCCCTTGGTGTTTCATGAACAGCAAGCGCCAAGGGACAAAATGGCACATGTGCCCATGGCACGCATACAGGGTCACGTGCCGGAGCTTGAATATGTGCAATTTTTTATTTTTGCAGGGGGAGGGTCCCCCGGAACAGATCCCTCGCGAAAACAGAGGGGCGGTTGTACTTCCATTTGGATGCTTTTGAAATGCTAGGCTGGCAGAAGCTGGGACTAGTGATGGGAGATCACTCACTTCACTCTAAAATGTGTCCTATAAGAAGCTTCTACACACATTTTATTCAGCATGAGACCTTTTCCCCCCTTCTTTTTCTTGCTGACTTGGTTAATGTTGTTTTATCTCCTTGTTGTCACACAACATGCAGTGACATCTTATGCAATTTTACATAAGGCTCATATGGGCCGACACTTCTTTGAATACAGCACATGGTGAGGGATGGCTAATCGCTTTGCTCTTCAGTTGAGTTCCAGACAAAACCACTATTTGTAGCTGAAATTGTACCACTGAGAGAAACTACTGATTACCAGCTAATTGTATAGGCAGCATGATTAGAAGTAGAGAGTCTAACTCATTGCTTTCCCTGCCTGGAAAGACAGGTAACTTATCTCACAGCCACCATGTCAGACTAGGAAGGGGGGAAGGAATGGAAACATTGTTCTGGTGTTACAAAGTCCTCCGTCTGAATAAATTTACACTTAATATTTCCTCCTGCAACACTTCAACAAGAGCAACAACAAGGGCTCAACCAACCAGCTCAATTTACACTGCACAGCTTTTAGCTTCAAAAATAGAAAGACATTATCCTACTGCAAGAAAACCACAAGAACTAGAAACTGTCAGCTTTTTCCCCCTGCTGGTGCAGAGCCCTCTCTGTGTTCATGACAACCGTGGAAGCATCCAAACACTTTCTTCCCACCATGTAATGACTTTTCAGTTGCAGCTGGGTGACATGCCTGTGAATCTAGGGGAATAGCTGTGTTCATCTGCCACACCTTAAAAGATTAAGCAATTTATTGTAGAATAAACTTGTGTGGGTAAGAGTTCCTTAAAGCTTATGCTGCAATTTATTTGGGAATCCTTAAAGAGCCACAAGACATTTTGTTGCTCTCTCTGTTAATATGTAAAGATGGATTTGATATAGGGGTGGGAGGAACAGAGATCCAATGTGAAGGGGAAGCATACACCAGGGAAACATACTTTAATGCACTAATTTTACAGTACTTTATCCCCCAATTGTTTTCCATGCTTTAAGTAAACAGTTTGAAGAAACCTTACATCATCATCATCAACAACAACATCAACAACAGTTTCTTAATCTACCAGTTGTTACTGCCTACTTTTGGACCATCAATAATTTGGATTCTATAGAACATAGGAATCAGGGAAGTATCATTGATAATGTGACACATTTCAAGCAGTTTTGCTTTTTTATAATTGCAATGCCATTTATGGTGATTTCATTCAGGTATTTTGTTCATCCATTTGGAATTGTTATGAGAACACATTTCACTGGAAACACAGTTGTTTTATTTTCCCAGAGGTGCTTGATCCCAATTTGATATTTTGTAATCTTTTCCATCTCTGCCTTTGACTCTGCAATCCCCCGGGATTGCCATATCAATAAACCCAAACTTTCTTTTTCTCACCCATGGTTCTGTCTGGCATTTTACGTTCTAATTGTTTGTCAATTTCTATCTTAAAGACCCACAGGATTTTAATGTTTTTTCTGCTAGTTCTTCATGGATGTGAAATCATATTTTTGCATAGATTCCAATGTATCATTGCAGCCACTTTATCATATTTCTTATATTAAGTCTGTATGATCTTGCTACAAGGTAATCAGAATTTTACTACTACTACTACTACTACTATTACCACTTCTAGTATGATTATTATGATTTTAAAGATAATTTTTACAAAATGATGTCCTGATGGTATTTAACACCTGAAATATTATCTAAATGTATAAAGGGGTGCTGAGTTTATGTTGGAAATGTGAACAGCAAAACTGTTTTTTAAAGCCATTTATGGTGGACATATATGAAACAGATACATGAGATGATCCAAATGACTCTGAAAATGAACTTGCAACTCAACCCAGAAATGTTTTTTCTGGGTTTGTTAGATTAATACCTAGAGAGGAAACAAATTTGTTTTTACAGCATATGATCACAGCAGCAAGACTGTTATACGCATAGAAATGGAAGAATACAGGGATCTCAGCTCAAGATGAGTGTTTAGTAGAAATGGGGAAATTATCTACTTTGTTGAGAGGCAATTCAGTGAATATATTCCAAAAAGACAGGGAAGTGTTGATTTTTTTTATTACAAGAACAGAAAGCTAAAATTTTGACTGGGTTCTGGAAATTTTTAAGAAATAACTAATATGTAAAAGGAAGAAATATAGATAAATAGAGTAAGAGGAATAATGTATTTATTGTAAACGTTGGTATGAAAGTGGGAAGTATGCTTTATACTTTTCCTTTTTATGTATTTTTATGCACAGGGCAGTTATAATGGTGTGAAAATGAGTAGAACAGCTCTACTTTTGCACTATTATTTTTGAATCACCCTGTATTTTCTTCAAAAGTTGTTTCTTTTATTTGTTTTATATTTCTATTTGTATTACATTTTTAAAATATTCTAATAAAATATATGAAAATAAGTAATGAAAATACTCTGAAGCTTATGGATACAGTACAACTATTGAGCTCAGGGCATTATCAAGGGAACTCATTTTTCAAGGGACTGAAATTTCAGTACTGAATTTCAGGCACTACATAAGTGATGCTACCTCAACTGATTTACTTTCAAGGCTATGACGATGTGATCCTACAGTAGGATCTCTATAACCCAAGGAAAGTCTGGGAGTCTGCGTTACAGTTAAGGAGCAATACATGTTTCATTATGCTTGTTACAACTTATGCAGAGAAACAAATATCTCTGAACTTCCTCTGCATTCCCTGGAAATTTCCTAGTGTACTCTACTCTTGCAAGAAGCTGTTATATAAATGCTTGCTCAGTTGTTCTAGAAAGCAAATGCTGACTGTTTACTGGTAGGTTAATAATGCAAGTGTATTTTTTAAGAATCTCTCAGGGCACTTATTTTTAAACCTAATTTCCATATTCAAATATGATTATGTGAACAGGAAAAAGATATCAGCATATCTTCAGTAGTGGCAGTGTAACAGCCATAGTGATTTTACTGAAATAGTTCAGTATGGAAAATAAAATGCAAGATCAAGGAATTTTCACTGAAAATCAATTCATTATTATTATTAATTATATTTATTTATATCCCACCCTTTTCTCAAAACTGAGACTCAGAGCAGCTCACAAGATTAAAAACATAGAAAAATGTTACATTAAAACAGAATGAAATTATTACAATATCAAAACAGATCACTTAAAAATATAGTTAAAAAGATAACTGTGTTTGAAATACTTTAAAAGAATACAACTTCAAGCCTGATTGTAAAAAAAACCTTCTGCTTTGAAAGCCTGTCTGAAGTTGAAGGTCTTTGCATGGCAATGGAAAGCCAACAAGGAGGGGGCCTTCTGGCCTCCCTGGGGCAGCCATGGAAAAGGCCCTCTCTCATGTTCCCACCATGAGAAGGTCTTCTCCTGAGGATCTCAGAGCCCAGGCCGGTTCATAGAGGGAGATATGGTCTGTCAATTAATACTAAAACACTCTGAAATGTTAGAAATGTTGTTCTGTGCCTTCAAGTTGTTTC
Organism: Sceloporus undulatus; assembly: GCF_019175285.1. Taxonomy (NCBI): domain Eukaryota; kingdom Metazoa; phylum Chordata; class Lepidosauria; order Squamata; family Phrynosomatidae; genus Sceloporus; species Sceloporus undulatus. Next base: position 42,295,301 of record NC_056523.1, on the reverse strand, counting down.
CAACCCTAATGAGACCCTAATGAGAACCTATCAAAGGGTTTCTTGGCAACCCTTCAGGAAAGGTTTGTCATTGCTTTCCTTCAAGGCTGGGAGAGTGTTATTTCTCAAAGTTACCTAGTAGGTTTCAAGGGCTGAGCAAGGATTTGAACTCTGCTCTCAAGAATTCTAGTCCAGCACTGAAACCACTATACCTCACTGGCTGTTAGATGCATAAATATTTTTGACCACTTGGCAACTGGTGAACAGAAGAGACATGGATTTTTCTTCACAGCTACTATATTATAGTTATAGGTAGTTACAGGTAGATTCCTGGAGGCATGTAAAATGAAATGCTAGTGAGATGTCTGAAAGTTGAGCAGAATGATTTTTCCATTACTGCTGACTTTATACTGGACCCTAATAACAGCCATACTGAAACAATGGGCAGAGCAATTATATTTATAAATCTATAAATAGTTGAAAACAACAACTAACAGCAATGAATTGTGTGTATCTTTCTCTGTGTATGTTGTATGGTTATTTATAGCTCAATTAACTGACTAAGGAGAAGTGTGAATACATATTATTATTATTGGTCAGTGGGGGGGGGGGAGATCTGCCAACCCATCCTTGACGGGGTCACACTCCCCCTGAAGAATGAAGTCCACAGTTTGGGAGTGCTCCTGCACTCGTCTCTACAGTTGACATCTCAGGTGGAGGCGATAGCCTGGAGTGCATGGTATCAGCTACGGCTGATGTGCCAAATGCATCCCTACCTGGCTCAGGGGGACCTTGAAACAGTAGTACCTGCACTGGTAACCTCTCATTTAGATTTCTGTAATGCGCTCTACATGGGGCTACCTTTGTACCAAGTTGGGAAGCTCCAAAGGATTCAGAATGCTGCAACCAGACTGATCACCAAGACACCGAGATCAGAGCACATTACACCGGTGTTGAAATCTCTACATTGGCTGCTGATTAGCTTTTGGGCGCAATACAAAGTGTCGGTTATTACCTATAAAGGCCTACATGGCCTGGGCTTGAGTTACTAAGGAATGCCTCTCCCTACATAATCCACCCCACACTCTCAGGACATCTGGCACAAAAATATTGGGACACCCCAAGACCAGGTTGAAAACTACCTCTTTTAGAACATTTTCTGTGATGGCCCCTAGACTTTGGAACAATTTACTGGAAGAGGTCAGTCTTATCACTTCCTTGGAAGCCTTCAAAAAGACACTGAAGATGGATCTCTTCTGGCAGACCTATCCAACTGATCTCCTCTAATCTGATTTATACATCTGAATATATGACTGGATCCTTATGGCTGAGCAACACTGTAACAACTTTCTCCTTTTCCCTTTTATTTTTATTTCTTTGATTGATGTTTTTGAATTATGTATGTATTTTAAGATGTTTTTACTGCTGTAATCCCGCTTCGATACGAAAGGAGAAGTGGGAAATATAAATAATAATAATAATAATAATAATAATAATTATCGTTATTATATTATTATATGCTTGGGAGTGCTTTGACATTCCATGACACTACACCATGACTGCCTCTATACTGAAAGTTAATCCTAAAGGGAACAGTCTTAAATTATGGACTTACTGCAGTGTGGTGAAAGTAGGGTTCTTTTTCTGGTAGATTACTAACACCTTATGTGTCCACATGGAACAATTTTAAGCAGCCATCACATGACTGTCAACATTTCCCCAAGTTTTTTATTCAAGCATTTCCATTAGGTACTTTGCTACTGTTGATACAAATCTTTAAAACTATGCTTTAACATAATGACACAGTTTTGAACTGTCTTTAGGTAATAACAGAACAATATTTTGTTGTGCTCCTCACTATAATTGTTATTGTACAAAATTCTTTCTGAAGCGTGAACATTTTGTTTGTTTGTTCATTTTGCCATCTGCCACCAAGCAAACATTGACTTTTTGACTGTTGCAAATGCAACTTCCTTGTTAACTTAATTTTCTGAAAAGTAGCATCAATGGAGATGGCTCCAGTTACAGAATGGGCTTTGATAAACATCCCATGTCCCAGAGAAGAATGGATCATTTTACAGGCTGTAAAATGACTGGTTCCACTGAGTACGAAACATGGGAATTCTTTTATTTGTGAGGTTGCATTTGAGATTTGAGATCTAAAAGACCACAAAACCTACGCACCTGATTTAGTTTAAACTTATTAACCTAAGGCCCCCCCACTACCACTGCACACCATCTATAATATCTTTTGATAGATTAAAGATGTAGTAATAATTCACTCTTCCTCTTAGAGGAAAACTCACATAATTGTTTATGTCCTACATTTTATACATGAATGTAGTCACAAATGCATATCATGTAAAATAGAAGAGAACAAGAGCCTTTCCAATAAAAGCTATGGAAACAGGAAAACCAGGAAGAAATCAATAGAGACACAGTGCCCAAATTTTAGACTATCTTGTCACTGAGCTTTATGGAATAAGAGGCTACTACAAGAAAATCCACTCAGTTAACATGATCAGGCAAAAGATATAATGAATCTCGTTATACTTTATCATATTGGTCATTGATCTGCTTCAGTTATTTCACCCCATACTTCAAGCATATTCCCAAGATGGTTTACAAGAAAACCTAATTCCATACATTACTGTTCAGAGGAGGTTTGACATTGCTTTCCCCGAGGCTGAGAGCATGTGACTTGCTAAGGTAAGTCAATAGGTTTCCATGGTGGAATGGGGAATCAAACTCTGATCTCCAGAGTCACAGTGCAACACTCAAACCCCACCTCCTGTGATTTTATCATCTTTACTTTTTATATTTTCTTTTCCAAACAGCTTGAAGCAGATAGCACCATACAGCAAAAGGAAATAACAATGAAATATTCAGCAATGTTAAACTTGTGAAGAAATTAAATCACAGCTATTAAATTCCAGTTCAAACTCTGCTATGTACTTCAAGAAAGTACATAGAATGTAAATTTACTAGGATATATGCACAGGGGAGAAGTCTGGCTTCAGATCAGGGCTTCTTCTATCTGATGTGGCAAAATGGTAGGGTATTATTATTATTATTATTATTATTATTATTATAGTTTATTTATACCTCCCGCCTCTCCCACGGATCGAGACAGGATTACAACCTTAAAAGACACTTAGTACAATTTACAATCAATACAACAATAAAATACTAACACTGAATTTACCAAAAATTCCTATTAGTTCTCTAAAAATTACAATTAGCCAACAATCATAGTCAAGGAAGAGCAGTCATCATAACTTTTTTATATGGAATTCAGTGGATAAGCCTGCTGGAAGAGATCCATTTTGAGTGTCTTCTTAAAGGGCTCTAAGGTAGTAATGAGATGGATCTCTTCTGGTAGGTCATTCCATAATCTTGGGGCCACAGGAGTGAATGTCTTATGTGAAGTTGTCATTAACCTGGTATTATAATATTCTAGTTAAAAACTTCCCAGATGTTCTGAGAGTGCGGGACGGATTATGTAGGGAGAAGCGCTCCCGCAAGTAACTCGGGCCTGAGCCATGTAAGGCTTTAAAGGTAATAACCAACACCTTTTATTGTATCCGGAAGCTAATTGGCAGCCAGTGAAGAGATTTCAGTATTGGTGTTATATGGTCAAACCTAGATGTTCTGGTGACCAATCTGGCTGCTGCATTTTGAACCAATTGAAGCTTCCAAATTTGGTACAAGGGTAGCCCCAAATAGAGCGCATTGCAGAAATCTAACCGAGAGATTACCAGTGCAAGTACTACTGCTTCAAGATCCTTTCGGTCCATGTAGGGACGCAGTTGGCGTATCAACCGAAGCTGATACCAAGCACTCTTGGCCATTGCATCTATTTGGGATTTCAATTTTAAGGACGGATCCAGGAGTACTCCCAAACTGCAAACCTCGTCCTTTAGGGGAAGTGTGACCCCATCCAGGACTGGGTGACAAAACTCGATCCCTGGACTTGGGGTACCTATCACGAATACCTCCGTTTTCTCTGGATTCAGTCTAAGTTTATTTTCCCTCATCCAGCCCATTACTGATCCAAGACAGGCATCCAGAGGAGAGATGCCATCCCTAGTCACTGCAATAGTCGGGGACATAGAGAAATAAATGTGGGTGTCATCAGCGTCCTGATGACACCGTGCCCCATGTCTCTGGATGATCTCTCCCAGTGGTTTCATGTAAATGTTGAAAAGCATGGGGGACAGAATGGTGCCCTGAGGGACACCAAATGTCAGCTCTCTCTTGGAAGAGCAGCTGTCCCCCAGCATCACCATCTGGAATTCCCCCAAGGTGCACGGGACTGGCACCACATTTGTGCCAACTGACTACATCTGCTTCTTTCCTTCCTAGAAATTCACCAGGAATTGGAAGCAGCAGTCCATGGGCCACTTACTTTGAGTACCATTGTTCTAGATTTTGCTGAAAAATTGGGAAAAATACTGCTTAAAGTATATATACCTTTCCCTTTTTATCATGCAAATGTTTTTGCCTAGAAAATTAATTATCTTTTTGTTTAATTGTGGATATAAGGAGTATTTGCTTTTGTTTTTCATTTTTAGTCATGAGAAATTTTTATTTTTTTACAGGGGAAAGAAATATGAGCATGCCGTTATACAAAATATTATCCAGTAAAGCTGTACTTTTGAGTGACTGCTTAACATACTGTAGTAGTTTTGTCATGATTCAGTGGGGATCTGTTTGACTCAGTTCAGGTACCATGAATAATTATATGCATGTAAATTCCATTCTTTTCAATAGGACTTACCAATACTTTTTTTAAATTAATAAGCATTTATTTGATTTCCAAAAGGAAGTGAAGTTGATGGCATTTATACTACTCACCTCCAGAATGTGGTGGCGGCCCACACAGCAATACCATCCCTTGTCCTTGTCGGACAGACACTGTACTTCTTGTTCTGGTTTTGAATTTTTCAAGATCTGTAAGTAAGAGAGGAATAAGTAAATGTTATTGCATTCAGTTTCCAAAAAGGAAAGGAACAACAACTATTCACTTAATTTGAGTAGAAAACATATAAACAAGTAAAAACAAACAAACAATGGAGGCTGGGTCCTGAAAATATCCACCTCTTTACAGACAGCTTTCTTGTCCCTATGCAGCAGTGTTGGTAGAGTACTCCCTCTTTGTTCCCTGCTGTACAAAGCTGGTATTTCACAGCAAGGATTCCAGATGTGAAGGACTGCAAACATAGAACCACAGCCAGGGGCATTCACACTTACTTTTTTGTCCCAAGGAGATCTGCATCTCTGCAGTGATGCAATACCAAATCAGTGTTCTGGAAATCTCTCTGCAGCATTTTACCCTGTTGCCATTTACATTTGCCATCAGAGTGATTTAAAATGTAGGCACCTCTATTTCCGGAAATGATGCAGCATTATCTGAATCGCTTCAATAGTGTACTCTTACACCACTGAAGATGCGGATCATTGCGGCTCTTATAAAAAAGACACAGGGGAAAAAGCCCAGTATCAAATATACCAGATTGATTGGGGTTAAGTGGGTTTTCTGGCAGCCCCCCCCCCCCCATAAACTACACCGAGTGCAGTCAGGGCAAATGTGAATGCCACAAACATAACCTGGTTTCACACCACGTTATTTTCTTAGTGTCATGGGATCATAGAGTTTGGTGGCCACCTAGTTTTAGCTCATGTAGCTACAGAAAATCTGGAACTACAGCATTTCTAGCTAGAAATCTTTAGCCTTTGCCTGAAGACTTCTTGAAAAAGGAAGAAAACACCCTACCACCAAGGTAATTGGTTAAAGTGTCCAATTGTCTTTTTCCTATATAAGTTTTACCACTGAAATGGTAGACGACTTAACCAATTAAAGGTAATATTCTACCACAATTTACTATTCTGTAGCTAAGCTTTATTTGATTTTGCCATGCCCCTTTAGGTATCAGAGAATAATACTTTATCTCCCTCTGATATTCCATAGATCAAATCTCCAGGTATATGGAAAGTGTTATCACCATTTGCCTCAGCCTTATCTTGTCCTGCCTAAACATGTCCAGTTCATTCATTTTTCCCTCATTACATTTGTTTTCCATTCTACCAACACTTCTTTATAGCACTTTTCTCAATCTATTCTAAGTTGTCTCCATTCTTTTTAAAGCCTGGCACTCAGAACAAGACACTATACTCACAATTTGTTCTGTATAGTGCGTAATAAGGTGAAAAATAATTTATAATGAAATGTAATATGGATGTCAGATTTGACCAAGCCATTCTCTGCTTTTAGAGAGCATTCTGTAGCTTACGTCTGATCAGCAACCATCTCTATTGTGGGGCTTTTTTTCTTTCCCAAATAACTATCCTCCCCAATATAACATATTTAAGAGGCAGAATGTATGGCTTGTAGAGGAGTCTGAGGTATCAAAAGGGAGAAACAAAAACTATTAGTGATATATAAGAAGTCACTTGATCATAAGCAACAATGCCAGTATATTTCTCCTATATAGTGTTTCACAAACTCAAAACTGTGCATTGTGTTTGTCAGAAATCCATTTTACATGTGATCTGGATCAGATGTCATGGGTTTAACTGATTCTGTTACTTGTCTAATGCACTAGAGTTCACAAAAATGTAGATCTGTAGTGGATATTTCATTAATACATGCATGTTTGTATGCTATACAGCTGGATGCCCACCCACAGAAACTGAACAGCAACTCTATAGTAGCCATATGAACAAACATCTGCACATACACACATACACACACACACACACACACACACACACAAACAAGGCTTGGGTTTTCTCTTGAACTACAAAATGTCTCTGAGAAGTCACTCCATCATGAGGAGAGATTGGTCGGATTCATACCTGTGTTCCCTTATGAGCTGGGTAACAGTATACTGAGAATCAGGAGCCGAGGCTGCTAAAATCCCCTCTATTAAATCTCTCATTCTATTGGTGACTTGTGAGAACTATACAAAGAAAAACTTCAAAACGGCAAATTCTCCTCCCCAACAATACCAGTCACTCTGAAATATCTCTTCTGTTTCACTGCTTTGTACATTACGCACAAGCTTATTAATTGCCAAGGTTACTATTGTTGACCCAGCCAATGGCACCAGTTATCGATCAATTACCAGGAGAATTTGGTGCAAGAGCTCCAACAGCACTGAGTCACCCTCAGTGGCCTCTTATCTTATAAACTTGCTTGCTTTTAAATTCTCTCTCTCTCTCTCCCCGTCTTTTTTAAAAAATAAAAAGCTTTTAGAGCAGCTCAGCCTTTGCTTGCTGATCTCAAAATTGTTGTTCAGCACAGCAGAAACCCTGGAAAATACACAGGAGATAAATATATTGAACAGTTGGGAAGTAATTATATTGTTATAAAGGTGAGAAATTAGACTTTGATTTTTACCCCTCTTTGGTCTCCCCTGCCATTAAAAGGTAAAGAATACAATGGCTGTGGCAATACATCTTACTCTTATTTCCACACACACACACACACACACACAATTTATTTTATTTTTCAGTTAACCCAAAAAATTCTTCGGAATACAGTCCCATTATGGTTTTTTTGGTCGAATGCAACAAATGATCCTTGTTCACCTTTGGCAATCAAGCAACGCCTAGAGAGATAGACAGTCTTGTCCTTGTTTTAGACACACCAGTATAATGGAAAGCTAGGACTACTATGTGTTCTCTTCCTTTCTCTTCTACTCCCCTTCTTCTGATACAGGCTCAAATTACCCACTGGACTGATCCATTGTCGATGGTTGCATTTTAAGCAAAGAAGCAAACTAACAAACAAAGGGACCATGGGAGGATGCAGATCAGTGCATCAGTAAGGGTGGAAGCGTCTTAATTTCCCAGACCATCTCACACAAAAAAATGCCCTTTCAGCTTTGCCCCAGAAGAAAAGTGTTATTGACATAAATAACAGTTTTTCCATAGCATATTTCTAAGGAGGTCAGGGTTACGGGCTAAATAGAAAAGGACCATGAAAACTCCATGTTGTCATGTCTCCTCCATTCCTTTAAGTGTTTAACTGGCAGCCTTGTTTCTTAAAACATTATGATGTGATAGGGAGACCCCCACATTTAGATAAAAAACAATTTTTCCCTTATTTAGATGCTAAACATGCTTCACATATTTGAAAAGTGGTGGAAAAAGCAGAAACAATGGGAAAATACCACTTCTGATCTTTCTCTCTGTGCAAGAGAAAGAAAGAGAGAACTCCAAATAGGCCCTATAGGTGGCCAGAATACTTTATATGATTCCATTCCCCCCTGTTATATTCTCCCCATTCACTTTCTGCCATCAGAAATAAACTTGTGATATGCTTGATTTATTAGCATACACAACTTCCTCAGTCCATTTGTTCACTCCTCCATATTGTACAGATGACAATATGAGTATCATGGGAGAAAGATCCATAATTTCCCACTTGGCCCTGTTTTGGCTGCAGCCCTGTCACTAGCTGAATTTGCTTTAAGAAGTAATGCATAAACATTATAAAACTAATATGCCTTCTTCACTGTAGTCATGGATTTCATTACTGCATCCTGTGTGCTAGTAAAACCAGAACAAACATAAGAGTTATTTTAAAGAATTAACACTAATAGCGTTTTAGGAAAGCACAACGTTTTCTCCCAAACTTTTAGCAGAACTTGGAAAAGTATATATCCCCCCCATAGATCATGATGAGGGGAATTCTGGGAGTTATAGTCTAAACAATGACTTTTGCAGTCTCTTCTTCTACACAGTTACTGGTGCATAACAAGTGTATTATGTACTTCAAATGGGAGACTGGCAAAAGACAGAATATCTCTACCAAAATGTTGAATGCAGTTTTGATTTCTCCCCTGAAAACTGTTTTATTACCAAAGAAGTAGTCTGACTAGTTTTATGTTTTCCATTTAAACTATCTCTCAAAGGTTTACCACTTACCATTGAGAATCCTCCAGTTCAACAATGTGGGAGAGTACTGCGTGCACTACTATGAAGATCAATGGTCTGACACCAGTGAAGAAAATGAAAATAGCACCTTGCAGCTTCAAATGGCTGTAAATTATAGTACAATACAGACAGTGCAGCCATGGCAAGAGGAGCGTACAAGCCCTGTACGACATTCTCAACCTCTTAATGATGGCTGGGAGATTGGGCAGCATTACGTCTGCCCTGAGGCACTTAGAGAATACAGGGCTTTTTGAGATGCTAGTTCACCTTTTGAACCTGGTGGGGCTGTGAGTGATTTCTGGATAGACACACATCTCTCTTGAGCCAGTGAAATAAATGTGGGATCTTAAGATCTAGTCACTGACTTCCCTGCATTATGAGCAGGGAGGAAGTTTGAACTGGAGGCTGAGACTTCTCCAAATCATGTCATGTCTGAACTGCCCCACAGTGACAAAGAAATAATGGGAAACAACAGAAATTTATTGTAGCTTCATCTACAAAAGTATGTCTTCTCAACCTGTGTGAACACTGCAAAGTGAACACGCAGCAGTACAGAAACAATCTGTACAGTTTAAGGCAATAGCCAATAGCTATATTGGTAATCCAGGGGAGAGGTGGAGTTAATGGCTGCATATCTGCCTGCCCCCTTACCAATGATTGGCTGTTATAAGTGTGCCTGGGAGCTGTCTAGATCCCTTTGTACAGAGGGGAGAAACAGCTGCCGCCAGTTCCTCACCCACTCACCCACTCATGAAGAGCAGAAGCTGCTTCTATGGTCCTGGGCACACAAGGTCCCTAAATACATCCTGTTGGCCAGGGGAGAATGGAGATGTGCCTGGGAACCCCTGCTTGATGAAGCACACCAAAGGGCAAAGGCATTGTACAAGGGGATACAGGATACTTCCTTCCACTATGGTCTTAAATGTATTTACATGTATAAATGTCATGTTGGTATAACTCACCTACAGGATTATGGCCAAAGCCAACTCCTGCTCTTGGATTGAACTGATGTGCTAACACCCACCAGTTCGATTTGTATTTAAGCTCTCTGTATTATGCCAGTTTAGAAGTGTGCATAAAGCTCCTCAAATAGGAGGGGAACACATGTATTTTTGATTGGCTGGCCATTACACGTCCGAAGGCACAGAAATGTTTTCTGGTAATTAGGGATGATCTTTCTAATCTTCTAACACATGCACAGTCAGCCCTTCTTATACACAGATTTCTTATATACGGATTCAAGCATCCACGATTTGAAAATGTTCATAAAAAGTATAAATTTCAAATATCAAACCTTGATTTTCCATTTTTTATAAGGGACACCATTTTGTTAGGTCATTATATTTAATGGGACTTGAGCACCCACAGATTTTGTTATCCAAGGGGGATCTTGGAACCAATCCCCAGCATATAACAAGGGTCCACTGTATTCCTAATAGTGATTTATTTCTGGAACAGTTGTTTTGCAGATGGCAAACCTATCGACACACAGTCATGAGAACAAGAACCCAGTTTTCTTTCATACTCTTTCTCGTGAAGTTCCATCTAATGAAAATCTTCTGAAAAATTGCATTCTGTAATCCCTACATTTGTAACACATGTTTAAACTGGAATAGGCTTTATTTATTTATACTTCTGTAACATTCCTTACATTCACAGGCTAGAAATACATATTTCTCTTATTTACAAGCTAGAAATTGAATCAGAGATACCAGTTTCTGAAATGTTCTATAATTTATAACATGGAAGAGATGAGAACTCTTTCTGCCAGATGCAAATCCTTCTAATTCTGCCCCATACTGTACCCTATAAACATATGCATAGTTGTGAAGTCGAAGGCTTTCATGGCTGGCATCCATAGTTTTTTGTGGGTTTTTCAGGTTATGTGGCTGTGTTCTATAAGAGTTTATTCCTGAAGTTTCACAAGAATCTATGGCTGGCGACCATAGAAATGAACCCATCACACTGGTTTTTTTGGCACAACTTGTTCAGAGGAGATTTGCCATTGGCTTCCCCTGAAGCTGAGATGGTGACCTGCTCAAGGTCACCCAGTAGGTTTCTGTGGCCAAGCAGAAATTTGAATTCTGGTCTCCCGGTGTCCTAGTCCAACACTCAAACCACTACTCAATGGTAGCTTTTAAATATGCATGTGTATCTGTCAACACTACTGCACCAGGTCTTTGACTAATAGGTTCCCAATCTAGAGGGGCAAAATATCCCTAAGTCAAAACTATCAGAGGGTTTTCTTGTCAAGATTTGTTCAGAGGGGGTTTGCTATTCAAGCCTTCCTCTGAGACTGAGAGAGTGTGACTTGCACAAGATCAGCCAGTAGGTTTCCATGGGTGAGCAGAGATTCAAACATTAGTCTCCAGAGTCACAGTTTAATGGCCAAACCACTACACCACACTGGCTCTCTGGTGTGCATAATCTACAGTTATTTGCATGTAAATCACTCTCTCTCTGGCTTTACTTCACAAACGAAGATTCAGGAAGGACTCATCCTGTGTTTTCTACAAGCGTGTTGATGACTAAAAAGGCCAGTCCAAGATAAACAAGTCCAGTTGCAGAAAGCACAGCAGAAAGTCTCCTTGGGTGATGTTTCCGGGTTGCAGTTCTTTCTGCGTTGTCATTTCTCTTCGAGACTCGTTTGCTGTGCGCTTTCAAAAAAGGCTGCAGCATCGTGCACAGTGCGTCTCCATGCCTCCTGATGCGAGGCCAGGGCGGACCATTGTTTGTGATCAATTTGGCCTGAGATATTGTTTCAGGGAGTCCTTGTATCTCTTCTTTGGGGTGCCCCTCTTACGCTGACCCATGGTGAGTTCACCGCAGAATACTATTTTTGGGAGGCGATGGTCCTTCATCCTAGAAACGTGTCCTGCCCAGAGCAGCTGCGTCTTCAATAGCATGGCCTCAATGATGGTGGTCCCTGCTTGCTCAAGGATAGCAACATTTGTCACATAGTCAGTTCAGTGTATATTTAGAATTGTGCGTAAACAGCACTGATGAAAACGTTTGAGGAGTCGTAGGTGTTGGCGATAGGTGACCCATGTTTCAAACCCATAAAGGAAAATAGACAGTACAATGGCTTTATACACATTGATTTTTGTGCTTCACCTCAAGTGTTTGTTACTCCAGACTCTTTTGTGAAGCCTTCCGAATGCACTATATGCCTTTGCTAGTCTGTGATCTATCTCTTTATCAAGCTTGGTGTCTGAGGAGATGATGCTTCCCAGGTAGGTGAACTGCTGGACAGACTTCAGCACAGATGTGCCTACAGTGATGTGGGGATGGTAGTGTTCTTCCTGAGGTGCCGGCTAGTAGAGAACTTCTGTTTTCTTCAGACTGACTTCCAGTCCAAATAGCTCTGCAGCTGTTGCAAAGCAAGATGTGAGGCGCTGCAGAGCTGCTTCCGTATGGGCAACGAGGGCAGCATCGTCAGCAAAAAGCAGCTCACGGACTAGATAGTTTAGAGTCTTAGTGCGAGCCCTCAGATGGCTTAAGTTAAACAGGCTACCATCATTATGGTAGCGTATATAAATGCCGTCTTCTTCTTCAAGATCTGCCATAGCTCTTTGGAGCATCATGCTGGAGAAGATTGTAAATAGAGTTGGAGCGAGAACACAACCTTGTTTCACACCATTAGTTATTAGAAAGGGCTCCGAGAGAGCGTCGCCATATCTGACTTGACCTTGCTGGCCTTCATGTAGCAGTATAATCATTTTGAGGAATTGGGGGTGGGCACTCTAGTTGTTCCAGGATCTGCCACAGACCTTTTCTACTCACAGTGTCGAAGGTGTGCATAATCTAGTTATTTGCATGTAAATCACTGAGTGTGGAACACAAATTTCAGCTTATTAGAAATGAAGTGAAAGTGCCTTCCATGTTCCCTAAAAGGCACAAGGTCCTTTCCCATTTTTTAAAAAAAGAATGGCGTTGAGAGTCTCGTGGATGTCCAAGTTCTAAAATGGTATATGTGTTGTTGTTAGACCTCTTGAAGTTTCCCAGCCATGACTGAGAGAGAGACATGAAATACAAATAAAAGGTAAGCAAGGCCAGGTGAGAGACAAATACATATATATATATATATATATATATGTATTTTTGTGCATTTCTAAGGTTAGGAAGTGAACACCTGAAAAATGGACAACCAGAAGCTTAAGCAGCTGAGATTTTGGGGAGAAACCTGGATACAGCTTTGTCCCTCCTTGATAACATAACCTGTTGTGTACATTATAAATTTAATGTATTGTATAATACATACACAGTGAAAAAATTGTGAGGAATTTATCAGAAGGAACATTTTGAACACAAGGTTAAAAGACAAGAGGTAGTGGAGAAGAGAAATTTTAATCCAGAAACAGGAACGGTGAAGTTTTTTTTGAGTGGAACACAGTGAGAGATCAGAATCAGCATAAAAACTGAAACTAGACTATTCAAGGCTTTAAACTAAGTAGTGGACTTTTAGAGCAGATAAGGAAAGATAATAGATGCAAGGGGAGTGCACAGCAAAGAAGAGTGGCATGATCAAAAAACCATGAATTAGGTGGAATATATTGGCAACAGAATTGTGAACAGATATGAAATGTAAAAAGTAAAAACTAAACACCCCAGATGGCAAAAACACTCTACAATGAGTTAAACAATTAGCCAGTGACCTAACAGTAGATACAAGTATAGATTTTTGCAGTATTAAAAATTGGGTTGGAGGGTGCAGCTACAAAGCACCCCCACCATCTACAAAGACTGTGAAGAAGAATAACAACAAAATAACAACAAAATACAACAGCCAGGCCTGTATGAATGGTGAAACGAAGAACAAAATCATCAGTACCAACATAAAGAAATTAAAACAGACCAGAGAGAAAGAGAAACTATCTACTTTGGTTTTGTCCCTATCATATCTGAGACATTAGGAAAGCCATACAGCAGCTATTAGGCACTACTGGAACTGTACAGAACCTCTTCTTAAATGAGGGGTAAGGGGGGGGGAGGCAGCCTTGTGGCCAGTTTAAACCAAAGATTGAAAGAACAATATACTTTTTTTGTTTTTTTTAAAAGATAAAACGTAAAGAGTGAATAGCAGTTAGGTCCAAGAAAAAAACAGTGAGGAATACCATCAGTATGCTTATGTGAAAAGGGCAGTGTGTATGTGTATGTGTGTGTGTCTACCTTGGTGGTCTCCATCCAATGACTAATCAGGGCTGACCCTGTTTAGCTTCCATGGTCAGTGGGGATTTGGTGTTTTCAGAGTAAGTAGGTACAGAATCAGAAATGGACTTGTACTTTTGACCATTAGAAAAGGGCAGAACCAAGTGAGAACAGAATCCTGATGACAGTAAAGCAGAGAGCAACCTGCAGTACAAAAACTATTGAAATAATCCAAACAATTACTGGCAGTATATGTTCCTCAAGTTTTAGATAACAAAGAAGCCATTTGAAATAATACTTAACTAGGAGAAGATTTTAGAAAACTGCTTTAAGACGTACAATTCTTTGATACAAAATTAGAACAATTTGCAACTTCTAATTGTGATGCATAATGTCGTACAAGCAACATGCAATGGAATTGATTGATGGGGTATTGGGAGAGGCTGCCAGGGAGAAGAAGGGGAGGACCGACAGTATTGCATATAATCCAATGAGTTTATAATTTTTAGAATAAAAAGAAAGAAGAAGAGCCAAAGAATGGGTGGATATATCATTGCATTGAGGATCATTAGCATTTGTATAACACTTTCAAGATCAAGGAGCAATTCATATACATATGATCTTATTGCACGGTGTTTCTTAACTTGTGGTCTGCGTAATGCCAAGGGGGGCAGCAAAGGCTTGATGTCTTGAAGACTGATCATTTTACCTCCTCCCTGCAGTGGAGTGCCACATGACAGGAGCCAAGGCAAACCCTGGCTGGCTTGCTGGGCCTGAGTGTTACCTGCCACATTGTCATTCTGCTGGAGGGAGAGGTGGGCTGAGTTGTTGAGCAAATTGTGCTTCTCTCTCTTTCTCCCCTCCTTTCCAGATGGGGGCAGTCCAGTCTCCTCTCAGAAATGCTTCAACAACCTCTTTTTTGCTTTTTTCTTTCTTTATGAGGAAGGGAGGAAGCCAAGATGAGGCTGGAAGGGGAGCAGAAATATTGTCTTCCATGTGCAGAAATGTCCTTTATGACAGTGCTTTCCAATCTGTAGCTTATGAGTTGCAATCTGCTCCAGCCTCAGAATGAATTGAGCAGCAATATGCAGGCCAACCAGGTAGCCTTTTGCCTCCGCTCCTGTCACGTGGCTGTTCTGCTGTTGCTCAGCCCACATGATAGGAGCCAAGTCAAAGCCTGGCTGGCCAGACATGCACATTACCATTAAATCTGCTCCAGCTACAAACTGGCAGGAAGAAGCAGGAGATGACTTCCCTCCTCCTCTGGTGCCTTGAGGGAAAGTTCAGTGGATGGTGTAATTGTTAATGGTTCAGTGTTCACATGTTATTATTTGTGTTTTAAATCTTGAGTTTGGTCTCAGGAGGGGGGAGCACAGCAACAAAATATATTTAAAGGGGATCAGTGGAAAAGAAAAGGTTAAGGATCACTGTTATAGCAACTGTAAAGATAGGTCAGCGTTGGACCTGCTATACAGTGGATGTGAGACTGAGACTGAAAGGGAGTGATTTTTCCTAAGGCTGTCTGTCTGTCTATGAATTGAACAAAAGAGTTAAATGAAAACAGAAAACAATACTCTTTAAAGGAAGCCAGAAAGCATCCATTACAATGAGAAAGATTAATGTAACCAAGAAAAACTAGACTGGCAAAATAAATCAAAAATAACAGCTGAGAAGGTGGAGGACCAAATAATTGGACTCAAATTTTGAGAAGATGGAAGAGGGTGAGCTGCCTGGGGAAGAACTGCAGGTACAAAACAAAAGGAGGATAAAAGAGTAGTAGGGGAAGAAGGGAAGGGAAGGGAGATGGTGGAATGTTAAATGGACATAGCTTTGCCAGACCTGGAAAGCAAAATACTGAGGAGATAGTATAAGAACAAGAAAAAGGGTGGGTTGCAGAAATAAACTTGTTGTTGTGTACCTTCAAGTCATTTTAAACATATCATGGGGTTTTCTTGGCAAGATTTGTTCAGAGGGGGTTTGCTTTTGTCTTCCTCTGAGGCTAGAAAAATGTGACCCATCCAAGGGGTTCCCCTGGTCAAGTGGGGATTTGAACCCTTCAAAGTCATAGTCATAGTCCAACACACAAACCACTACACCAAGCTGGTTCTTGCAGAAGCAAACTATGTAGAAAAAAGAGTATAACATGGACTAGAATTTGAAGAGTGGTTGGAAGAACAGGCATGCACAAAGTAGTCCCTCATCCAGTATCCTTAATTTATTCTGAAACCTGTTTGGGGGCCTTAATTGCTTGTATGAGAACACAAGCATTTATTTATTTTATAGAACCAGGATATATTAATTTATTTTTATGTAAAACTTAGATCCAGCTTCTAGTGCTTATTTACACTCAGGGAGGTTGACAACAAATAAAACCAAGATAAATAAAATACTAAACCAAAACTGTTACAGTAATAGCAAACTGCTGCAGCAGATAAAACATTTAATGCAACTCATAAAACAAGGCAAATGGTCACATATGGCAGAATCCAACCAAAGTGGTTTACAACTGTATAGACCGGCATTATACGCTGGCCTCGGGGAAGAGTGGGGGTGTGGCATCTGCATGACACACATTCTGATGCTGCCCTGACGCGGCTGTCCTTCTGGCAGGGCTTCCTCTCTCTCATCTTCGTCCTTTAATTTCCATTCAGCATTCAGTGCCATGCATCATTACATCCGCTTGCCGCTTTGACCACGTTTCTCCTGTCCCAGCCTAGGATCTCCACTGCCCTGTCCTGGATTCGTCCCTTCTCACTTGCTGCTCCTCACTCCTGGAACCTTTTCTCCCCACGAACACGAGTCATCACTTCTTTGACCACCTTTATATCTGAGTTGAAGACTATCTTGTTCAGGGATATGTTCCCAGGCACTGTGTGATTATCTGATTTTTGACTGGATAGTTGATGTTGTTGTTTTTAATTGTTGCCTGCTTATTTTAACCAATTCCATTTTATATTATCTATTGTTTTATACATATTTTGTAGATTGTACCGCCATTGACAAGTTTTATTTTTATTGATTTGATCATTTGTATGTACAGTGCTGTGTACATTTACAGTGCTATAAAAATAAACAACAACAACAACAACAACAACAACAACAATAATAATAATAAACCATACACCCGACTGCACAGCATGCAGCATCATGGTGCTCTTTTGGCGCTGCATCCAGTTGATGCCACACCAAAAGGAGCACCCGAAAGTGCCGGCGTGGTGGTAAAGGTGCCTTTTCCCCGGTGTGAAAAGGAGTGGTATTTTGCTGTTCCTTTTAATGTTGGGGAAAGGCCAGATCAGGGCAGCGGCATGTAGTGTTGGCATGCCAGGCAGGCTTTACATAGGGAGGTGGCAGCAGTGGTTCAAAAATCAAACAAACAGTTGGGTCAGTGAGGCTGTTGCAGAGTTGGCCCAAATGGCCAATGTGCACAACAATGCAGTGTCATACTGGATTCGTCTGGTGCGTGTGGTCACCATCATGGTCAGTCCAGGTCTGTTTTGAAGAATAATGCTGTGGACTGGTCCTAGACAAAACAGCTGGTATAGATGCACCCAGAGGAAAATGTCTCTGCCAGATCTCAGAATGCAGCCCAGCTAGTAAGGGAGGATGTATCCCTATGGTATACTGGATGTGAGCACCTAGGGCCTTAATGCTCATCACCAAAACTCTGAACTGGTAGCCAATGCACCTCTTCCAGGACTTGTGTGATGTAACCCTTTTAGCAAGCACCAATAAGGGAAGGGTGGCTAACACACTGGAAGAAAGGAAGAGAATTCGGAAAGGAAAGGAAAGATAATCTAGGGCATAAATTCTCTGAAGATGCCAGCCACAGAGGCTGGCAAAATGCCAGGAATAAACTCTCCTAGAACATGGCCATATAGCCTGAAAACCCACAAAAAACTATAGGGTATAAATTAATAGAATGAAATTCAATAGATATAATCACAAAATTCTACATTTAGGTCACAAAAAACAAATACACAAGTATAGGTTGGGGGATGCATGGCTCAGTGATACTACATGTGAAAAAGACCTTGGGATTATTTTTGATCATAAACTGAACATGAGCCAGCTATGTGATGCTGAAGTAAAGAAGATGAATGCTATTTTAGAAGGCATTACTAGAAGTATAGTTTCCATATTGAGGGAAGTAATAGTCCCAATATATTTTGTGCTGGTCAGGCCTCGTTTGGAGTACTTCATTCAGTTCTGCTTATCTCATTTTAAGGAGGATATGGACAAACTGAAGCAGGTTCACCAAAGGACAACTAGGATGATAAGACGTATGGAGAACAAGACATATGTGGAAAGGAGGAACTGGATATGTTCTGCATTGTGAAGAAAAGATTGAGGGTGACATTATTGCTCTCATTAAATACCACATAGCTATGACTGATGTTAGAGAGGATTGAGTAGGCCTGTTCCCTGCTCCCCAAGACTGTAGGACCAAGTCTAATGGTTTGAATAGATTTTGACTGAACATTACAAGGAACATCTTAACAGTAAGAGCAGTTCAGCAGTGGAACCAAGCAGTGGTGGTCTCCTTCTCTGGATATCTTCAAGAAGAGGCTGGACTGCTATATGCTAGGGATATTTTATCTGGTGATCCTGCATTAATCAGGGAGTTGGACTTGATGACCCATGAGGACTCTTCTAATTCTATTAGGCTATGACTTGATGAAGATTATCGCACCGGGTTCTCGGCCCGGCATGACAGGAAACAGAAACGAGTGCGAGACGGATTTTACCACACACACCCGTCCCTCACTCGTTCCGTTCCCCCTCTCTTCCCTGCCCATTCCGTTCCAGAGGGAACGCTTTTTGAGAACTGTTCTGAACAGTTCTCAAAAATTTCCCCCTCTGGAACGGATTGAGAACGGAAGAGAGGGGGAACAGAACGAATGAGGGACGGGTGCGTGCGGCAAAATCCGTCCCCCACTCGTTCCGCACTCGTCCCTGCTCCTTCCGTTCCGTGCTCAGAACAGAATGGAAGGAGCAAATGCAATAAAGTCCTATGTCTTGAATTCTGGATCAGAAGAAGTTTTTAAAAATCCTTCACAGAAGTCTCATGCCAAGTGTGTTTCTGTAATCTAAACTAGATGTGATCTAAACTAGGAATCTAAACTAGATGTAACTAAGACTTGGTTGGATCTGACCTCAACAGGAATAGATGCATTTGGCTCACTCGCCTAAGCCAGGCACAATTACTCCTGGCTAAGATACACATTAGCAATCAGGTGCTAAAAAGCAAAATGCAGAAACACCCCCAAAGTTCAGAGATCATTCTTCAATATTCTTAGTCTATCCAAAACAGGGACAATTCCTATTCCAGAAACTGTCTCATGACCTGGGGCACTTCTTTCTTATCTAGATATGTCTCTTTTTATTAGCCCTTATCCAGCCCATTAGCTTCTCCAGACACTGAATAAGAACATCAATAGTCTCCCTGGTATCAGAAGGAAAGAGCTAAAAATAGAGCTGTATGTTATTTACATAGTGGTGCAAATGCAATCCAAATTTTCACACAAATTCCCTTACTGGTTTTATTTCTATCACTGTGTTTCAGAGTTCTTAACATGCTTAAAAAAAAAAAAAACAGGACAAGTTACAACTTGACAAAGAGCACCCAAAGGTTAGACCACAGACGGTGTACTTAACTCTGAATGAGAGATAACAGGCCAGTTCAGGTAGAGCCACCACACACACACAATGGTGCTTTCTGCACCGCCATTTGGGACGTCCGGAGGACGTCCCATTTTAAAAAAGGGGCGTCTCTTATAGACGCCCCTGGGCCTAGTACGGACTCCGTCCGTACAAGATGGCGCCGGCCCTTCTACATGGCCGGCGCCATCTTTGCGTATCGAACGCTGAGCGTCCGTACACGTCGCGTCCCTTGTGACGTAGCGAGTGCGCCCCTGGCGCCTCGCTACGTCGCAAACGTGACGGAAAAAGAAGCTCCATTTTGGAGCTTCTTTTTCAGTCCGCAGAGGAGCCGCGCCATGTGGAGGCTCCGGCTCCCCCACGGACTAGCCGGCGGCGGTGGCAGAGCGCCGCAAAGCAGCGGTCTGTACCCCGCCAAAAGCAGACATGTCAACTCTGGAACCAGCATACATTTTAAAGTGTGAAAGTATCAGAAACTGGAATCAGTTTGAAGCACTAACCAACATCTATTTTCTGCAAGCCGTCAGATGTATCATTTAAATTAAAGAGATGGAAATAATATGGATGCCAGATTTCCTGGATTTGAAATTAACCAGAAACTGAGAATAAAGCTTTTAATATAGAAGAAACAACCTAGGCCTTGGGGTTGAATTCAGGCCTAGAGATTCAGTTGACTGCCTGACTTTATCTAGATGGCTATATCATCTTTCCTGTGAACACCATCACTTGGAAATTTCCCCACTTTCAGTTTTCACATTCTAAGGGACCAAAATGCCTTCTTTTAGGCTTAAGAGATTATCACACTGTCAAAAAAGATGGGAGCATAGCAGTATTTTCCCATCAATATTGCACGATAACTCTAAGATTATCACACAACATCCCACAATGACACAATTACCCTGCAATTATCCTGTAAATAAGGAGTAATTCTAGTGCCGCTTTTTATTCACTGGGATTTTCCATGAACAAAAAGTGGCACAGGAATTCCTCTTTATTTACGGATTGCAGGATAATTGTGACGTCGCACAATGTCGTGTGATAATCTTTGCATTATTGCACAGTATTGATGGGAGCATACTGCTATGCTCCCATCTTTTTTACCAGTTTGATAATCTCCTTAGTTAGATATAATATGGGCTTTTAAATAAATTATGATAGGATTTTTGGTCCAACACTTTTGCCTTGGCCCTGGCCACCACTGAAATGAAGCCCCCAAGAATTTATCTCGCATTCAGCTTGGCCCTTGGGTTGAAAGAGGTTTTGTGCCTTTAAATTAACCGTTTCTTAAACTGAACAGCATCATCATAATAAACACCAGCTTGCATCAAGATTGGAACAAAAGAAGTTAGGAACCACACTGTAAAAATGTACATAGCTTTTGTCATGCCATGACCAAAAGGTATTACCTAATTTTCCCTTTCAACACTGGCTGCTTCCTCCTCCTGAAACACTGAAACCACACTTTGCTTCTTTTCTTTGCAATTGCTGCCCTCTCCTCCTCCTCCTTCTATGTAACATCGGGGTATAGAATCTCAGGCTGAAAAACTAGCTCAAACAAAACACACACACACACACACACACACACACACACCAAAAACCACCTACGCTATTAGAATGTGGAAGCCCTCAGAGAAATTGGCTGTCTCGCTTCAGGAGAAAATAAATGAAATACAGAATTAACTGAAGGGTTCCCCCACCCCAATCATAAGATGTGATTGCCAGTCGTTGTGACAGCTTCAAAAAGGATTAGAAGAAATTAATGGAAGTTAGGTCTATCAATGACTATTAGTCATGACAGCTCAAATGAAGCATCCATATTCATAGTACATGTATGATTACCGAATGCCAGAGGCAAAATAGTATGTTCAGCTTTTGAGCTTCCCAGGTGATAAGTGTTGAATTAGAAAGATCATTCTTTTGATCTAGCAAACAAATCAGGGACTGATCTTCACATATTTCCCATATTATTTGCAAAAATGAACAACAGAACAGTCCCTGTCCTGTCCTGGATGACTCTTGTAATGATGTGGAGAATTAAGCAGCCTGATACTATCTGGGACACAAGAGCAATGAGACTAGATGAAATGTCAATTAATATTGATTTCATAGATATGTTTCATATAGTCATCTCCCATAAAAGACATGCAATAAAAGACAGATCTCTGCAATGTTTACCCAGCAATATATTGCAAGAAACAAAGAAGAGTGCCACTCACTACTAGTGAAATATTGGGTTCTCACGTCACAATAGTAGGAGGAGGTTCATTTTGCATGGAGTATCTCCATTTGAAAACAAACAATCAAACAAGCCACATTCTGTCTTACTCAGCCAAGGCATCTTGACCTCATATACAACATTAATTAATGGCAGAAAAGGAAAGAGACGATAATCTGCCCTTGTTCTTTGAAGTACCTGCAGTACTTGAGTATATTTACTGGAGCAAAAAATTGTGCATATATGAAGCAACCCTCAGGTCACTAATTTATGCTTTAAATGTGATCAACCTATTTCTCTCCAACCTATACTGTAATTACTCTGTATACAAAGCTTGCATGGAATTTTTGACATCTTAATGAAGGTTATTGTGATGAATTAACCCCAAAAAGGGATAAACAATTCTAAAAGGTTGCAGCATCACAGTTGTTCCTACCTATCCTATAAGTCTTTAGTATTATACCTGATTGCTGTCAGACACTATGATACAGTTGCCTTAATAGAAAGTATTGATTTCTTCAGCTGACTTGTATTACCCCGGGTAAGTTATTTAGCTTCTCCGTGTCAAAGTTTGCTCATTTGAAATGATGAGTGTAATGATGCTTGAACTATCTCTGCTGCTGAAGAGGCCTAGTTAATTAATTTATGCTAAGAGCGTTGACACTCTTAAGATGAAAGGTACTATATAAGTGCAAAGTATTATATGTACGTGAACTCAAATCTTCTTTTCAGTATGAACTTTGTTTTCTCACTAACTCTGGTAACTCTTTTAAGTCACCTTCATTATCAAGGCAACTCAAATTCTTAACTTACACAGCAGCAGTTTCTAACCTACCTGCTGTCCTAAAATAGATCGGCCTTGATTAAAATCATTGTATGACATCCAAACAAGAGGAATTGCCAGCTTTATCTGGCACAGTATCACTACACATCTAGCATTTTCTCTGACTGGTAACCTTTTGTGCAAGATGTTCTCTGACTCACTTTTGGAATATCAGATGTGTCACAACAGAAACAGAAAATCAAAGACGGTAGAAGATTAAAAACTTGACAACCAACAAGTCATGCCAGAGTGCTAAATATCAAGATTTTAAACCTGGAACATATGGCATTTGATGACAGTAATTAGCCATCTTTGGCTTTAATAAACAGTATTTTTTCACACATTTTAACACTAACAGGAAGTGCAAACATCAATATTTACGAACAATAAATACTGAGTTTTACTGGAAAGTGGGGCTGTCCCCCCACAGCTATAGCCATGGATGAAGTGATGTGGTCATGCATGATTTATAATTTAAAACAGGTTGAAAGTAACACCTTAAGAAACATTGGCCCAATTGGCCCTAGTTTGGATTGTACTGACTATTCTTCTATCAAAATTAGCACTGTGCTTTATTTGAATTAAATGATGCTGTTCTGAATTTAAAATAAATATGCTATCTGGCTACTTCACACATGCAACCAAATTCTGGCTATAATTTACTGAAACTATTCAAACTAAGAAGAAACCAGGCATGTAAAAATGTCTTCATTTCAGTTAAAATTTGAAACCTGTGAGCATTCAGTCTGATTCTACTTTTGTTGTTGTTGTGTACAGTCAAACTGTGGCAAATCTAAGGTGATCCTATCACACTTTTTTTTCTGGGACCGAGAGTATGTGACACGCCCAAGGTCACCCAATGGGTTTATGGATGAACGGGGAATCAAATCCTGATCTCCAGAATTGTAGTCCAATGCTCAAACCATACCAGCTCTCAATTTTATTTTTAAATGCTATTAAAGAGGATTCTTATTTTTTGACAAATCACTTCTAAGGCTTATGAGGCACAGCTGCTTCCAATATAGCACTTGTCCTTTCCCTGATTTTTACGCCACTGCCTTGGCAAGATTTGTTCAGAGGTTTCTCAGTGCTTTCCTCTGAAGCTGAGTATGACCTGCCAAACATCATCCAGTGGGTTTTATGGGCAAGCTAGGAATCCTCACAGTACTAGTCCAACACTCAGAAGATGTTTAGACTTACCTACTTAATAACAGAACTGTTGTGTATTTATTTGGTCCTGGAGGAGCCATGAAAAAATTTCTGGGAAGCTAAGGGTGCTGTGAACTGAGAAAGTTTGGGAACGTATGGTATAAACTGTTTCAAAAATTGATAGTAGAACATCAGGACAACAGATAGTCTCAGTTTTTATCTATGACTCTTCAGGCTTCAGGGTGAATACCAGATTATCAGCTCCTAACATGATAGTCCATTATGAATTTATTCATACTTTTAAGTGAAAAATATAGTCATACCAGACTAAGGTAAGTTACAAATATCCGTTTGCAACTTTGCTTTCTTAAGCTCTCTGGGGACAGCTGTTAGTGGACAAATTACAAACAACTGCAATAGGGAACTGGGGTCACAAACACAGTATTTCTATCTGTATCTCAGTGATCGAAGTGGAGGGGAAGAATAGTGATGAATTATCTTACAATGCCAGTAACCACAAAAGGTCACACACAGCATATTCCACAAATATAAAGACAATACAAACTTTCATTTATTCCTTACTTTACAGGGAAATTCATTTAGTAATCAACTCTCATTTTCCCACACATTTCCATTCAAGCATACTGTCTGCACATTTTGCACTGAAGGTCTTTTTCTTCTTGTTCTTGGCCACAATGTGGAAATAATTCAACCAGTGAACTCAATGCACCCTCAAAACAATAATGTAAACAGTAAAACATCCCTGAGGACTTTGTGTGTCTGAGGTCAGTGGCAATTTGACAAACAGGCCACTATCGTTTATGAAAGCTAAGCTTTGTTTTGCATGTCCCTGTTTGCTAGAGGAATATTTTTATAGCCATTTTTCCTTTGGCTTAATTTTTAAAACAACAAAAACAACAGTAATAGATAAATCAATCAAACATTTTTTAAAGAATCAGAATGCCTTATCATAATATGCCTTCTGCAAGTTTCCCCTCTCCAGAAGACAATATTTATGTACAGCCAAAATTAAACAGACCATTTTCTCTGTTGTTGTTTTTTCACATTTACTCCAGCCATTTTAGCACAATTCTTAATGCTATTTTTTGTTATGTTCTTATATTTTATGATTTAAACTTGATTTTGTAATCCACCTAGGCATATTTTGCTATTGGGAAGCAAAGAAATATGGTACCCCCTTTTTAAAAACTCAAATCCTTTTATTTATTTATTTTTATCAGCACTATGCATTTAACCCATGTGTTGTGAAGGTGAACATAGTTAAAAGCAGATATGCACAAGCTTTATGCCTCAGCATATAGGTCTTTTGCTCCCACTTTGATTTTCCTTTTATGAGTTAACCACAATTACTGTACTTGTGTCTAAAATAGAAATTATGAGTAATGACTGCCAAACAAGTCAAGATACAGAGGTTAAATGAAAACCTTATAAAGCTATAGTTCCCTGATTCAGACACAACAGGAAACTATTATTTATTTATTGCTCTTGTATCCTGCCTTTCTCCCAAAACGGGATCCAAATCAGCTTACAATAATTTAAAAAGATCCAACTATAAATTAATTTTCAAGTTTTAAAGAAATTAAACATAAAGATTTTTAAAAATATATAATTAAAATAGCTAAATTGTTAAAAACAATTAAATATATGTAACACACATTCATACAGAACACCACTTCATACACTGAAACTACACAGTTAAAATTTAAAAACATGCCTAAATAAAAATGTCTTTATCTGCCAGCAGAAAGACAGGAGGAAGGGAGCCAACTGGACCTCTCTTGGGAGGGAGTTTCAAATGCTGGGAACAGCCACTGAGAAGGCTTTCTCCCAAGTTCTCACCAACTGTCCCTGCAAGGGTAATGGGACTGTGAGAATGCCCTTCCATGACAGATCTCAACACACACCCTGGTAATGAGGAGATGTAATCTTTCAAATAGTCTGGACCCAAGCAGTGTAGAGCTTTAAAGGTCATAAACAGCACTTTGAATCTGAAGTCAAAGGCTTTCATGGCTGGCATCCATAGTTTTTTGTGGGTTTTTCGGGGTATGTGGCCATGTTTAGAAGAGTTTCTTCCTGACGTTTCACCAGCATCTGTGGCTGGCATCTTCAGCCACAGATGCTGGCGAAATGTCAGGAAGAAACTCTTCTAGAACATGGCCACATAGCCTGAAAAACCCACAAAAAGCACTTTGAATTCTTAGAAATAGACTGGTAGTCAATGCAGCTGTTTCAATGGGGATGTATGTGTCACATGATCCCTCTACCCATTTTTGGTCAACATCCTGGCTACAGCATTTCAGACACCCTGAAGTTTCCAAGCAGTTTCCAAAAGCATCCCATCAAATGAAAATGAAAATGAAAAAAATAATAATGAAATTCTAAAGCTTGACGCCGATAGAGCTAAATCTATTATTAAACAAAAAATTCTAGAAGCAGAAAGATACATGGATTCCGCTTCCCTTTCAAAATATGTCTTGTTCAGTGTTCAAGTCTTGGTCCTCTTCCCAGCTCCATATCTATTCCATGTTACTCTCCCGAAGTTTAGAAGGGCTCTAACTTTGGCACTTTTCAATGTGTTGCCCACGGCCATGTTGGAAAGTAGATTTTAAAAAAAACACCTTTTGAATTTCATTTTTGCCCATGTGGCTCGGGCGCTGTTGAAACCAATGAGCATGTTTTCCTTTACTGTCAATTCTATAGGGACATTCGTCACCAACTGATTAGCCCACTACTGAGTAAATTCCCAGGTAAAACTGACTCTTTTTATTTACGCCTCCTATTGGATAACAATGATCCTACAGTATCCCATAATTTTGTTATATTGTTTGTAAACTGTGCCCTCAACTGACAAATGGACATTTTATTACCGTGTAGAAAGATTTGTTTGGATACTGTACACATATAGTCTACTATTAGTTTATATTTTAACCTGTTATTGTTATACTGATACGCTATTTGTGTGATTTCGTTTTTATACTGGTCAAAGACCGAATAAATTTTATTACAATTGCATCCCATCAAAGAGTGCATTATGGTAGTCTAAAAGGGATATAAGCAAGGCATGTGTCAATGTAGCCACATCTGGCTTCTCAAGGAATGAGTGCAGTTGGCACACTAGTTTTAAATATGCAAATATACTCATGGACACAGCTGAAACCTGGGTATCCAGGCTCAGATGTGAGTGCAAGAGGACACTCAAATTGCAGACTTGAGATTTCAGGAGGTTAATCTCAGGTTCCTGGTAGTTTACCTTCCGTGTGATAGAAGTAACGATGAAGATGAAAAGAAGCTGTGTGATGGTGTGCAAAGCTCATGCATAGTTTGATTTGCTGTGAATTCTTGCAACTCATTCTTTTAGTACTACTACATTTATGTACTGCTTCCCTCATTATTTTTAAATTTCGATTAAAAACTTTTGTTTCCCAAAGCTTTTGGAATTTTAGTTTAATTTTGTTTTATAATCCTGTATATTTGGATCATATGTATTTGTCAGTTTGTTTCATATTATATTATATATTTTTGTATTTTATATGGATAATTTATTTTGCAATTGTTTTGCATAGTTTTATATTTTTATTATTCTTTCCTTCCCTCTGTGTGTGTAGGTTTTACCCTTGACATATTCACGGGTTATAGTAAAATCCATAAATTTGGCCCAAATGCTGCCTTCAACTTATACATGAAGTTGACTTATACATGCGTACATATGGTATATAAAATCCATCTCAAATATACCATTCATTATAGGTTTACAAATTTTCTACCATTCCAAATTTTAATTCTTCTCTAGAGCACATTCTCATTACAAATGTATCTATCTGATTTTATACACACACACACACACACACACACACATAAATATATTTTGACCAGGTTCAGTGACTTGACTTGGTGGTCCTACTGGTTTTTTTTTTTTTTTTTGTATTTGCATGCTGAATAAATGAACACCATAGTTTTTTGTGGGTTTTTCGGGTTATGTGGCAATGTTGTTTTCTGATGTTTCACCAGCATCTGTGGCTGGCATCTTCAGAGAATGCTGGCATGGAAGTGAGTGTAACCCTAGGTTGGAAGGAGTGGTTTCCATGTTAATCTGTGTATTGGTCTGTTGTTCAATGCAAGATCTCAGGGTGGGAGGATATGCAAAGAAGATTTGTGTCTGTTTAATTAGAGATCCATTGTCTGCTGGGTCTTGATTTTAGACCATATTTATTTTAGACCACACTGACTAAAATTTATCATCCCACCTATTTTCTCATACTAACTTAACAGTACTTGTTACCTCTTCTGTTAAGGCAATGTGGCAAACTCAAGCATTTATTTATTTTTAAAAAATGAATTTTTCAAAAAACATGCAATTTGATGTGTTGCTAATATCAACATCATGTTTATATGCTCTTTGTGAAGATTGAAAGTGATACTCATTGTTCACAACAAAATCAGTTTTTGCCCTATCATTTGTGTAATGAAATTAATCACAAACATCCAAAACTGATTGGTTTTTTTAAAATGAAACCCACATAAATAGAGAACTTAACACCTCTAGTAAAACAGTAGAAACCAAGCTATGGTTTACATTTAAATGTTGTTGTTTTTAAGAACATCATTAGAATCAACATTATGTTTTCATTGCCCATCTGTTCAACAGTCTCAAGAAGTGGCTTGGAAGTGGTTCACCTAGATCACTATTGCCCACAGTGACTAAAAGTTCTCTCTGGATTCAGAAAGGACTCTTTCCTAGCCATACCTGGAAGAGCTAAGAATTAAATCTGGGGCCTTGTGAATATTAAACTTGTGTTCTATCACTGAACTACAATGATTCTTATAGTGACATCTATAAATTACCATAACAAATACATAATGTTAGGTGGATAAGTCATCACATGCAAAGCCTTTCATCTGCTTGTATTCCTTATTTTGGAATAATTAAATGGTTCTGATTATCTTCTCCAGAAAACGTGTTTTCACCCAGGTTGCACATCTATACAGTACTTCTGGCATATATTGACTGAAGTGTTAATTTGCTTGAACATTTCCCCTTAGTGCTTTCTGGAGAAGCTGCTGAAAACAAAGCAATGGGGGGGGGGGGGGGGAGACAAAAGAAGAAAAGAAAAAGGCCACCATGTATACATAATCCCTTGTACATCTATAAACAGGGCCAATGTGTTAATGCATGAACAATAGCCATTTTATGTACTCCTGTATTATTTTTGTCTTATGATATAGTTCTTACAGCCTTAAACAGGAGATAATTATATATTGTGCTATAACCTGAGAGGAAATGCTGAGATCAATCAATTCTTTATACATTGTTAAATCCAGATTTATGAAAGCAAACATGATTAATATTCTGGCTTATAGCAAAAAATATATTAGATGCTATTACACTGCTATTTCTGACTCCAGACCTGTCTCTTGAGGCACAAGTGGTTTATAATTGGAATGACGTGCAAAGAAACTATAACCCAGAAATAGCAATGGTTTAGTTTTCTCAGGATATTCTTTATTACCAGAGGTCTTTATGAGACTTGAGAATCTGTCATGAAAAGACTGTGCTGATACAAAATTTGTTGTGAAAGACTGCTCTGATACAGAACAAGAACAGCATATCATAATGCAGAGAACTGGGAGAGGTGTACAACTGAATGGACCTTACTATATGTACCAAATGTGTATGTGAAAGTTAGAGGCATAATTTAATAAATTTTATTGTTGTATTGAATTTTTCAGTGAGGGAGAACCTTTTTTCAACTTGCTACACAAGTATCCCTCAAATCAAATGTCCTTCTGCATTTCATCTGTGGTTTTGCATTCTACTCATGGTTGAGCTATTGCTATACAAACCTGTCCAAACTCTGACTTCTAAGACTCTAGGTAATTTCCAGAGAAACTCCTAAGTCTAGGGACCTTAGGCTTTTCCTAAATCTCAGGGAAACTTCTCAACCAGATACAACTAAAGGTTATACAGGGTCCTTTATAATGATTATATAAATCTATATTCCTTTGGGCTGGACAGAGGATGAACCGAATCACATGGTTTGTAGGGTAGGCTCTTAGAGAGTGTATAAAAGGAATTAATTCACACAATGTCTCATCTACAATCTGAACTAATAACACCAAAGCATAAGTTTACCTTGTTTTCTTGCTCATCAGAATTAGGCCAAATATACCTCTGTCTTTGTAGAGTGCTGTCTTGCAGAATTTCCAGAGAGTGAACATTTATTTTAAAGAAGAATGAATGTAATGGCATGGGTCCCAGTGCATCATTCTACTACTGCTCAGTTATGGATGGCTTCAGCATGTCCTTACATTCATTCTGCTGAAAAATAATTTCCCAAGCTCTGATACTTTTACAGTGTGCTTAATATGGTATGGCCCTGATGTGCAGTTTTAAAAAAAGCCATTTTGTAAGTAATTCATAGAAGAAAAGAATGAAAAATAGCATTCAGAATAACAATAACTCTTAGACATAAACCCAAACCCATTGCATTAATATCTAATATAAAGTGCTACAGTGGGTCCTTGTTATCCACTGGGGTTTGGTTCCATGAACCCCTGTGAATAACTAAATTTGTGGATGCACAAATCTCATTAAATACAATGATGCCCCTTATATAAAATGGAAAAGCAAAGTTTGTTATTTTCAGTTTATACTTTTTAAAAATATTTTCAAGTTGTGGATGCTTGAATCCATGGATTAAAAAATCAGTGGATATGGCCTGAATTTGGAGGATACACAACAGGAAAGAATAAAAATTGAAACCAAGACTGTGGGCTTCCTGCACAGGTCAAATAAATATATCATCAACAAGAACAGAAAGGGAATATTGGATGGTAGGCTTTGGTGAATGAGACATCTCCAAGAATCCCTATCTTCCACTGTCTTGGCCAGATCTTGCAAGCCCCTGCCCATAACCCCCCTGATTGAGTCTATCCATCTGGTTTGTGGTCTTCTTCTCTTTATTCTACCTTCTGTCTTTCCGAACATCATCGTTTTTTTCTAGTGGTCTGTGCCTTCTCATTATGTGGTCAATGTAAGATAGTCTCAACTTGATCATCTTAGCTTCCCAGGTCTGATCTGTTCAAGAACCCATTGTTTGTTTTCTTGGCTGTCCATGGTATCCTAAGTACAGTGCGCCCATGCCATATGCACACTATACGCAGCCTCCAGCTTACGCGGAAGTCGTGCTGCAATGAAAGTAATGGAGCACACACACCATCATTTCCAATGGGGTGAGAGCATACATGAATTTCCCCTCACGCAGGGGATCTGTTCCAGATCCCCCGCGTAAGGGGAGGGCCCACTGTAGTCTTCTCCAGCACCACATTTCAAATGAGTTGGCTTTCTTTCTGTCTGCTTCCTCCACTGTCCAGCTCTCACATCCGTACATGGCATTTGGGAATACAGTGGCCTGAACGATTCTGACTTTAGTGCTCAGTTTTATGACTTTGCTCTTCAGTATCCTTTCCAGTTCTTTCATAGCTGCCCTTCCCATTCCTAGTCTTCTTCTTATTTCCTGGTCAATGTTTGATCCTAGATATGGGAATTCTTTATTTCAATTTTCTCGTTGTCTAGATTGAATTTGTCTGTGGTCATTATTTTTGTTTTCGTGTTCAGCATCAGACCTGCCTTTGTAATTTCATCTTTGACTTTCCTTATTAACTGAAAGTTTTCTGCTAATATTATGGTGTTGTCTGCATATCTTAGGTTGTTAATATTGCTTCCTCCTATCTTCACTTCTCCTTTTTTCTGATTCTAATTCTGCTTTTCTTATGATGTTTTCAGCACATAAGTTAAATAAGTAAGGTGATAGAATGCAGCCTTGTCTGACCCCTTTGCCTATTGGGAACCACTCTGTTTCCCCGAATTCTGTTCTCACAGTGGCCTCTTGTCTCTGGTACAGATTCCTCACCAGGACTATCAGATGTAGTGGCACACCCATGTCTTTGAGTGTATTCCATAGCTTTTCATGATCTATACAATCAAATACTTTGCTGCAGTCTATGAAACACATGATGATTCTTTTTTTGGAATTCTTTGGTGCACTCCATTAGCCATCAGATGTTTGCAATGTGGTCCTAGTACCCCTTCCTTTTCTGACTCGTGCTTGCATCTCTGAAATTGCTCTCTCCATGTATGTTTAGAGTCTATGTTGCAGAATTTTGAGCATTATTTTCCTTGCATGTGAGATTAGTGCTATTGTCCTATAGTTGCTGCAGTCTTTTGTATCTCCTTTCTTGGGGATTGGTATGTATGTCGAGCATTTCCAGTCTGTTGGCCACCATTTTGCTTTCCACATTTGTGTGCATATTTCATTTAGCACTAAAGTTGCATCTATCTGTAGGCACTGTAGCAGTTCAACTGAGATGTTCCCGGTGATTTATTTTTTCCCCATTTTCTTTATTGCAGATTCTACTTCACTTCTTAGAATTTGAGGTTCATCTTCATATGGCTCCTCATCCCAAGTATCATTTATTCCCTCATTTCTTTTTGTATAACTCTTCTGTGTATTGCCTCCAGCATCTTTTTATTTCTTCTTGTATTATGTTCTTTTTTTCTCTATAGAGCATCCCTGCCCTCAGTCTGAACTTGGCTTTAATTTCTTGGATTTTTTTTTTGATAGAGGTCTCTTGTTCTTCCCTTTTTATTGTTTCTTCTATTTCTCTACATTGATCATTGTAGTATTTCTCCTTATTCCTGTGTGTCAGATGTTGGACAGTTGGGTTCATACTTCTAGCTTTGTTCCTGTCTCCCTTTGTTTTACAATACATCTGGCTACAGATAGACTCACAGGTAGAATTTTCCATTGGCTTGTCCCAGAATCATCAACAATCATTCAGCTTAGCATCCTAGAGACAAGTGAGATAATAAAGCCCACATCCTCCAAACTCTTCATCCTCCAAAACTACCTCTGTCAGCAGATATTCTAACTGTAGAAACCAGACAGAGAGTATTAAATGTATTATATTTAATTAAAATACCCATTCTCTAAAAACAGTGGCTTGATCCTATTCCTACTCGTCTTCTAATCTCTATAGCTCCCTCCTTTCTGCCCTCGCTTCTCCATATCTTCAATCTCTCTCTCTCTACAGGCTCCTTCCCTTCGGACTTCAAACATGCTCTCATTTCCCCAATTCTGAAAAAACCTTCTCTTGACCCCTCCTCTTTGTCTAGCTATCGTCCAATTTCTCTTCTCCCCTTTCTTTCTAAGGTTTTGGAACGGGTTGTTTATTCGCGCTGTCTTGAGTTTCTTGAAGCCAACTCCATTCTCGATCCCTTTCAGTCTGGTTTTCGCCCAAGGCATTCTACTGAGACAGCTCTCACTAAGATCTCGAATGACCTTTTACAGGCCAAGGCTAATGGCCTTTACTCTGTTCTCATTCTTCTCGATTTGTCTGCAGCCTTCGACACCGTTGATCACTGTCTCCTAATTGACATACTCTCTGACCTTGGGTTCTCAGACTCTGTTCTCGACTGGTTTAGATCTTACTTGTCTGGCAGATCTTTTGCAGTAGTTGCAGGGGGTCTGACTTCTTCTCCTGTTCCTTTATCTGTTGGAGTTCCCCAGGGCTCTGTTCTGGGTCCCCTTCTGTTTTCTCTCTACACACTGTCCTTAGGAAAACTCATCAGCTCTTTTGGCTTTTCCTACCATCTGTATGCCGATGACACCCAGCTGTATCTTTCTGCCCCTGACCTTTCTGCAAGGCATGAACAGCAAGTCTCGTCTTGGCTTACAGCTGTCTCGCAGTGGATGTGCCATCGGCGTTTGAAGCTCAACATGTCCAAGACGGAACTTCTTGTCTTTCCTCCTAAGCCCAACCTTCAACACTCCTTTTCTGTCTCTGTGGACAACATTTCCATTCAACCAGTCCAGCAAGCCCGCAGTCTTGGCTTTATCTTTGACTCTTCTCTGTCGTGTATCCCTCAGATCCAGACCACAGCCAAGGGTTGTAGATTCTTTTTGTACAATATTGCCAAAATCCGACCATATCTCTCCACCTCTACTGCCAAGATCCTGGTCCATGCCCTAGTGATCTCATGACTTGATTACTGTAATGTGCTCCTGGCTGGGCTTCCTTTTTCTCACCTCCGTCCTTTAATCTCTGTCCAGCATTCAGCTGCACGCATTATCACTTCCACCCACCGCTCTGATCACATCTCTCCTGTGTTGGCATCCCTTCACTGGCTCCCTCTCCCTTTCCGCATTCAGTATAAGCTCCTGCTGTTGACATTCAAAGCCCTCCATGGACTGGCCCCTCCTTACTTATCAGACCTTCTTTCTCCTCACCTTCCCACCAGGGCCCTCCGTTCTGGTAGTCAAGGGTTCCTGTCCCAGCCCAGGATTTCCTCTGCCCCATCCCGGATTCGCCCCTTTTCACTTGCTGCCCCTCACTCCTGGAACCTTCTTCCTCCACAAGCAAGAGCCATCACTTCTTTAACTAGCTTCAAAACGGAGTTGAAAACCATCCTATTCAGAGAAGCCTTCCCAGGCATCACATAATTGTCGCTTACTATCTGATGTTCTGTTGTTGGCTGTTTATCGATCCATTTCCTGTATTGCTATGTACTGTATATGTATTATCCTGCTTGTGAGTATGTATTTTCCCTGGATAATGATTAACCTTCCATTTTGAAGCCAAGCCCTCCCTTCAGTCCATCTGCCTTGGTCCAGGCCTCGGAGGTTGAGAGGAACTGCTGGACCTCTTACCCTCTCCCATCACCACTCCCTTCTTCTTCTGTGTCATGTCTTTTTAGATTGTAAGCCTGAGGGCAGGGAACCGTCTAACTAAAAAGATTGCATGTACAGCGCTGTGTAAATTTACAGCGCTTCATAAATAAAGGTTAATAATAATAATAATAATAGTTCTGTTCTTCCAGTGAATCTAGAAACAGCTGAAGGAGAGGTGAACAAAAGTAGTAATTGCCGTGTATATGAAAATCAGGTTATGTGGGGACTAGCAGCCACAGAAGCATAAAAAGGTTTCTCCCCTTTCTGAAGCACTTGACAATATTTGCATTCTGATATTTATGATGCTAATATAGCCCAGACACTGTCTTTCTATAACACATGGCTGACTTTAAAAGCAGGGCTTTACGCAACAGCTTTTGCACAAATACATAAAGATTAAGTTCTTCTGCCTATGTGTCCTTGGCTTTGGTGTCACGTCTGTCAAGATGCTGCTTAGGTGGCTCAAAATAAAAAAGCTTCTTTGATGCTGCAGACTTAATAGTGGTTTAGTTTAAGGTCTGATGTTTTAATGAATAATTTTTTAAAGTCACAGACAGTGAACATGTCTTGGGGTGAATGCTTTCTAGTTCAACCTTTGGAACGAAGCCTTCAGCAGGATTTCAATATAATTGCTTTCGGAATGGAAAGAAAATGGGAGGGGAAGTATCAAGAAGGAAATGTACTAAAAAAACCAGAGGGCTATATTCTTATTCAGTTAAAACAACCTCCTAGGTCTATGTACAAAGATAGGACATTACTGTTCAAAGTGGAAGAACGTGCAGCCAAACCTGCCCACGTGACAATCTGCCTCTAGGGCAGTTGTCTCAACCTTTGGGCCTCCAGATGTTCTGGACATCAATTCCCAGAAGTCCCTGTCAGTATGCTCATTGTTCAAGAATTCTGGGAGTTGAAGTTTCTTCAGCTACAGACTGAAACTCTCAGGATTAACCTCATTTCCTTCCATGTACCTCTTTCTCTCTGTCACACATAAACAACCCATGCAACCAATGAAGATGACACTGTCCATTAAAGCGTATGCCACAATACATTTATTAGACTTTAATGTCTAACACTAATGCCATCCATGTTGATTTTGTTGTCACAGACTAAGGCTGCATCCTCACTGCAGAAATAATCCAGTTTGAGACTGCTTTAATTGCCCTGGCTCAGTTTTATGGAATTCTGGGAATTATAGTTGTGTGAGACATTTAGTCTTCTCTGTCAGAGCACTCTAGTGCCACAACAAAACTACAGCTCCCAGAATTCCATTGCACTGAGCCATGGCAAAGTGGTGTCAAACTGGATTATTTCTGCAGTGTAGATGAAGTCTATGACAGCTATCACTTTGGCATAGTTGGAACCTATGAAAATCAATGGAAATTAAGCCTATCATCATTAACTTTTCATCGGGAGTTGGATTGGATCTAAGTGCATCTAGCTTATTCTGCATTTACTGCTGCCCAGTAATGTTTTCTAACCTACTGTCTTTATGAATCATTGGATCTGTTATTTTATACAGGTTCTGTTGACTTCTTTATTGTCAACTGATAGATCACTGAATGATACAAACACAGAGTTGGAAGGAATCCAATGGACATGTAAACTTTACAGCGCTCTATAAATTAATAATGATAATAATAATGTCTCCCATAACCCTCTGTTATAGTGACAAAGTGATAATGCCATGAAATATCCCGAACAGGTGTCGATCCAAACTCTGCTTAAAGATCTCCAAAAACCAGAGTCCATCTTTCTCTGAGATGTATCACAACTGATGTTTGAAGAATATAAGGACTTTGACAGAATTTCTAGGAACAAACATAAAAGGAAGGAAGATGTGAAGGGTTGAATATGCCACCGAGGGGATGAGTTGTGCATTCTGATAATTATCCCTACTTGTCCTTTTCAGTAGTACTCCACTAAGAAGTGCCAGAATTAAAGCCTGAACCTGAGGGCTTTTCTTTGAATGAACTGCTGTGAGTTATAGTTTTTCCAGAGCCATTTTTGGAGAAAGAGGCCTGAAGCTGGAAGACTGTGTCAGTTTTCTTTTTCTTATTATCTTTTGGGTGTGAGCCTTAGCAAAGCATAAAAATAAAAATAAAAATGAGCTGAGCTTAAGCAATGGATGAGTTCGTATAAAAAGCTAAAACTGGTAAAAAGAAAAGAAAAGGTGGTCTCAGATGCACTTGGAAACCTAAACTAAAGGGAAAGAGCAGGGATTGCAGGCAAGGGGAGGGTGAAATATTAAGGGAAAGAAGAGGGGAAATACAGAAAGAAAAAGGAAGGCTGTGTCTAAGGCGGTGTTCTCACTTGTGATTTACAACAGTTTAAAATACACCGGTATCGGTTAAACCGATTCAAAATACAACGGGTGTTATCCCGCGTTCCAAATCGCTTTTTTTTCTTCGTTCTCATTTACCAACTGATTCGCTTTAAGTGATCCGCTTTTGTTCCTATTCAAATAAAACGGTGTATATATAAACCGGTTTTAGCCTTATTTCGTTCCCACTCACCATTTTGGGGCTGTCAATCAAAGCGACGTCATCATAATGTCACTTTTAAATTTCAAGGTTTTTTTTATAAAAGAGCCAATGAGGAGGCGCTTAAAGTGCCTATGAGTCCTGTAATTATTCGTGGGGAAGGATGGTTGAGGGAGAGAGAAAACTGCCTCCCCAAAGCACTTCTGCTAGGCTGCTGCCTTGGAAGAAAGACCCCAGAGAGGCTGGGGGAGGCTGCAGGCAAAGCAAATTTGGGGAAAGCTCCTTCCAGAGGAACTATGGGATAGGTTTTGCAGGACATATCCCTGCTTCATGGCTCTACAGACAGCCCAGGGAGGGAGCACTCTTCCCCAAAGATTCTCTTTCCACGGTTGGAAAATGGGATCAAGGAGGAGAAGGCAGATTCCGTTTGGGAAAGTGAGATGGAAAGGCTCTATTTTCCCCGAGATTGCTGTGCATCCAGCCTCTCCTCCGTTACAAATGGTGTTCAATGGCTCTCCTGACACCAGGGGAAACCTTTAAGAGTCCTTTCACAGATGAATACACACACACACACACACACACACATATCCAGGGTTTCCTGTGTCTCCCCAGATTCCATTTGGGAAAGAGAGAAGGAAAGGCTCTATTTCCCCCCAGATTGCTGTGCATCCACCCTCTCCTCCGTTACAAATGGTGTTCAATGGCTCTCCTTACACCGGGGGAAGCCTTTAAGAGTCCTTTGACAGATGCAAGCGCTTGAGCGGCCGGGACTTCAGCGCTTAAAGTGCTGAAGAGATTAAGCGCCTGTAAACCATTAAAAATAATAATAATCCTTATCTCTTATTGAAAGACCGCCGTGGACAAAGGGGTGAGGGAAGCAAAGATGGCCACGGCCACGACGGATGAGGACAAGAAAGGGCGACTCCCCCGAGCCAGCCCATCGCGCTCCGCTCCTCCCATCCAGCTAACCCGATTTCAGAGGCTGATCATTCCTATTTAAATACTCCGATTCCTATCCCGAATCAAGGGAAAACAGTACGTTCGACCCATCTATTTTTTTAACCCGCTTTATAAGCCCCTACCACGGATTTAAAAAAAAAAATTCTGATTCGGATCATAGTCGAAACGATTGCGGGTTACTCTAGAACTGTTCTAGAGTTAATTCGGGTTCAAATAGGAACGCTATACCTTGAATTCGATTTGTAACTCGGAGTATAAGCCAGTGAGAACAACCCCTAAGGATGGCATCTATACTGCAGTTTGATATGGCTTTCAAGGCTATGGAATTCTGGAATTTGTAATTTTGTGAGATATTTAGCCTTGTTTGTCAGAGAGCTCTAGAGTTACAACAAACATATCCTACAATTCCATAGCATTGAGTCATGACAGTTAAAGTGATGTCAAACTGCATTAATTCTGCAATGTGGCAGCAGCCAACCCAACTGCTCCCCAATGGGATACAGTTGCCTTTCGGGTTGTTACCGGGAATTATCGCATGCAAACTGTTGCTGATGCCGCCAGGCGATTGCAACCCAGCTGCATCCCGGGTCCCAGGCGAGCTTCGGAGGTCGCTTTTCCAAGCTGGGAGCTTTCTGACTTTGAAAAGCAGCCTCCGAAGCTCACCTTGGGACCCAGGATGCAGCCAGGTTGCAATTGCCCAGTGGCATTGGCAGCAAATTATGTGTGATAATTCCCAGTAGCAACCTGAAACGTGACTGTATCCTGCTGAGGAGCTGTCAGGGGTTTTATCAGTGTGATAAGGTCCTAAGAATAAATACAAGACACAACAAATAATGCTAGGGAGAAATGGAGGAACAGAACATAGCAGGTCACCAAGTAGTGCACACAGTAGCATATATGGAAGGTGCATACTGGAAGCCTTTGGTCTTCTTTAGCCAGTAGAGCAAAATTTCTCAACCAGGGTTTTCTGGAAAGAGATCACAAGGGAATCCTTGACTGAGGTATACATTTCTACACGTGCTTGAACCCACCTCTACTCCCATTTTCCCACTGAAAATGTAGACTTGATTTCAGACAAACATCTGGATGCTCTAATTTGCTTTTGTTGTGTATCTACAAGTAATTTCCAATTTATGGCAACTCTATGAACCCATCATGGGGTATTCTTGGCAAGTTTCCTCAGAGGGGGTTTGCCATTGCTGTCCTCTGAAGCTCAGTGTGTGTGAGTTGCCTAAGGTCGCCCACTGGGTTTCCATGGCTGAGACGGAACTCTAATCCAATGCTTATCCAAAACTACTATACCATGCTGGCACTCACGACTCTCTAATAATATAGGAATAAACAGGCAAATGGTCCATGAAGTGGAACCAACTTTATAGTAACACGGAAATGATATTATAGCTATAGGAACAGGATGTAAGTCAGTAAAAAAAAGTCATAAATTATATACCCTGCAGAATTCTGTCCAAGGGTATGCAAAGCTGGATAGACAAGCATAAATAGATTTCTGTCTTTTGTTTCTCTTTTTACTATAATCAGAGAAGCTTAGCATTGTCTTGCAAAGAATATAACTCTCTCTCTCTCTGTATGTGCGTGTGTTGTAGAGAGAAAAAATAAAATAAAAACTAATATTCATGCCATCCCTATAGCAACTGCTATGTTCTTTCCTTAGATATATTATGAGTAAGGCTGCTAATTGGTTTTATGATGTCAGTTCTCAGCATTTTGGGTCACTAAGCAAACACTTTAATCACATGTGAGAATAATTTTATACCTAGCTAACACATACTGATGTTAATATGAATCAGAACAGACAGAATTTCAAGACTATTTGTTTGATAAATTTGTGAGATGTGCTTCCACATAGTTGCAGAGTCACCTCATGAACAAATATAGAATAAATACAGTATCAGCACAGGATTCATACTATGGAACAAATGCAGAAAGTTGCTGGAAAAATAAATAAACAAAAATATGCAGAATACAGCAAGAGTGTCAAAATCAAGAGGAAAATCAAGAGGAAAGCCACATTATTTTCAAAATACTCGCTGGAATTCTGTTGGTGTGTTCCACATGTCAAAGACTGCATCTGCCCTGCAAAAACAATCCAGTTTGACACCACTTTAACTGTCATGGCTCAATGCTGTGGAATTCTGCTCTGGTGGCACAACAGAATACACTTCTCAGAATTCCACAGCATTGAGCTATGGCAGTTAAAGTAGTGTCAAATCAGATTATTTCTGCAGTGCAGATGCAGCCTGCAAGTCCCTTACACTAGAGTGCCCCCCCCCCCCGGATGACAAAAGACAGGTAATTTTTGGTCACTTATAAGAGGGTAAAGCAGCCTCCAAACAATTTTTTCCCTTCACTGCCATCGTGTTCCTTTGTGAATATTGAAACAAAGATGTTCTTTGTCCCATGGAAAAGCCACTTTGCCAAACCAGCCTTTCCAGAGCACTTTCAGAGAACTTTGAGGACCCAGCCAGGAATCAAAAATGGGAGAAATAGCTGCTGGGAGCTGGAAGCCTACCCCACCAGATAAGAAACATGGCAGTTTTTCCTTGCTGCTGTTATGCCTATGGCCTTTTCTGTCCAGTCACCCCTGCACTGCTGATCCTTGTCTCACCATAACTATGGTCCAGAAATAATCTGCAGAAATAATCCAGTTTGATGCCACTTTAACTGTCCTGTCTCAATGCTACGGAATCCTGGGAATTGTAGTTTATTGTGGCACCAGAGTTCTCTGACAGAGAAGGCTAACTGTCTCACAAAACTACAGTTCTCAGAATTCCCTAGCATTGAGTCAGGGCAGTTAAAGTGATCTCAGACTGAATTATTTCTGCAGTATGTTTTGGACCTATACCACCATAGTGCATTGGCAAGATTTCCATTACTGTCTTTCCAGAAAGATATTATGAATATGCTAATAGCTTGGATAATATTACATCTTATTAAGACACAAATGTACAAAATTCATATGAGACCACTGCTCCATTTAATACAGGACTGTGAACTGAACATCTTCAGAGGTTATTGGACTACAGCTCCTATCAGCCTTACACAGTTTGGCCCATGGGGAGAATCTGTGGAAGCTGCAGTCCAAAACATCTGGAACTGTACATACAGTCCACCCCTGAATTTGGACATGGTTGTTCAGTTTCACTGGAAACAGCTTCCAGATGTTCATATATGTGAACAGTGCTAGAATCCCATACTGTTAAATAAACAATCAATTTTAGTATATTAACAAAACATCAATAAAGCTTTTGGAAAACAAAATTTATATTATAATTTAATGAACACAAGAAATTTAATCTGTACCCTAAACAAACTAAAGAGTACAATTCACAGAAAAGACTGTTCCCTATTTTAGCCACTGCCAATTAATCAACTAAAGCTTT
Organism: Sceloporus undulatus; assembly: GCF_019175285.1. Lineage (NCBI taxonomy): Eukaryota > Metazoa > Chordata > Lepidosauria > Squamata > Phrynosomatidae > Sceloporus > Sceloporus undulatus. The sequence continues at coordinate 42,253,797 of NC_056523.1, read as the reverse complement.
GGTTGATTAATCTAGCAGTTAAATCAAGTGAGGAGCGAATTATACACTGACTTTTATGATAGCAGACCAAGGGAAATCCTAAGAACAGCTGTTTTTGTCAGCTGCTAAGTATTGTTACTGATGGTGGTTGACCATCCCTAAACAAATCATTTGCCAAGAACAGAAATGATAAATGATACTTCCTCAGTGGACTATCTTTTCAATAATGAAATAAGATTAGTGTGCTGTAAGGGCTAGAAAATCTATTTTTTGCTGGTTTTGCAAGATGACATTGTGCAGCTAATTGGAAAGGACGGGGGTGGGGAATTTGTCTGGTATGCATTTTAATGTGAAACTACCTAGTTTGCATTTTCCAAACCAGCACATGAACCAAAACACAGCCATTCAGTATTCCTATTTTTCTGGGTTTCGTGAAAGAGTTCTCCAGTTTAAAAATGCATCCAAGTAGGTATATTTTATGGGAAGTGCATACAAAAATGAATGGCATTGGGGAAATTGGTTATAAAAATCCATTATATTAAGGAGAACTGCTTTACGTTTTATCAGCATTACACAAAATTGGTATAAAATGAACACATTGTTAATGTGCAGAAGCATTTGTGGAAATTTTCAAGTAGATACTGAAAATGGATAGAATTTAAAATTGGGGAAAATGAAAATTTGATTTCTAATTCTTTTGATCACTGAAACAGATACAGAAAACAGTTTGCAAAACAAAACAAAACAAAATGAATACAGATGGTGAAATAGTTGGGGGTTTCTCACAAGAATTGAAAAATACTGGGGTGCAGCCATAGCTGCAAAAGGCATTGCAAACGCTGCTTGCTAGAAATCTAGTGAAAGTTTAGATCTGCTGCCTACTTCAGGACTTTCTGTTTTTTTGCTACAACACAAATCTTCTGTCTTCAGTGACCTCTCATTGTAGATATAGCCTTGTGGCTTGCTGAATTTTTCATACATTAGGGAAGATGCAATGCTCAACAGTATTATTCAGGGGATTTTATTGCATGTTTCATTTTGTTTTGGGTCTACAATAGTTTTCAGGTTTTGCAGGCACTGTGAGGAGACAGTTCAAGTAGCACAATCCTTTCCATTGTCTATTCGCTTTCAGTAAAGCCTTCAGTCTTCTAACTGAATACTGAATTTGAAAAGATATGAAATAGTACTAATGCTCATTAATCATAGCAGTGCAACTCCTCTCAATCATATCTTAATTGCATTCCTGACTCCTTGAAACTGACAGCTGAGAAGACCAATTTTTACTTGACTTTTACTTGGCACATCAATCTACTATTTCTCACCAAAGCAAAAATAAATAGCAATTCTACATAATATGATAAAGGCTTGCCCTGAAATCCATCTAAAGCTAAGTGCCCCAAGCTTTAGAAATGATACCAAATGGGAGATGCATATTTATCCAAGATTAATTGGGAATTTTATTGTTGATTTCTTTGAGTGTGTGTGTGTGTGAGAGAGTGAGTGTATTATCTTGTGCTCCCACTTCTCATTTTTACTTTGTAATAAGCGAGGCTGAGAGAAAGTAGCTGTCCCTATGAGCTTCATGGATGAGTGCAAATTCAAATCCTGGTATTGCAATACTCAACATTTGAGCCTGGGGTGGTAGAAATTTGATCTCTGGGCCTCATGCAAATACCTTAAAATACCTCTTATAGTGGTATATTTTAAAACTGAGACAATTTCCAGTTATTTTGGTTCTGGAAAAAAACTTCTTAGCTTAAACTATGTCTGGGGAGGCTAAAAACACAGGAAAACTACTCTTGAGTTTTTGCTGTTAAAAATAAGAGCTTTAAAGAACCCTTATTTTTTTCAGGGGAGCCAGATTGCATGGTGGCCCTTCAGGGTTGGAAAACAGCATGCAGTCCTAAGGCCTCTTAAAGTAGGCCATCCTGCGTTGAGTTCTGTACCAAAAGTGAGGAAAGGGAACCATCCCTAGATCATAGGCAAGCCCTCACGAGCCCTTTCTTCCCATCACTGATCTATGCTATGCTGGCATCACTAGTTGCTAGGTGTTTTCCAAAGCATGCAACAATGGACAGCAGACAATGACAACCAGCATACTTTATTGTTGTTGATTGTCATAAGTCAACTTGTGGCAACCTTATGAATGAGAAACCTCCAAGTCACCTTGTCAACAACAGCCCTGCTCTAGTCTTGTAAATTCAGCACTGATGGAATATATCCACCTGTAATAGTAGCAAGTAGCAAGTACATTTCTATACCGCTTATCAGTGCACTTAAGCACTCCCTAGGTGGTTTACAAAGTGTAAGCTAATTGCCCCCAATTCTAGCGACCTCGGAAGGATGCAAGCCTGAGTCAAGCTTGAGCCCTTGGGCTGGTATTGAACTCGCAACCTTATGGTTTGTGAGTGAGTGGCTGTAGTACAGGCATTTAACCACTGCACCACCAGGACTCCTGTAGTCTCTCTATTTTCCTACTGTCTCCCACTTTAAGGAGAGTTACTGACAGTCAGAACAGGCCAATAATTCCTAACATTCATGCCTCCCCCATCTTTGGATTAGAATGGCCAATGCTCAGGAAAACTGGGAACTGAAGTTCAAAACATCTTGATAATTATACAGAATTGGTGTTAAAAATAATGAGGTAGGTAAACCAACTTAGTATAAGGTATCTTACTTATATCATCAGGAGCCCTGGTGCCACAGTAGTTAAATGCCAGTACTACAGCCACAAGATTGGGAGTTCAAATCCAGGCAGAGCTCCAGGATCCACTCAGCCTGACATCCTTCCATAGGTTGCTAAAATGAGTACCCAGTGTGTTGGGGGCAATTATATTACACGTTGTAAACCGTTAGGGAGTCCTTAAGTGCACTGATAAGCAGTATAGAAATGTACTTGCTATTGCTAACTTTCTATGTTACTGAGAAAACATATGGTATTACTGACTGTTCCAAGTGACCAAAAGAGCCCCCAAGTGATCTTGAACATGGATTGCCAAATTTTGGATTGCCAAATTCTTAATAAAATGACAGTGACTTCCAACAGCTTATATAACTAATGCATTCCAAAAATTAAATTGTTAAGTCTAATTCAACATAAAATTAAACAGCCACAATATAATGTGTCTAGCTTAGTGGGAAATGGGCAAGTGACTTACTAGCAGTAGGACTACTTAGTTCAAAATAATTTCTTCCCTGTGATTATTCTGTGATAATCCTACTCTTATCTCTATTTGATATAAGGCAAAATAATTGATGACAGAGTTCTGTTGTCGGTGGGATAACTTGTTTTGTCACAGTAATTTGAAACTACCTTCAGATTAAGAACTCAACAATAAATGTATAATCCTTTACAAGATATAAACTGAAATACATCTCCTGAATATCAATGAGAGTATGCATCATCAGACAACTATTATTTACCAACTCCCATCAAAATCTTAAATTGTAAATTGATATAAATCTTGCTCCCTCTGCAACTTCTAAATTAAGAGCACTTCCATTGCACTTCAGGTATGGACTCTTAGGCTTATCATATATGATATAAATAATGTACTGAATTGAGTGAGGAGATCAAACTCTGTACTTCTACAGAGCAAATTTAACAAATGGAGATTGTATGGCAAACATATGCATTGGAATTTTACTTTTAAAGGCTCTATAAAGCAGATCAGAGAGTAGAGCTGGATGTATGGATAGGTCTCTGGGTAAATTGTCATACAATTGTCAGCAAACATCTTTGATTTCCAGTTGTTTAATATCGTCATCATCAAATTGCCCTCCCTCCTCGCTTTTTTTGCAGAAATGAAAGGGCAAAACAGACGGGCAAATAAAGCTGGCTTCTTGGCGGCATGGGGGTGTGGCGCTCAGACAGCAGCATGTCCCCAGGCCACTGGGAAGCCACATTGCTGACCACATATGTGGAGGATTCATGGCATTTCAGCGGTGTAGCATTTACACATGCTGTGCCACAGAAACAGTAAAAAAATCATTGCAACAGTGGCAAAGGTGCCCTTTTCCCAGCGCAAAAAGGAGTGGCTTTTGCTGCTTCTTTTCCTGCCAAAAAATGCCAGGTTTGGAGCACGGCATGCAGTTGCCACGGCCCCAACCCAGTGCCTGTTTCAGCCCAGAGAAAACTAATGGTAATAAGGAATTGATTTTTTGAGGAAGAATGGTATGCTCTGTTCAGTTCTAATACTAAAATAAGTAAGGTTGGGGTTATACTGATTAGCCCAAAGGGGCAACGAGATGCCGCCCTTTTTTGTCCCGGTTCGGGCCTGCAGCAACCGCATGCTGCAGCTCCAATCTGGCAAAATGCAGCTCCTTCTTGTGCCCTCTAAAGGGTGTCATATCTGCTGCAGTGCGGCATGATGGTGTTCTTTTGGCACTGCATTGTGTAGATGCAGTACCAGAGTGGTGTCATCATGGCACATGTGAAGACACACCCAGCTAAAGATGGTGGCAGATTTGGGTGTGCAACGCCGGTACCCTGGTGAGATCAAAATCTTCTACCCAAAAAGGCTCTGATGCTGAATGTAAAGTTCAAAAAGGGGGAAGTTTACTTTAAAGAACAAAAATAAAGAGTTTTCTCCTCCCCAGCTCTAGATATCTTGAAATAAAAGATACTTTACAGTTTGACTTTCAGCAATCTTCAGAGTGACATCTCTCTGGGTTTGATCTTGGTTTGATCTCCTCACTCAATGGAGCTGGTGCAGGTTCTTTCAGCTTCTGAATTCTTTGACTTGATGTAGGTAACTAATTTTGCTGATTTGTTTTTGGTAACTAAAATGGCTAACTAGTTCCTGGTAACTGATTCGGCGAACTTGTTCCTGGTAACTAAATTGGCTAACATGTAAGAAATGTCCTTTCCGGCTGTCTAGGCCTGTTTGCCACCAAAAGACAGCTCACAGCAAAGACTGCCTCAAACTAAAAGCCTCTAGCTAAAACAGAGCATGCTGGGAAGGGGCAAACCAAACCTGGAAAAATGCAGGGGATCCTACAGCTCCTCCCACAACTAATACAATGAACATTTCCTTCACTAAAACATACTATGGCCTGAACTAATATGAAAGAAAATGTAGGGAGAGATTCAAACAGTCCTGGCTGGACATCACAGCACATGCTTGTGTAAACAGGCACACACCAAAATAGTGCCATGGGGACGGGGTCACAGTGTTGAGCATGCAGATGCTACACCATGACTCTTCCAACAGGCTGGCCTTTTGGGCCGGCCTGTGGAGGCTCTAAGTACATAAATAAATCTCTGGTTTTACAGTATAATAACATCCAAAGTCCACAAAACAGTGTTACCTTTATTGAACCAACCAAATCCCCAAAATACATGCTGCAAGCTTTCAAAGCTTCACTGGGTTCTTTGTCAGGCATACAGGAGAAAAAAAAAAAATCATACAGGAGAAATCATACAAAAATCACAGAGGAGGAAAAAATGTGATGGTATTAGAAACAAGCCTGAGTTTTGTCAAGATTTAGCTGTTCTCAGTTCAGGTGTTTTTGGAGGGATATTCATGCTGGGCAGCCCCTTCTCCTTCAGGCCATGTAGGTACTTCAGGAAATAAAAATTGTAAGTTCCATTAGCAAGACAAAAAGAAATGCTCCTCTTGAGATTCACATTGCCTCCACCTCCTGGGAAGTTACAAACTCCTTTTCTCCTCTATCATTTTTAACACCTTTGCCTGATGAAGAAACCAGTGGAGCTTCAAAAGCTTGTGACATGTATAGTTTGAATAGTAAAGAGAAAAGGCTGCTGCACTATTACAACTTGGAACTTGCTATATTGGAAAGACAGCACAAATATAGGAAGGTGCCAAAGAGTACACTTATCCAGATTTTTCGGAAAGTCTAATTTAAAAGTTGAATGATGGCAGAATTTTGGTCTCATCACTTTTGACGGCAAATCTGTTGATATGCTTTTTTAAAATTGCATTTTGCCTTTTGTACTGTAGAGGGTCATTCTCAATCTGTATAAAACCCTGGAGTGTCACTAAATAGGCCAAGATTCTCGGGGGGATACAAAAGAGCCTTTTGTTTTATATAATCCTTCGAATGTCTATCTTCTGCTGACACAAATAACAGAAAGCCAATTTACCAATTTAAACACCTAATTTAACAAAATGTAAACAAACAAAAATAGAAGGCAGATAAATATTTGAAAAACTGCTATAACACAAACTCTGGAATATTTCTGAAAAGCTAACAGTACATCGTGAGCAGGAACATTTGTGATATGTATGTGCATTTAAAAAGAAAAGAAAAGAAAAACACCCACACAGAGCAATTTAGAACATTCAATTTAGCAGAAAATATTTGTTCTCCAAAAGGATTTATAGAAGCTCCAGGGAGCAGAATTACTGTACTCTTGACACAGGAAGGAGAGCTCTTAGTCCATCAGATAAGCAGCAATGGAAACAGTTGAAGCATCTTTATTCTCCACTGAAGAGTTGCTGCTGGTGGGGAGATTTTGGGGGTACTTCTTTCAGAATATATAGACTGATGTTTCTTTTGAAGTAGGCATTATACTTATCATACTAATAAAATATAGTGACTCTGTGTTGGGTATTGCTTTCCTTTTAAATTATACGCCAACCTGTATCAATCAATTTCATGGCAGATTAATATCATTAAAGTGAACAGTAAAAATGATCAACAAAACTACTACAACCTCTGATGAAGTATTCATGTTAGCTTATGCCAGATAAAATGTGTTAGCTTTTAAGATGCCAAAAGACTCTTTGCTGCTATAGTAATACACAGAGTTCAGTTAAAGAATGATCCAGGAAGATTCATTTCAAGGAAAGACTGCATGAGCATTTGGGCCTGTCTCCAATAGTTATCCCACAATGTTTAGGCACACTTGCCTATGTTGTGACATTACTGAATCACATATCTTCCAAATGCTCATCAATGACTGGCAGTCTGCTTCAACCTGGCACATTCCAATTATATTGGACAATAGCTTTTTTCACACTCCACCAGCATAACTCAATCTGGTTGTGTGGTTGATAGGAGTTGTAGTACAATAAATTTGGAGAATGCCAGCCTGGGAGTGGCTGCTCTTGTCATGGGTTACAATGGGACCAGCACAGAGAACAACAACATTTAAGGTCAGCTGTTGATAATAATATTTTAAATATTGGATATTAAAGTACTAATTTATGTATCACTGCAATGACCTTGGAGATCATCATTAAAATTCATAATTGCTCAATTTATTAGCAGAAGCCTCCAAAGGCTACGTAGTTGGATACAGATATATAGATATGGGACTCTTGTTGTATATCTACTAACAAGGACTCTTGTTAATTTTAGGATAATTTAGGTGATAGAAATAAATCTTATATTTGACCCTGACCCATGATTAGGAAGGGTTAATTCCCTGAAACAAAAAGCTCATTACGGCATTACCTCTGCATTAGCTTATGAATTTTTTTCCAGAAAATATATATTATCTCCAGCAGACCAGTGTTCTGCAACTATAACTCCTAGCATTCTTTACCATTATTAGGTACTTTGAGACTTGTAGTCTAGCCACATGTAGAACTCAGTCTCCTAGTCATTTTGATGGAAAGACCGTTCTGAGATAGCCAAATGATGATGAAAAAAGCAGCAGAACTGATTATCACACCTCAAATTTACACAGATGTGTCAGCATTTAAACAATTTTAAAATTATTTTAATTAGTTTTAAGCTGTCTTATTTTAAACTTGTTAAATGATATATTATGTATTTAGCCTTTTAATAAACATTTTTGGTGTTGACTTTGTTTTGAATTGGTAAAATTGAGATTTATTAAATGTCACTCTGAAATCTTTAGACAGAATGTGGGATATAATTAGTTAAATAAATAAATAAAATACTACTTCAGTAAAGCAGAGGCTGTATATTTAAAACAGGTGACTAGTACTGATCCTAGGATGAAGTTTGCCTAGGTGACAAACTGGGATGTATGTGATTAACAGCAAGATCTGAACATGACCTTGTTCATGATGGTGGGTTATATTCCCATTCCATTGAAATATTCAATTTTTCTCCAAGGTATTTAGTTAGGAATATTTTTAAGTAGCAAACATGTTGCTATTAACTTTCTGAGTTCACACACACCTTAGTGAATCCTGGTTTCAGGCAGTTCCTCCCCACATTTTGAGATCTGTTCTATGAATGAGTGTAACGGTGGTGTGGATTATAGTTTAGTTTATTTACAGATTGAAATTATGATTATATAAAACAGCAGATTCAGAGGTTAAATGTTTTATGGCTGAACAAATCAAGTACAGCACTCTATCAATTCCACTAATGTATGCAGTTTAATTCTAAGCACTCAGCATCTGCATCTGTATATAAATTTGGGGCTGACTGTTTTTAAGAAGTTATAAAAGATTTAGGGCTAGAATCTCTTATGGCATCTAGAAAGTAAGTTAAAATTCTCCCTTAACATTATAGTTCAGAAGACTAGAGATGTAGTAATCTCTCCCCATTGCATGATATTATGCCTCAATCTGCTACTGTGATTATACTGAAGTGCTCCTAAAAGGCAATAGGCACCACATTCTCTGTGCAATGGTTCAGCTTCAGATATCTAAAACATCACTGTGATATCAAGATGTCTTTGAATAACTATCACAAAAAATAATGATAAAAACTTGGGGGAAACTGAGGTTTAATGAAGCCTGTTGATATGACATGACTATAGGAGATAAGAGTATGAAATAAGGAGGCTTGCAGAACTTGATATTTTTACTATAAACTGAAATGAATTGCATGTCAAACATAAAGAACAAAACTCAAATGTCTATAGGCTTTTGACCTTCCCAAGTGTTCTGATGCAGTTCCCGCCTTTAAAAACAACAACAAATGAACATGCATGCTAAAACTGGTATTTTAAGGAAAAACAGGTTTAGAAATATGCTTCAGGGAAATGTAAATTTAAATTCACATTTCACATACACTCAAAATGCAGAACAGTGTAGAAACAGCAAGGAAAACAACAGAAACCGGTAAAAGGCTGATCTGCCTAGGTACACCCAAATATGAATAGTATAATAACAATCTCTATGATTTGTATAGAATATTCCAAGCATCCTAATTACTTTACATACATTTAATTCTCATACATTTAATTCTCAGCAAATCTTACAACAACGGTGTAATACATGCTAGTGTTGTAATTCATATACTCTAGGTTTACAGTGTGTCTAAATAACCTAAAGAGACCAGATCCTGTCTAATCTTGGGAGCTAGGCAGGAGAGCCCTGGTTGGTATTTGGATGGGAGACTGCCAATGAATACCAAGTGCTATAAGCTGTATTTCAGTAGGAGCTGACAAAACCACCTTCTAGTCTTTCTTGGCTAAGAACACCCTATGAAATTGATGGGGTCCCTGGAGTTGCATTTGGTTTGCAGCACCCATATAAGTGGGACAATGAATCCACTTTGGAGTTTGGTCCAAAATTTAAAGTTACTATGAAAGATGCTGTGCACAGGGATCAGTAACTTTATTAGCTTCTTTAGCTTCTTTGAAGTTCATACTGAAACTGGTCGACTGAGCTGAAAGCACCAACCATCACTGGATGGGGCTGAAGGTGAGAGACTAGTAGCTTGACCTGGTGAAACTGCAAGTGAGATAAAATCCATTGGTCCAATGTACAGGATCGTAAGGACTTTGCTGTTGGGTGCCTCCAAGCCACTTTTGAATCATGGCAACCCTAAGGAGAACACACAGGGAGCTTTCTGTGGCTGAGAGTCTGTGACATGTCCAAGGTCACCCAGTGAGCTTCCATGGACAATGGGAATAGTTCCATGGGAACTGAACCCTGGTTTCCAGAGCCACTATACCACACTGGCTCTCATTTTAATGATTGCCTTACATTAAAGGCTTTGGAATCACGTGGGGTTCTCTGCATGTCAGAGTTGGTGAAATATGCTTCTAGCAGTGGCAGGTTGACCATTTAATTTTTTTAATTTTATTTTGCCCTTCAGAATAAAGAGTTTCAGATTATAATTTTGCCTCTCTCCACCTTTCCCCCTATTTCTTCACTAGGTTTTATTTAATTTTATTTTGAAAGTATGTCTAGAAACAGCTTGAAACGTTGCTTTGCCTGTCTGTTTATACCTACCATATTTGCGATTGCGCATGGTCCCTGATGCCACACATTGCTAGTAACACAGGTCTCTCTTGGCATTATGCTATTAACTAAGTGTTAGTTTTTGACTCCTGGCACTCCCAACATAGCAGATTTTCCAAACACAATTCATTCTCACATACTCTTTACAACTCCTTCGCTGTTCACATTTCACCTGCACCATCTGTGCTATCATGAGCTTTGCCTTTCCCCACACTTAATCTCCAAGATACTTGTGCGATGTTACATGAATAATGAATAAATGCTAAATGAATTTTTCCTGAACAGCTTTCTAGGGGATATCTTTCGGTAAAAATGTATGTTCCCCAAAACTTGATTTCTTCTTACAAATTGCAGCAGGCAATTTTCAAAGGGTTCAGTAAAGACTTGATCTTTAGAATGGTTTACAACAGTACCCTGATAGCAGAAGACAAACCTGGGATAAAGTGTCCTGTCATATTTTACATTTTAATGCAAGTTAAAGAACCTCATTAAATGTAAACTAATACTCAAAACATCTAAGAGACCATCCCTGCACAGTTGATCTAAGTGTGTGTATGTCTATGTGTCTTCAAGCCACCTGTCAATTTCTGGTATATCACACTATTATTTGTTGTTTTCTATTTACTTGAGTCAGCTCAATTCCGCTCACTTGACTTAGGGGTGAAATAGAGAGCTAGAAGGGCTTGAAGATGCCCCTTTTGAAGCTGGATTAGGGCTGCAACAACAACATGCCATGGCACCAATCCACCTTGCAGCTACCTGAAAGAAATGAGCAGTAAAAATCCGCTCCTAGTTCCAGCGCCAAAAGGTGGCTTTTCCACCTGTGCCATGGCCAGAAGCTGGCTTCATGATGCTCCAGTAGTGTGTGGCATGGTGCTACCAGAGCATCATGAAGCCGCCCCTGTATAAATGTAAACACTGTGCTGCCATGCCACATGGAAGGTGGTGCAAAGGGGTGGTCTATTTCACCCCTGAGACTATTCACCTCAGCAAGTTGCATCAGTGATACTCATTAATGTGAACTTGGTATCCTAGTCTAAATGTCAGTAGAATTTCACTCCAAATTACTACTAATTACAGATTACAACTGATCTTTCTAGAACAGAGGTTAAGGGCCAAAATAGATTTGGCTTTGAATTGGCAGCTGAACTGGGGTTGAGGCAACCTCATGCCACAGCCCAATCCACCTTGAAGCCAGCCAAAAAAGGAGTGGCAAAGAGCTGCTCCTTTTCGGCTGGTGAAAAGCTGACTATTTCCGCCTCGGCACAGCTGGGGCTGGCTTTAAGGTGCTCCAGCGGTGTGCGGCATGTAAATGGCATGGCACTGAAGTAGCTGGCATTAATCTTTTATGTGTGGGCAGCAGGGCAGCTTGGAACTGGCTTCTGGGCAGCTTCAGAGCATGTGGCGTATAAAGCTGCCCAGACGGCGGCACAAAAAGGCCATCTGTTTCAGCCCTATGAATCAAGTTTCTAATTACCATTTGGCTCCTATACTCCTTTTCCTTTAAAATCCCTGAAGGGTCTAGGTCTTGGACCCCAAGGTGACCATTATAATGGGCAAATTGATGTGTTTATTGTTAGGTTCACTGTAGTAATACACGAGCAGTTCTCTTGGTACTGTTTCCACAATCTCCATTCCCATCAGACCAAAAGTCTCTGTTCAGACCTTATCGATCCCTCTGTTCCTAACTGGACCTATCTCTCTGTTTCTAACTGCTATTATATGACTGCTTAACCAACAAGTAGGTGGATTTATACTTCTTCACAGGCTCCACTCACAGCTGTGATTAGTTGACTCTACTCAGCCTTCCCTAATTCCTCTCTACAAGAACCTAGTATGTGGTCCCACCACAATGGCACCTTGATACTGATTCATCACTCTTCAAAACACTTACTTTTGAGTAGGAAAAAAAACCCAGTTGTAGTAGCATCCTAAGTGATTACTGGGCCCTTGGTATCCACTAGGATCCTCCGTGGATACCAAAATCCATGGGTGTATATACAGTGATGTAGTGAAATGGTGCCCCCTATATAAAATGGGAAAATCAAGGTTTGCCTTTTGGAATTGATATATTTAAATATTTTCAAGCTATGGATGGTTGTCTCTGTGGATAAAGAATCCATGCATACAGAGGGCCAGCTGTAATGTATAGCTTGATTTTTGTGCAGGTTTACTAATATGTAATGTTAGGAATAGCTGGCATTAATCTTTTCTGTATTCTGACATGTAAAAGATTAATGTCAGCTACTACATTATTTCTTTTCAGAATCTCTATGACAAAATCAGTTATCCAAGCAGAATATTTTCAGCATGTCTCCAGGAACCAGACATGCATTAATTGCCAGGAAACACAAAAACAGTCTGCACCAGCATAAAACACCAGCATAAAATCCTTAGGAGAAAGGCTTCCATATATTTATTTATATTGGTTATTTTCAAGGCAGTTTACATGGAGGGGAGGAAAATATGACATCTCTCATTTAGACAGTGGCTGGATCAAGATCTGCTACACTTCAGCAAGTTTTCAGAATCAAGAGCATTAGACCTGGAGAGAGGATCTCTGCCCAGAGGACTAGAGGCAGTAGACAGATTAATTCCATCTGGCCTGGGGCATTTATTCAAGCTAGAGATCATCAGCAACAGAGAGGCACAGTAAATACACACAAATACATACACCATAACAACACAAAATGCCTACTTATTTTATTATTATAAGTCCAATGCTTTGTAGCTCTACTCCTTTTCCAGGAATGATTAACATCAAATTCCAGACCTCCACATTTTCATCAAGCTAGGTCAATCCACCGTAACTGCCAAACAGGCAAAGATAATTCTTACTTGTCTTCAGTCCATAGTGGCTCTTTACTTGTTTTCACCCCCACCATCTTTTTCTTTGTCCCAAATGCTTAAAGTATTTTCATTTAACTGTAAATGTGTTTTGGATTGGTTATGTACTTGGAGAGATTGGCAGGCCCCTAACTTTCCCTGGCCCTCAAATGATAAAGATAAAATCAGAAGTGAATATCCATTCATAACCCCTTTTCTTTGGGCATTTTGTGGTTTCATGCCATGAGGATCCCAGAGGCTTGTATCCTTCTGAGGTCACTAAAATGAATAACCTTATACTTTGTAAATCGCTTAGGGAGTGCTTAAGTGCACTGATAAGTGGTATAGAAATGTAATTGCTATTGCTATTGCTATTCAAACTTTGGTATCTAGGACTTCTGCAGTTGCCCAATTTTGCTTTAAACCGTAGTGTAGGATACTTGAAACCACAGTAGGATTTACTCGAATGATCTTACCAACCAATCAGACTAGTGGACAGCAATGGTTTAAAGAACAAGAGCATTGGCATGAGAGTCTGCTCCTGAAGAAAACCATGGGCTTTCCATAAGGGTTTTAAGGCTTAAAGGGATTCCATTAATCTTCTAATTACTTCCAAGTTTCAAATAGTCTTTAGCTTAGCGGAAAGATCATTTGCTCCAGTCACCTGCTTTGTAAAAAGGTCCCATGATCATTCCCTGGCATCTTGAAATAAGGCTAGGAAAAACTTCTGATGGAATCACAGTACAGCAACTTTCAGACAGAACAGAGAGTGCTGAACTACATGGACCAATGGCTTGATTTAGTGTAAAACAGCTTCTTGTGTTCCAGTAAGATTTGGAGATGTCTCTACTACTAGGACGTTCTCCATAGCTGCCCCAGCCCTTTGGAACGCGCTGCCCACTGAGCTCCGCTCGTCCACTACCCTGGCCCAATTTAGGAAGGATCTCAAAACCTTCCTATTCCAACAGGCATTCCCCGAATAAATATCCTGTGGGCCTCCCTCCTCTTTCGTGGCCAAGAGGCTGGGCTATGGGGCTTTTTACTGTTGTCTTGTTTTAACTGTGTTTTAACTGTGTATATTATTATTATGATTGTTTTAACCTGTTGTGAGCCGCCCTGATCGTAGGAAGGGCGGCATATAAATAAAATTTTATTATTATTATTATTACTAAAGGAAATGGGACAGCCACTCTTCTTTTCCTAGCTTCAGACATATTTCTTCATGGTTGGTACTGAATTCGGTTGCCTATTTGCTCCTATTATGAAGCAGATTTTTAAAATCATAACTATTTATTACATAGCAGTAATCCACATATTGCAAATACTTAAGAGGTTATTTTATGATAATTAAAAACAAAAACAAACTCTTGGGGTAAAGATAATGTATATTTTAAAGCTTTATACCTGTATCTGTGTGTGTTGTGTGCCTTCAAGTAATTTCTGACTTATGGTGACCCTAAGGTGAATCTGTCATGCAGTTTTCTTGGCACGTTTTGTTCAGAGGACAGTTGTCATTGCCTTCCCCTGAGGCTAAAAGCATGTGAGATCATGCAGTGGGTTTGAAGGCTGAGCTGAGAATTGAACCCTGCTCTCCAGAGTCATAGTCCAACACTTAAACCACTGTGTCATGCTGGTTTATACCTGTAGCTACATGTCTATATATATTATTGGTTCCTTGCTCAACTTACTGCATTATTTTATTACTCCAATATTTACTTATTGCACTATTTGTTTTTACTTATTACATTATTTGGCACTGGTCTGATAAAGGAAAAAAATGGCAAACTGTTCAAACATTTTAAAATAAAAAGTATGTGTCTGGGAACGCTGCCAACACACACTCACACAGCTGACAAGAGCCTGCTCGGCAAAAGAAAACCATGCCAAGCTGCCAAGAAGCAGTTCCTCAAGCAACAATGCCAAACGACGTTTGAATAGAATAAGCCACTAGCCGATTCAAAGTTCAAGATTACAGAGAGCAATACTACCAGTCCAGTCTGAGGTCAAGAGTGCCAGTGGGTTGGTCAAGGTGTCCGGTCTGAGGTCAAGGATTCAAAGGCAGTTAAAGGTCTAGGAAGCAAGGAGTCAGATCAAGCAGCATTCACTAATGAGAACCAATAGACTCTGACAAGAGAGTTCAGAGTGTGCCAGGTATCTTATATTTAGCTCCCTTATCACAGCTGCTGAGTAGCTAATGAGCCTTTCTCAGCAAGCCTCTTGGAATGCCGATGTCATGTCCTTTCTGATCTCCTCTGGTTGAATATAGCTCTGCTGCTCTATGTCTTCCAAGTCTGGCACTTCTACTGGGGCAAGGCTGGGCTGCTGAGCCCCAGGCTCCACTGCAGGAGATCCCACAGAGCTAGGGTCTGGCTGAGCCAAATCCACTGGGGCTGGGAGAGCAGAGTTTGGACCTGGCAGGGCAGAACTGGGGCCTGGCACAGCCTCAGGTTCCTGCGGTACCTGAGGAGCCGAGTCCTCCTCGTCGTCCTCTGAGTCCTCCTCTTGGCTGGCCATGACAGTATATAAAATACATGCCTAAAGGCATCAGATCTTCACTCCATCATCCAAGGAAGTAAATTTAAGGGCCGCCCCTTCGATCCCTGGAAGCAGGCCACGGCAACCAAATGGCATGGCCTGCGCATGGACCAAAAAGAAGCCCTGAAAAGGGGTTTCTTTTTGCACAGTAGAAGGGGCGCCATAACCGCCATGGCATGGAGTTATGACAGCCCTTGTGTTCAGTGCTGTTTGGGTGCTGCACACGAGGGATGTCATCATGGCGCACCCTGTGTAAACAGGCGTGAGCCAAGTTGGTGCCCAAGGGGAGGAAGAAGGGCTATGAGCGTGTAAACACTCAGCCCTTCTTCACCCCTAGAATGCAGTCAGGTCAACACAAAGTGCTGATCTGTACTGCCTCTTAAGTCTACAAAAGCTTATGCTACCAACTTCTTCCATTCTCCCAGTCTCAAAGGTGCTAAAAGATCCCCTTACAAGTTAAAAACAGTTTAAAGAAGATATTTAAAATATAATAAAAACAGACACAATACATCCATTAAATGCTCCATCTGCTGCAGCAGGTTAAAAACCAAATCCTGCCTAAATAAAAAGTCCTTTGCCTGACATTGGAAAGATGCAGAGAGGGGGCTGACCAAATCTTCTGTGGATGGGAGTTTCATAATCTTTCAAGTTCACTTCACTGATTCACATAGTGTTTGGATATTTACATTGTACAGAAGTTTAAGTATGATAGAAATTAATAACAAATGGAGGGGAAAGCAATGATATTTTCTTTATATAATATCCATACGTTTCTCTATATAGCATTCATCAACCTTTCTTGCTGATTCTTCTTCTGCCTGACATTCCACTTAAAGTGAGTCTGCAGCAGTTAGCATGGAAAGAAAGGAAACATGGAAGATGAGCTTTGTTATGTAACAAAGATGCAGATAGCATCTCTCTAAATTGTCTTCTAGGGAAGGGAAGAAGCATAGCCTATAAGTAGTCTTAAGTGAAACGTCTGACAATTCCCTTCATGTTATCTTCAAAGCCTCCATGCTTGGAGATCTGGGACTTGAAAGAAGGAGCATCTGAATTGGCATCCAGTAAGTTGCCCATGTGAGGTAAACATGAATTGCATGTTGGAGCATTTGTTTGAGTGACTTAATATCATTAGGCCTCAATTGGTAACATTGTTTCCCAGGCATGGTTTCCTGTTCCTGTTCAGATTTGCTTAAGGAACTAGGTCTTCTAGATCTCTACTGTGCACCTGCAATCTTGGTTGTCTTTTCATTCTTCCATCTGGTCTACTATTCAATCTTCCCTGTTCATTTGTCTTCTAGTCTTGGCTTATTCTTTGGTTTGACTAATGGCTTTGCTCCATGACTTCATGGCTCCCATTTCACCTCAGCTGCCCATAGCCCTTTCTTTATACAGCTATTGCTATATCACAAGTAAGTGAAGAGGTTATGCTTCTTGATGATTTTGACAACTTTTAGTGCCACCTTTAGAAAATCTTTGGAAAAATGGTTCATGCATGTCCCAAGCATATCTCAAGGCTTCTTAGAAACTCACTACAAGCAAGAATTAGCAGTTTTCATGGTGTGAACAATGACTCTTCCATTCTAGAGGAATTAACAATTTGAGTTTCCAAGGTTTTAGCAGATTTCCCCCATCACTTCCACGGGGGCAGCCTTAATTGAACATGCTTGGAAATCAAAATAAAGACTTGAATTCGTTCAACATATTCGAAGGACAGCTCCTAATTACACAGCACTTGAGTATATTTTCCTAAAGCTAGTGAGCCTGGGAAATCAAAAACATGCTGTATTGGGCAGAGCATGTCACATTTTACTCCCTTCCCTAGAGTAGGAAGGGGCATAATCACAGTCTTCTAATTAGTCGGTACACATGGGAGTTTAGGAACAAGCTGCCCTTTGCACAAAATTTATAATGAAGCTATAGCTCAGGGCTCACAGAGATTTTTTTTAAGCCACCATGGATACAAATAGACATTCCATGGATATATCTGACAAGCAGAATATTTGCAAGAGAAAATTAGCTAGCATGTCACAAAGGACAAGTGACTCCTCATATCTGGACCCTGATATACAAGCTCAACAGCTCAGATAAGTGGTTTTCTGTTGCAGCATCCTGAGATTCAAAAACTGTCCTAGGGGACTGAATAATTATTGTTCACATTGTGCAGTGTGTAGGTGCCTTCAAGTCATCTGATAGCTTGCAGTGACCCATGGATTTCATAGGGTTTTCTTAGGCAAGGAATACTCAGAGGTGGTTTTGCCACTTCCTCTGAAATGTAGCCTATAGCATCTGGTATTCACTGGCAGTCTCCGATCCAAGTACTAAACAAAGCTGACCCTGCTCAGCTTCCAAGATCAGACAGGATCTGGTGCTTTTAGGGAATTTAAGACTTACTTTAGGGTACTTTTTTTTATTTTGGCACGAAATCAAAATATTCTTTTTTTAAAAATGTTAATAGCAGCAGGAACAGCATCATTGTTTGGCTTGTTTGTTTTCTGTTGATCAGTTTTAACGTCTATTCCCGCCTCTTTTAATTTCACTGTCCAAGGATAAATGAAGGATAATTAATAAATTGTAAAAATAATGTGAGTTGTTTGTTTGCACAATCAGTACAAATAAAAATTACAAAGTCCACACAACTCCTACAAATCAAACTTCATACTTTTAATTCTTCCCAAGAAAATTATATTTGGTGTAATTTACCTTACCTCCTCATGCACCACAGTATACCTCAAGCCTACGGCATGTATGATTTATTCAATCTATCAGCCACTTTTAAATTTATAAAATATCCTTCATTAATCTCAATGGATTTTTTGCCATGTCCTTCCCTTAAAAACAAAACAAAATATTTTTCTGGGGCAGTTGTAGTTACAGTTATTATAATTACAGTTATAAATAAACTGGGGAGGGGCATGGAGGAATATATTATAGTCTTCTGAGGTTCAATAAGAGATGAATGACTCTCTACATCTAGAGCAGTTGCCTGCAGCTGGCAGTGCTTAATCCTGTGTTTCTGTTTTTGCCAGTGTAACAGTTTATAGTCAGGTCTGGCTTATAGGGCTACAGTCAATATGAGTGTATCTGTATCTTATTTTATCCTTTCTTCCTTTTCACTGGCTATGCTGTTTCACAACACGTATACGGTGGACAACTTTCACAGGTTCAGATTATACTGAACATCAATTAATATTTTTTATAACCATTTCTATATATTCACACATATATTTCAAGGCATCTCTACTCCATCAGTCCAGATACATATACAAATACAGAGTACTGGCATATGTGTGTAAAGTATTTCACATATTTGTGCTTCTCCCAATTCACAAGTGAGTCCGGAGATATAATTCCAACTCCCCGAATTAGGGCATGCAATGAACTATTAAGAGGCTGTTCCTGAGGATCAATTTATCAATTTCCACAAAGGAGAACATCAACAACAACAAGAACCATCAATATCATCATCATCATTTTGCCTATATTCCATTAAGTATGATATAAGTCTTTTTTAAATGTGCTAAACAGCTACTTGGCAGCAGCAGCAGTGGAGGAATTCTCAGACACAATGGCAGTGGCACACTTTAACCTTTTAAATGCTTTTTTTTAACCAAGAAAACCTCATGATGGGACAATACTTATTAAAACAAGAGAATAGTGCCAGAAGATGAAACTGTATAGGTCAGATGTTACTCAGTGAGCTACTGGGGTACAGCAGAGGACAAAAATAAGTAGCACTGTGTCTAATGATGCAAGTGGACTCAAGCCCAAAGGACATTCAGCTGTTGATGTTCTAAGAGGTTAAATGAAAGTCTGAAGCTGCACAACACATATTACAGGAAAATGGAATGTCAGAAGCATAAATTAGGGGACAAGAAATGGAATGTATAAACTGGGATGAGCGAGCTAAAGTGGACAGGAATGGGGCATTTTGAGTCAGGAAATTGTACAATGTTTTACTCATTAAATGAAATCTAAGAAGAAATTGGGTGACATGAACAGTGAGGAGATATGTAGCAAAAGCAGGCAATGGATATAATGTAAAGCCTGACTGAATAATATCAGTAAGACTCCAGGAAAAACTCATCAATATAACCATCATCCAAGTTTATGCTCCACCTATGGAGGCAAAAGAAGAATGGAAAGAGTCTATGTCGGAGTCCAGGAAGAAATAGCTTACACATCAAAACAGGATTGCTTATTAATCATAGGCAACTGGAATTCAAACACAAGAAACAGAGCAGACTCAAAGATTGTAGGAACATTTGGCCTAGGATCAAGAAATGAAGCAAGAAAATGACTGACTGAATTTTGTGAAGTCAATAGTTTGTTCATTGGAAGTATATTCTAACATACAAAGAAGCAACTGTATACATGAGCATCACCTAATGGCCAGTATAGAAATCAAACTTCAATACTGATTCTATATAGCTAATAGGTTCAGCCACTGTGCTTACCATGACTCCTGATCCAGGTAGTCTGAGATAAATCACTGTGCAGGATTTACCAGAATCCCATCCCTGAATCAGTTATCTAGCCTCTGAAGCACACTAGTCTCAAAACTTTATAAAAAAAATTCAGCAGCTTTCTCAGTCAATCAATCCATCAAACTATGACAGCTCAATAATATTACTATGAACAACTGTCATTCTATAGCAGCAACATCCATCAAACAAAGTGAAAAAACCAATGTCAGTCATTCAGGATAATAAAGTTGTTTCACTTTCAAAGGAATCATTACATGGGATCGATAGTAGCTGCATATCAAATACACTTCACTTACTTACTCAGAGTTTCTAATACTCTGCCTGTATGCCAGGAAACCTTTCTTTGGTTTACCCAGATGAGGCATAATAATCTTATCCCTTACATCAAAGTGAGTAGGTGGCATATACTCTTCTTCTCTGAGTGGGCTTCACTGATGACATTTCAAAACAGTTTTTTAAAAAAAGAGCTTGACTTTGATAAATATTTTCTTAATTATCCAGTTTTATTCATTTGAAGTTTAAATTTATCTGCTATGTGACTCCTGTTTTCCTTTCAAAATATTCAGTTCTGAGCAGCAACTTGTATGTCACGGTCTTTCTTTTTTCTTTTTAATTAAATTTTTATTGAAGCATTTTAAAAACAAACAAAACAGGACTAATATATCCAAATTTAACATAAATATCACGCATATAATTCTGTTCTGTCCCCCCCCCCGTTCCCCTATATACATATATATATATAACAAGAAAAACAGATCAAAAATATCTATACAGTTAATATTCTGAATTCCTCAACTCATTCCTATTATAATATGTCACGGTCTTTCAAGGGGATATAAATCCATTTTTCCCTCTTTGAAAATGATTATGGCAGTCTGGTGACTAAACCAATTCAATAAAAGCAACCAAATCTCAATTTAACTAAGTGGCTAATACCTATTGTTATTCCCAATTAAAATAGAAGCTCTGAAATAGAACTTCCATGTGCATTTACTTGCCAAATTGTCATTGGTTCAATAGGTGTCATATCCAGAAGTTACGGATCTGTCATGACAAGAAATATGAGGTGAAAAAGTGATGTAGTAATATGTTGATATAGTGAAATATAGCGATGTTGTAATATAGCAATGTAGTAATATGTCGATATAGTGAAATAGAAGTAAGTTAATATGGTGAAATAGTACTATGGTTAACTAGAGATCAGCACAAAGTAGAAGTAAGTTGATACGGTGAAATAGTGCTATGGTTAACTAGAGATCAGGCAAGAAACAGAGGGGAAATATGCTTGGGACAAATTAAAAAGTGGGGCTGTAATCCGAATAAAATGCAAAGCATGTAGGAGTTTTCTAGGATAGTTTGAGCTTCAACTATGTACAGGGAAATAATAAAACAAGTTCACATTGACAGTAGGAACTATATGAATTATGAAAGCAGCTAATAGAGTTGAAGTTACAATTCTAGAAAAAAACAATCTTAGCAACAACCTTTTCAGCTTAGTTTTTGCAAACAAGAGACTTATTTTCTTGATGTTCACTATCCACAAACTGCAATAAAAGAAAATCAATTTTGCATATAGGGTGCTTAGTTTTTAAAGCACAGGGAGTGGTGCATGGCTGGAATCAATAAAATAATTTCATTTGTGTGTCACTTTTCTCCCAGAGTGGGACCCAAGATGATTCCCAGAGGGAGTTAATAAAAAAACACCTTTAAAACAAAATCACCACATAAAACAGGCATAAAATCATATGATAAAGATATATATGAGTTTTTAAAAAATAAATAAACCATCTCAATAAGAAGCTCCTTGATTACACATTAAAAGTCTGCTTAAACCAAAAACTCTTTTTCAGCTAAAGGAAAGCAGGGAGAGGGCCATTCCAGCCTCCTATGAAAGGAGTTCCAGAGGGTGAGTGCAGCCACTGAGAAGACTCTCTCTCATGTCCTCACCAACTGATGTGATATTGACAGAACCAAGAGAAAGCATTCCCCTGAAGATCTTAGCATTCTGACTGGTTTGTATGATGAGATACGGTGTTTCGGATAGTCTGAACCTAACCCATGGATTTATATGTCATGACCAGCACTTTCAACGTTGCCCAGAAATGAACCAGTAGCCAGTGAAGCTGTTTTAACAAGGGAGTTATATGTTCCCTATAACTTACCATTGTAAGCATTCTGGATGTAGCATTTTGGACATGCTAAAATTTCCAAAGACAGCCCCACAGAGTGTGTTACAGAAGTCCAAATAGAGTGCTATCAAGGCATGTGTCACTGTAGCTAGATCTGACATCTCTAGCAACAGCTACACTGAGTTAAGCTGCGTAAATGCACTGCAGAAACCTGGACATCGTCTCAGAGTTTGTTTGTTGTTTGTTTGGAGTATTCATACCCCACTTTTCAGTTATAAAGGTTCTCTCAGAGGAGCTTACAGATTTTAATTAGACAGTTCTCTGACTGCAGGCTTACAATCTAAAAAGATATGACACAAAAAGTAGAAGGGAATGGCAGTCGGGAGGATTGCGGATGATTATTCAATCCTGAGGAAAAGGCACTGACTGGTTCACCATCACTGTCCTGGTTGGAAAGACTGAGTTCCAACATTCCCAAAAGTGTGGTGTTTCTTGACATAACATGAATCCAGCAACTACATAATGTGCTTCCAAAATCTACAGGGTGATTCACAAAGAATGGTGGAAAAGTAAAGCTATACTCATTTGATTTTGCACCATTGTTTTTTTTGCATCACCTTTTGCCTTCAGGAGCAGAATCCTCTTAGCCTATTATCCTGGTGTCAGGACCTTTTGGACTTGTGGCGGCGGGGACAAGAAAGGAAGCCTTCCTTCCCTCTAGCAAAAGCTGCCCTGCTGGCCCCCAACTAGCTTGCAAAGAGGCAGGATAGTCTCTCCTGACAGAGAAGGCTTTAGTTGCTGTGCCACTGTTGCTGTAATGCCTGCAGCCATTTTATCCATGCCACTCTGCCAATGCTACCTGTGGTGGTACAGTTACACAGGCCAAAAGGATAGCAGCCAAATTTTATCTTTTATTTATGTAATTTATATTTGTCCACTTTCTCCTAATACAGGACCCAAATTGGCTTATAACAAGATTAGAACAAAACACAGCTGAAATCCTGATAAAAGACAGTTGAATAAATAATCACATTAAAAACAACTAGTAATTTAAAACAAGGTATAATCACAAGATTTTAAAAGCATAACAAAAACAAAACAAAACAAAAGCACATCACAACCCTCCAACTAAAAGGTGGTGGCCATCAATTTTCTGTGTAAATACAAAGATCTTTATCTGAAAAAACTGAAATGGAACCATTTCTGCCAATGTATTGTTGACTTTCAAAGGTTGTGACTGATATTGTATAGTCAGAGTAATGTAAAACACTACCAGCTGATAATTCCCAGATCTTGAACGTTACTACTACTACTACTACTTCTTCTTTGATTTGGGGAAAAAACGTAATTTCCCCAAATTTTGATTGCCAGATATGGCAAAATGCATAATTATATGGCTCCAGACAGATCGGGGTGTACCAGTGCCAGAAGACATTTACTCCCATGAGCTATCTCCCATAGAACAGAACAATATCCTATGACAGTCAAGATGTCAGAACAAAGCAAAAAACCACAAAGTAGGCTGCAACTGCCTTTTCACTCATGAGCAATAAAGCCTCACCATGAATAGGAACAAGCCCCCTGTGTGCAACATAACCAGACAGAAACCTCCATACTGAAAAAGTGTTAAAATGTTAACCCATGAAATTCAGATTATCATGTGCCACAAGCAAAGAGCAGAAGGATCAAAGAGTACCAGCCAACACCATAGGTGCCTGTAGGACAAGAAATAAATTTAAAAAACCAGAGGGAAAGGAGGCTGCACAGCACTTCATGAGATCAATTATTTATTCTGCTACTCAGTTATGTGTTAATAATTCATAGATCCAAAGACCATCTTTAGGAACAGGGTGAAGTGCATATAGGCTCATAGCAACACTCATTATCTAGGCTTAGTTCCTTGTTGATTTTGGCTGCAGTCCTGCACACTGTTAGCCTGCTCAAACCCCACTGACTTAAAATGGATTTTAAGCAGCCTAGTTGTATGCACGGTGGCAACATTTATTTCTGAAATACATCTTTATGCCATTAATTTAAGAAATGAAGTTATATCTTAACAAAAAATGAAAACCAAATCAAAAAGAAACAACAACAGCAAGAAACTATGTTCTCTAAGGAATCAAACAAGTATCCAGTAGAGAAGAGCCCAATCATGCTACATACTCAAATGAGAAAGAAGAAAAGAAACCGGACAGTTTAATCTGAATTACTTTGTTCATATGTGTAAAGTGAATATTTGAGCATTCTATATGGAGTATAAAGTAGTGAATCTTTACTGCTGTGAGTAAAGGTATTCTCTCTCCACCCTTCTTTTTTGCCAAAATATCATCAATCCAGAGCTTATTAGAGTGATGTAGTATATGCCTTACTTTTAGAAATTTTATTTTATTTAAAAAGAATGACTAATAGGTCAAGAAACAATGAGCAAATTTGAAATGTTAATGATGTATAACATGGCAAGTATTTGGGGGCACATATTTAGCACTTTCATCAAAATTAGTTTGTAACCTAAATACATATTTCAGGAATAAATTGCTGACCTGCTCTAACCTCTTCAAGAGCTTAAATAGCTACTTCAGAGTTTAATCTGCAGGGGATAAACTACACAAAGAATAATTTAGCCTTTAACTAAAAGGGAGAGAGAGAAAAAGAGCATCTTTTAATGGTGCCCTCGTATTCAAAATTTAACCCATGAGTCTTTTGTCTCTTAAATGGAGTGGTTGTAATTTGGCAGAGCATATAAAATGAGGGATAAAACAGAAGGAAGAGACCACTCAATGGAATAATGAACAATAGAGTAAAAAGAAAATGGTGGAAAGTGCTGAGTCGCAGGACAAAAGAAGCCTCCCACACAACACAATATGGTTTTGCCATATTAAATATAACTTCACAGATAGTTAAACCAAATCATGAGAGACTGTCTGGTTATGAGGGTAGGCGAAGGACAGCAAATCTAGTGGTGGGTTTCAAACATAGTGCTGCAGCTATGCAATTTTAAATGCTGGATTTAATGGTTTTATTGGCTCCATTTACATTGCTATGCTGTGTTACTTCTGATGTGAAACACACAAGTATTGCAAGTGAGCCTCAATTTGTATTACCCCAATTTATAGCATTTCAGGTTTACAGTGGTTCTTCCACATTTGCTGGGGTTAGGGGTGAAAGACCCCTGTGAATGTGGAAAAACCACAAATAAAAACACTATTCTTTTTACCTAAGAGGTCCTCCAGTGTAACTCTGGTTAGCATCTGCCAGAAGTTGATCATAGAACCATGCTGGAGGACTTACAAATGCCTAGCAAATTGTTTTCTCTAGGAACTTCTAGGTTCTCCAGCACAACTCTATGGTCAACTCCTGCCAGAGTTGCTGCAAATAAAATTTGCAGATAATCAAATCTGCGAAAACCATGAATGTGGAGGGTTAAGCATAGTAGTCCTCCCCATAAACAAATAAACAGAAGAAATAAACAAATAAAGAAGTCCCACTCAAAATTCATAGTTTGATATTCCTGTGCAGCTGAGTGAGGAGAAAGATGAGAGAGAATAAAAAGGGTAAGGTGAGAGTGTCATGGACTTTGAGTGATAAGAAAAGTTGACTGGACTGTCTTGGTTTTACTTGCCTTGGCTGGAGGAGTGGGAGAAAACAACTACAGTGTTGGACCTGCAGAAAGAAAAGGGTTTCCTTTGCCTGCAGGGCTCCAGGGGCTGCAGTGGGCCTGCAGCAGGCTCCACCTTGCCCTCCGCCCTCCTCCTCCTCCTCCCTAAGAGCAGGGAAAGGAGGAGGAGACAGAAGGAGTGCAGAGCCAGAGCGGCAGCTGCAGCCACAGCAAGGCCAGAGGTTGGTAAGGTTATTGGGGGAGGGGTGAGCGGAAGTAAAAACAGTTGCAGGAAAAAAAAGTTGACACAGTCTGCATGCTTGCTGCAGTTCATTTTCAACTGCATTTTAGTAATTTCCTTGCTTGTAACTTTATTATTATTATTATTATTATTATTACTACTACTACTTGCCCTGGGTGTTCTTTCTGCAAAATGCCCTCTCAATGAGAAAGAGGAGGAGGAGATGGAAAGGTGAGTCATTTCAGGTCTGCCTTGGGTTTTTTCCATTAATTTTAAAAATATATATAACACTTATTTTTGTTTTTTTATTTCATTATTTTCATTATTGCTTTTTATTGTATTTCATTATTTTTATTATTGCTTTTTATTTCATTTCATTATTTTTATTATTTATGAAGGTGAGACAGTGTGACTTTCCAAAGTGCTGTAACAAAGGTCTGCTGTAACAATGATAGTGGTGGTGATGGTGATGATGATGATGATGATGATGATGCTTCGGTGGAAGCTCCACCCCCAGTGTGTGGCTCCGCCCCTGGAGGGTGGAAGCTCCACCCTGGCATGTGGCTCCACTCCCAGAAGGTGGAAGCTCCACCCCCGGCATGTGGCTCCGCCCCTGGAGGGTGGAAGCTCCACCCCCCGGCTTCGGCCCCCCCCCAGTTGTCTGAGGGACAGCAACCTGGCCCCCGACTCAAAAAGGTTGCCTACCCCTGGTCTAAACTTTACGAATCCCAGAATTCCATAGCACTGATCAATGGCAGTTAAGGTGGTGTGAAATGCATTTATTCTGCAGTGTAGATGCAGCCTGAGCCTGCTTTCTACACATGACAAATCCACTGGAAAGGGTACAGCAGAAGATGTGTTGCCTTTCCTCCTGTTGTGCTCTCCTGTTACAAAGAAAACACATCAACACAAAAGATGTGTTGCCGCTCTCTCTTCTCCTTAATGTGCTTCCTCCACAATGTCTGCTGGGGAAGCCACAACAGAGTTGCTCTCTGAAAAGGAACTTTAATCTAGGGGCAAACCAATTAATCCTAGCCAAGCCCCCTTGGCATCAACAAGTTGCTGCCTCTGGGGAGAATCACCCATTTCTCTAACCTGGAATAAATAAGCTCTGATGTTTTATGCTTTAAACCTGTTTAATATTAGTGGTGGGTTGAATTAAATCACTAGCCTTTTGGCTATTTCAATGTATTCCCCAGTCTGCAATGATTCTTTATGGAACTGGTTTCCCCTATGTAAGCATTAGTTTACACTGAAAGTCCAGGTACAGAACACAACCTGTTGCTCTTCTTCTTCATCCCCAGTGTCATTCCATGTTTTACAAGTGATTCTATATTGCCTGAAGGAAACAGCAGAAGAGAATCTTGATTTTTTAAAAAAGAAAACTCAAAATAATCCTGATAGAAAAGAAGATGGGTCTCTATAACAAGGAATGCCAACTTCAATAAGTCCCACTGTGCCACTGCCTGCCCATGAGTTGATGCCAAGCTTATTATAGCCCCTGTTGACAACACCAGTTTCTCTGGGAATTATTTAGGAACTCCTGGGCCTCAGAACATGATTGTGTTATATTCAGAGTAAATGGTATTGTAAAGAGTGATTTTAAAAAAATCCATAAAAGGCATGGAAGACAAGGCATATCTTCAATGATATCTCAATATGCTAATTATATATTTTGAAATTTCTCTACACCATTTCTACCTTCAATAATAGGAAGCAATTTTTCAATGAAGGAACTTTTGAGTTCAGAAATCAACTTCTCCCTCTGCTCTCCACAATGTGTCCTTTATGGTTGATTTCATTCTATCAGAGTTACACGCAGCTCACTTGAATGTCAGGATTCCGAAGAATGCATTATTAAAATTGATGCACACCTTTATTGCTTTCTAGAAGCAAATCCTGTGTAATAAACTTAATCCACCAAGGAGATCTCGAAATCTAGACATTATGTTTGCAATCTTCTTACTCAGGCAACATAAGGTGACATATCTTTTAGGAAGTAGGAGGACAAACAAAACAAAGCCAAAGCACAATCTGAGCTACTGTTTTCTCCCCTTTCATCCTATTTCAAATCAAAATATGAGTGATATGTGCATGACATTTAACGGATATAAATGTTAGGAATGTGTTGGTCATAAGAGACATCATTTGCCACTTCATTGCTAAGAAACAAACTTTGCTTATTAGGGGAACCTCCTTAATTAAAAGTCAGTCAAGCCAAACTTGTGCTTGCTCATCTATCAAAGTTTCTGTTATAGTCCAGATGTGTTCTTAGGCTGCAGAAACATAACCATTAATTAAATGCAACACAGATTTGTATCGTGCTTGCAAATTAAGCTAAATTTCAAACATACTTTCAGTCACAGAAAATACAATATCTGAACAACACCTCTAAAATTTTCAGGAACAAGCTCATGAATAACACTCACTCATGTTAATGAAGGAACCCCACCATGATTCTGTCCCCAGAAAGAAGGATGATTGGTGAATGATGGGAAGAAAATTCAGGAAGCAAATATGGGGGAAGGAAGGGGGAATCAGAAGAAAGGATGGAACTAATGCTCCTTTCCTCATCCAACCCTTCAATTCTTTAAGCAAATGTGGCAGGGCTTTGCATTTCTTAGAAATTACACTGAAGATTATTCCATGACCAGGACAGGAGGATTGCCTGCTGCCCAAGGCATTTTCCATTTTATCATCTTCTACATAGCTAAAATATGTGACCAGGTCAGTGAGTAGCTTTTCAAAATAATATGATGACAGCATGTTGAATAATCTGCTTTGAATAATAATGTATTGAAACTTAGCTTGTTCAGTAACAAGAGCTACTTGATTTGTGACTTCTGGGATATCACAGAGCACCAGGATTTCATGAGAGGAAGCAGTATTTATGAAGCAATCTCCCTGACAAACCAGAATCTCATGTTATTAGTCTCAAAGAAGTTGTTCATTACTGTCCTTTCACAAGAGCACATTTCCAGTCATAGAAAAACAACACCAGACTATAAGAAGTTGATACTATATTGTAAATTATTCTTGAAAATACAAGACTTTGTCTTCCCATGGCTATTACTTTTTATTACCGATCATATGTCAAGGAAGCTGCCACAAAAAATGAATTTTCATTTCATGAATACAGACAGACAGAAAGACAGACAGACACAGACACACAGAGATAGCTGGACAAGTAGATAGAAAGATATTGAATGCCTAAGTAACCTAAAGGCATAACATCTCATCTCATATTAGAACCTAAGCAGGGTCAGCCCTGATTAATACTTGGATGGGGGAATGACAATGGACACCAGGTGTTGTAGGCTACATTCATAAGAAGAAACTGGAAACCTTCTTGAAGGAAAAAAATAAAAAAAATAAAATGCAACTGAGGCTTCACACTTTCCTTCCATTGATGAAACATTCACAGAGAAGCCATTTTTTGAATAACAGGATCTTCTGTTATTTAAAAAAAAACACAAAAAACCGGCTCCTCTGTGAACACTTCATCAACAGAAGGAAAGTGGAAAGCCTCAATTACATTTTAGAAGCACGACGGACGATCCCACCTTTGTGCTTCTGCAACAGTTCAGCAACGTTTTACCCACGTAAGTGCCTCCGTGTGATAAGGTCCATACTCTCCTTTCAATCGAATTACAAAGAAACTGTTTCGGTACTAAACCAATGTGTATTGACAAATAATGGCCTGGAGGAAGATGAACTTTTCTGGATTAATCTTGAATTTACTCACTTGTCCAGTTTTTCTGTTTTTCTTTTAAATTTTGTACTACATATTGTTTTAGCTCTACAGTATTTTCTTTTAACATGTGCCATGAATTGCTCTGGGTCTCACAATAGGATATAAATTAAATGGAAAAAATAAAGGTATGAAAACCCATGATTGGTTTATATTATTAATTCATATTGTATAAAGTCGTCTTTGCCCCTGTATTCTTTTATTTGTGAAATGGTTCTAAATAAATTGGTTGTGGTAGTATTATTTTTAAGAAGGCTTTTTAGATGAGCTGTTATCTTTAAATAGTAGCTTATATAGTTTTGTTTTATTGATTATGTGGGATCATATTGTCCTCAGTTTTTGTAACCTACCTTTTAAGGGGTTTCCCTAAAAATGAAATATTAATATATAGATAATGAATAACACTTAATTATTATTGTAATACCTGAGGAATAGATATTGTAATATCTGGGAATGTTCCTGCCCACAGGTAAACCACATCTCACATGGTTGTCACTTTAAATAATGAAGATTAACAATAAAGATGTAACAAGAGAACAAGAATATAATGCAATTTATTTATATCCATCTTTCAGTCTAGCTACCTACTCTGTACCAGACTACCAGAGGTGATAGGAAGTAGTTTGAAGCAAAAACATCTGTTTCTTATTGAGGAATAAATCAAAATTTATTCTACAACAGGCTTGCAATAAGATTAAACAAAACTTCATAGCCATTCATTGGTCTATGTGCCGGTAACGTTCACAAGCAAGCTATGAACAATGATATGAACTGCTTCTAACTGGTACTCTAAGTGGTATTAGCCCTTAAACCATATTCCCATATGGGTTCATTAGCCAAATAAAATGCCTCAGTTGATCTGTACAAGTAAAAATGTGTACTATTAAAAAGGTAAATGCTGCTCATCAGGACATGCCAAAGCATGTAGCTTATTTTACACTCTCATTACTGTAACACCATGCCATACTTCACTTTATAAATAAAGGCAAATCATAACAAATGAGATAAATGTCTTCAGGAAATGAATAGTACAGGCCTAAGTGTGCTGACCTTATGTGAGTGACTTATACATCCAAAGATAAATCTAGCACTGCTTAAAGATTTGCAGTCCTCATTAGATCACTCACTATGTAAAAAACAACAGCAACCACCATTATGGATTTCACTTTTTTGAAGTTCATGTCTACTTGAATTATTCTGAAGTATCAAAACTTGTTGAACATTTACACATTTATGTATTTCAACAATACGGCATTAATTTTTTTTTACTTCAATCAAAATTTAGAATGGAATGACACCCGTTTTAGTTCTTAACAAGAATAGATCTCTCACAATTCAACCACAATTCAAGAGATATATTGTCAAGCTGGAGTGTGTTCAGAGGAGGATGATCAAAATGTTGAAAGCCCTGGAAACCATGCCCTGTAAGGTGAGGCTCAGGGAGCTGAGTATGTTTAGCCTGGAGAATACAAGGTTAAGGGGTGAAATGATAGCCATGTTTAAATATTTGAAGGCATGTCATATAGAGGACGGAGCAAGCTTTTTTAAAATGTTGCTCCAGAGACCAGGACACAAAGCATTGGATTCAGACTAGAGGAAGAGATTCCACCTAAATATTAGGAAGTTCTATTCGCCAGTGGAATACAATGCCTCAGAGAGTGGTGGACTCTCTTTCTTTGGAGATTTTTAAACAGAGACTGGATACCCATCTGTCAGGATCCTTAGATTGTTTGTTCCTCCATAGCAGGAGTTTGGATTGGATGGTTCTTGTGGTCTCTTCCAACTCTATGATTCTGTGAACCTATTTTTCATTTAAGAAACCAAGTTGCATCTTGAATGGAATAATATGTATGCCTCTTAAAACCATCAGTCTGTAGTGTCCCCCCCCCCCAAATTATGATAAATAAAGCCATGTCAACCATATTGTATCATCATTACTTACACGCAAACTGTAGTTTAGCTTCCCGGCTAACAATTGTTCCAAACGAGTTTGTTGCTATGCACTGGTATGTTCCAGCATCTTGACTTTTATTGGGATTATTGATCAACAAGCTGCCTTCAACCACACTGTAGCGGTAATCCATACCAATGTCAACTATGGTTCCATTTAACTTCCACCTATAGCACAAAAGTGTCAGTTGTTGAATTCTGCTAACATTAAAGGATTTATTGGAAAAATATATTTAAAAATACAACAAAAGCATTCTCTTGTTCCTAACAAGCAGGAAATCACAATTTCCTGAATAATGAGGAAACGTGATGCAACATATAATTTGATAGGTATACATTTTGGTAGTCAGTCATACAATGGATTAAATTTGAGCCAACCTTTGTATTACTGTTTCACATTGAACAGTTGTATAGTGCCATCTGTGTCTAGGAATGAATCTAGTCCAGTTTCCAAAACGCAAGGTAAGTCTTCAAAACTCAACTCCTCACAGTTTAGATCACGTCATCCAGAATTATATATGTATTAATTTAATAATTAAAAACTACCCTTCGGTGTTATGGGGACCAGAGCTGTATAAAAAGACATGACCAATTGCCCTAGCACATGGTCACCAGAGGAAAGGTAAATACACACTAAAGAGCCAAAGATGTGCATAGAGGACATACAGAGAAGAGCCAACTTCAGGAAAAAAAAGTTTGATTTTCCTTTCTGACTTATATATTTATTTATTTTTAATTACACAATTCAACAGAGCAGATATTTTACTGATTTTTTCCTCTGGCCACGTTGTGGCCTATGGCAGTACAGTTCATATTACTTTTCTAGCATTTTTTCTTTTTCTTCTTTTTAAAAAGCAGGTTTCATTTGACTCTATCTGCATACAATTTAAGATGCTATCATTCCAGTTAGAGATCCAAATCCATGTATTAATATTATTTATATTGATTTTATTTTTTCATATTTAAAAATCTCCCACAAAACCTTAGACCAGAATGTAAAGTACTATTTTTCTAAATGTAGCTCAATGGACTTTAGAGAGTATTTTCCAGGGAATTACAGTGGAACCTCGCCTTACGCGGGGGATCTATTCCGGGCCCCCCCCCCCCCCCCGTGTAAGGCGAATTCCACCTATGCTCGAGCCCCATTATAGTGAATGGGGCTCGTGCACGTGATGGTGCAGTGTGTGTGCACGCAACATGCGTGCGCACCACTGAGAGTATTGCAGCGTGGCTTTTGCATAAACTGGAAGCCATATGGAGCAGGCGTTCTGTATATGAAAAGGGACCATTTTTCTTATCTGTGTTATTCTCTTCCCTTTTGCACCCACCCCTACGATCCTCACCAGAGTTATTTCTTTCAAGAAGAAAGGCTGGTTCTCTGTGGCCATTTTGGTTGGGTGAGTTCTTAAACTTTTTAAACTGTGAGCCACTTCTATGGGTCACTGGGGGCGGAGGTAGAAGCTTAATTTTATATAACTGCTGGCAGAGGTGTGCACCTAATGGCATGTGATTTTTTTTAATAGTCACATTGGTTTTGGAGTACAGAGGAGAAGGTGACCTGGGAGCAACATTTAAGGGTTTCTCCTTTAATTTTTCCACTTTTTCTTATTCACTTTTTTCCTTAAGGGCTTGTGTGGACTTTTGCTCAGAGGAAGTGAGTCAGAAACTTGCCTCTGGAAGGAGCTAGTAGCCAGGAGCTCTCTACATAACTAGAGTCCCAGTTGATTGAGCTTGCTAACAGAGCTTGGGAACAAAGGCCAAGCCAGCAGGGGTTCTTTACACTTGTGTTTAGCAGAGGAAACCCCTAGTCTTATTTCAGTGGCCCCTTAAGACTTTTCAGTATGAATACTGAGGAATCTGCTGCAGTCAACTGCAACACTTGTGGGAAGTTTCTCTTCTTGCCTATGGATGTGGGGAACTTCACCTGCACCAAGTGCAAGTTGGTAACCCTCATGGAAGAGAAAGTCCAGCAGCTAGAGGCCCAGGTATCTACATTTCATGACAAGGGCTGTTTGACAATGGAACACACTCCCTCAGAGAGTGGTGGAGTCTCCTTCCTTGGAGGTCTTTAAACAGGCTGGATGGCCGTGTGTCAGGGATGTTTTGACTGAGTTCCTGCATGGCAGAGGGTTGTTCTGGATGGCCCTTGTGGTCTCCTCCAACTCTGATTATATGATTCTATGATTTTATTTCATGCTTTGTTAGGTGGTAATCAGTGGCAAGTATGTGGTAATCAGTGGCCAGAACACCAAAGAATGGGAGGGAGGGAGGGAGGGAGGGAGCGAGGGAGGGGCAGGATACCTGGGGCATGATGCTTTCTGCTGCAATGTGAGCATGTGGGGGGGGGGGGGGAAGCTGCCGAGTGTATATGATGGAAAGAACAGAGGCAGAGACAAGGTCAAGAAGTGAAAGAAGATATAAGAAATAGTGATGATAATTGACAAGGATGAAGAGGGGGGTAGTGGAGACCCAGGACAAGGAAGAATGAACGAAAGAGGAAAAATTTGGACACAGAGAAGAGGGTCCTGCTTTTACTGGGTGTAAGTCTGTGGTCAGTCCCAGAGCATTATGTTCTGGAACTGGCCCTGGATTGGCTACAAAGGTGGCCAGCTGGGCCCACACAGTATTGGCATGGCTGGCTCATTCTCTGTACCAGGAGCCATGGCTACCACCTCTGTATCTGTAGGAGCATCTACGTGTACATGCTGCCTGGTGTCCTGACACTTCTCCTAAGGCTAGATTTGCTCATGCAACCAATGAGGAGAGATGGCTAGGGACTCCCTGATCACACATCTGGGGTCTACAGAAGTTCCAGGTATGTGATCAAGGGAGTCCCCTTATCTGGCCATCTCCTTTCCCTGCACTGTGCAACACAGGGAAGGGGGATGGCAGAGTGCCTAATATATGAACAGTGGGCCAACCCAAACCAGGCCTGATCCAGCTGTTGCACACCTCAAAACCCCATGCTGTCCCTGGGGTTTGTGAAAACACTGGGCTTCCTACAACTTTGTGAGTGCAAAGTCAGGTTAACAGGGAAGAGCTGTGGTATTTCACTGGAACAAGGCGAACAGACAAGACCAGCATCAGCGTGGGAATGGGGCTTTTTAATCCATATAGACAGGGCCAAGATCGCCACAACTCAATGCAGAGTTGTGCAGCTGCTAAAAAAAAAAGGAAGATGGAGGAGGTAGATGGAGGAAACACGGCACTAGAGATGTTAATGATAGTATTGATGATGAGAAAGATATTTGCCAAAATATGCGAGGAAAGGAAGACTTTGAAAGGGGTATGCTACCATGAAGAACTGGAGGAAGAAAAGGGAAGGAATGGGATGAGCAAGTGTTATTTTGGGGCCAGAAGTAGATAATGGTATATAAAAATATTTTTTCCTCTTTCACTTGTAGTTTCAAATATGTATAACTGACTTTGGGGGGTTAAGGAGGATTTCAATGCAGTATTACATAATCCAAATATAGCTCAACCATTCTTCCACCTAATCAAATTCTTTTGCTTTCATTTGATATCTCTTAATCCAAGCAGGGATTTAAAAATATTATAAACCTAGTTAAGAAATAATATATGCATGTCTCTGTGTGCCTAATTATTAACGTCAGCTTCAAAAGGTTTAACATGGACAGATGGATATATGAATCTTTGTTTACAAGACTAATATATTTAAACAGGGAAAAAAACCCAGTTCATCTATCTTCTAACAGGGACTGATGCTGCTTTTGCTGTTCCATACATCAAGCAAGAGGTAGAGGGACTTAAATAATATGGTAATCTTGGCTGGAATAGTGTGGTACTCTGATGTGGATATGAAACAGCAGTAAACCTCATAAAAAGGAAGCAGAAAGATCTACTGGTGAAGTGCACCTCTTGCCAGCACCCAATACATATGCCATTTGCACAGAGATAAAGCTCTTTGGCCAATGTGGAACAACATTTTAATGTAAGCATTGCTGCTGTTGTGTGCCTTCATTTCTGACTTTGTCAGGTGATCCTATCACTGTGTTTTCTTGGCAAATACTAGTCCACCATTCAAACCACTATGTCATGCTGGCCCTCAAGCATTGCTCAAGGGATATATTTCATCTTGGTTGTTATTTTTGTTTCTTTTCCTGTAACCAACGAATGTGTGTTTGGTGTTCTGAAAGTTTTAAAAAAATGTTTCCAATTTTATCTCAGGATGTCTTTATTTTCCTTTTGTCTTTCAGAGAGAACAGTCTGAGAAATAGAAGGAATTCATGGAAGCAATTGGGAGGAGAAGGGGACATAAAACAGGAACTTAATAGCAGTTGAGTGATGACACCCCAGAAAGGAATAAGATACTGGACAACACAGTGATTTGCATTTGTATTCCAGAGATAATGTTATTTGTTGGCTTTGTTTTTCAAAGTAGTATCTCAGGTATGAGATGTGAGATATTTAAAATGTTAGTATGGGATACCGTCAATCGAGTTGTGTGAGTGAGTCTGGCTTTCATTCCATAAGATTTTGTTTCTGTATTCTGTGTGTATTTCTTTGCAACTTTGTAACTTCACTCATTTCTTATTATAGATCAGGGAAAGTTTATCCTGGAGAAGATTTTCACACATATTGTGATTAAAGAGGACTTATCTTGAAAATAACCAGGTAATAAACAACAACAAATCATTCACAATATTTCCTCGTGCATGATTTGTTGCTGGTTATTATCTAGTTATTTCAGGGATAAGTCCTCTTTAAATGCGACATCATGTGAAAATCTTCACCATGACTGCACGACTTTCATGGATAATGACAGCTTAAAGCCCTGCTTTCCCCCATGTGCTAAAGTCCAAACTGGGACATGGAGGGGAAGGAGACATGAAATCATGGATGGAATATTTTTATCTGCATGATGGTGAAGTCTTTAGAGCAGCTAACTGGTTTAACTTTAAATGTTAGGATAGAATTAATGAAACTAAAATACTCCTCGCCCTTCATTCTGAATACAGTTAACTTAACAGACTCTTATTTTTTTTTTCTGTGTAAGCATAATGTAGCAGTATTTTTCTCACTGATTTTCTTGTCTGTGACTTCAAGTTCACAGATTTGTAGGATAACAAATACAAGAATAATCCAAATTTATGGTCATTCCACTAAAACCTATAATCTCAAGGGTTTTTTTTTTAAAAAAATCATTCAATTTATTTATAAACAACAATGCTAAAGACATTATAGCTGTGCAACAGACCTTATAGTTGGTTTAGGATTTCCTTTGACTTCACAGTTCAGTTTGACTTTCTTCTCCTCAGAATCCAGTGCAAAAACAACACTGCTTGGTTCCTGGATGAAAACTGGTCCATGCAGCGTATTATCATCTGCAATATACAGAATAATACATTTACTTGTATTTCATACAGCTGAAAAGCCAACTTACTATCACTTACAGAGAAGACATTTCACAATATGTGAAGCATCTTACTCAGTTAAAATACAGGGAGGACACAAAGATGAATTAAAGAACTTGATCCAAGAATCTCAGATACTTAAAATCACATGGAGAGAAGAGGTTATCTATTTCAGAAAGTCATTCTCCATGTGTAGATGCTGCTGGAAACATGCAAGGAAAGGGGTTCATGTAATCCTGTCCTCCATGTGTGCATTTCACAAAGTGCAATTGCATTTGGGAAAGGCTTATATCTTCTACCAATGTCACAATGCCACTAATGACAGAGGGAGCGTACCGTTGGTGCTTCTAGACCTCTCAGCGGCATTCAATACAACAGGCCATGGCACCCTCTTGGAGCACCTGAGAGAGTTAGGATTTGGAGGTACTGCATTGCAGTGGTTCCGTTCCTTCCTCTCGTGCAGGTTCCAGAGGGTGATGCTCGGGGACAGTTGCTCTTCAAAAACAGAGCTTAATTGTGGTGTCCCTCAAGGGGCCAGCCTGTCCCCGATGCTATTTAACATTTATATGAAGCTGCTGGGAGAAATCATCCGTGGATATGGAGCTGGGTGTTATCAGTATGCTGACAACACCCAAATATATTTCTCCATGTCCCGGTCATCAGCGACAACGACAAATGGCATCTCTCCCCTCAACCAGTGTCTTCAGGCAGTAATGGATTGGATGAGGGAAAACAAGCTCAAGTTGAATCCAGACAAAATGGAGGTACTTACGATAGCCCAAACCAGGTATTGGGCTGCAACCTCCAGTCCTAGAGGGGCTCACGCTCTCCTCAAAGGACTGTGTTCGCAGTCTAGGGGTGCTTCTTGATCCGTCGCTTCAAATGAGGAATCAGGTGAATGCGACGGTCAAGAGCGCCTGTTATCAGCTTCGGCTGATACACCAGCTGCGCCCTTTCCTGGAACGGGGTGACCTCAAAACCATAGTACATGTGTTGGTAACCTCAAGACTTGATTTTTGCAATGCGCTCTACATGGGGCTACCCTTGTGCCTAGTCTGGAAACTCCAGTTGGTACAGAATATGGCAGCCAGGTTGGTCACAGGAACAGCAAGGAGTGACCGTATAACACCAATACTGAAGTCACTCCACTGGCTGCCTATTAGTTTCCGGGCACAGTACAAGGTGTTGGTTATCACCTTTAAAGCCCTACATGGCTTGGGCCCAACCTATCTAAGGGATTGCCTCCTTCCATATAATCTGCCCCGTACACTCAGGTCCTCTGGGAGGAATCGACTTACTACAGCCCTTAAAGACTAGACTGATGGCAACCTCCCAGAGGACATTTTCTGCAGCCTCTCCCAACTTATGGAATGGCCTGCTGGACAAGATCCGTCAAATTACCAATCTACAGAGCTTCAAAAAAGCCATTAAGACAGATCTCTTCCAGCAGGCCTTCCCGGAATAAAATACTTGGCCATGAATAAGACTTCTCATTTATCGAACTCTGCCCATGGTTAGTATTAATTGGATTAATTGGATTTTAGCATGTTAGTTTTAATATTGTTTAATCTTTTTTTAAGGGGGGTACTATGTATATATGGGTGTATTTTAGCTTGTTGTATGCCGCTTTTATTGCCTGCCAAAAAGCGGGATAGA
Source organism: Sceloporus undulatus (assembly GCF_019175285.1). Taxonomy (NCBI): domain Eukaryota; kingdom Metazoa; phylum Chordata; class Lepidosauria; order Squamata; family Phrynosomatidae; genus Sceloporus; species Sceloporus undulatus. The sequence goes on along the minus strand of NC_056523.1, from coordinate 42,215,134 downwards.
AAAAAAATATTATTATTTATTACATATCAGGAAAGGTCCATCTGATTAATAAAAAAAAAAATTAAGGAAGCTACAAAGAAAATTTTATGAAGTAAAAGCCTTGCTCAGACTCAGAAAATACAACAATGAGAATATATAGAAAAACAAAATCTGTAAAAAAGAAATGTACTTGTAGATTAGAAGAGAAGAGTTGTCAGCATAATCCCCATTTAGCATATACAATTCAGGTTATTCTTTTCTGGAAAGTTTGCAAAGATGAGTAACTAAATGATCACATGAATGATTCCTCTTTTGTATAAATTTAGATTAAAGTAGTTAGGATTAAATAAAATTACAGTTATATAAAATGTATTGTTATTACTTTCAACACTAAAATTAACATGCACATTGTAAAGTCCTTTAACGTATAGTTGTTTTTAGAGAGAATAAAAGCATTTTCTACCTTCAGCAGTTTGACTCTTATTATTTTCCCAATTTCCTTTTGTTCTTATTTTTTGGCCTTTACCTATAAATCTAAATTTCTTTCCATCTTTCTAAACCTCTAAACTTCTCATACCAAAATTATTCATAAGTGTAATAAAAGTAACTAAACTATTATTGGTTTTTGGAATATCAGTAATATAGTACTATACACCCTTTGATTCCTAAAAGTTCTAATTGTTTCATTGTCTTTCCCCTTCATTTCCATGACTTCCAAATATGTACTGTCTTTATCCTAGCTATTAATTATCAGTTTTAAAATGCAGAAATATATATTTCCCCCATTTTTTCCTTTATGTAATTTATCAATGGTTTCCATTCCTCAATATACTTAGAGGCAATAAATTTAGAAAGATAATAATATTGGTAACAATCTGCACAGTATAGAGAAATCTTGTAGAACTCACTATTTTAGACTATTGGAACTAAGGACCACCCAAATAAATGGAACAATAATCATTTCAGGATAGACAAAATAAAGTCCTGTTTACACAACACCAAATCAATTTATGTAATTCATTACTATAAGATGTGCTAATTTAGATGGATTTAAAAGGGGATTAAACCTATTAACAGAAGATAGGTCTCTACTCCTTTTAGGCAACTTCCATTTTGGAGATGTGGCACAACCACAGCAGGCTATTGCCATGGAGTACCAAAACAGGCTTCCATTCTGGGGCACAGCCACAGTGTGAAAACTATGGATCCTTGAGAAGCAGGAATTTCTGGATATGAATCCAATGGTTTTACTTTCTTGTGACTAAGTCAAGTTCTAAAGCCATTTAGATAAAGCATTGTCAAGCTCCAAGACAGCATACTCTTGCTCTCTGCACATTCATCTAAACACCCTTCAAGTCAGTGCCAGAAATCCTATTTTTTTATCTGATAAGGGTGCAATGGTGAAAAATCTTTTTTTACCCCAAGGTCCAATGCAATTCCAGAGAAAATATTGGAAATTTCTCTATTTATACCCCATCTTTCCCCCCAAATTGAGCCTAAACAGCCAATAATGCCAATCATGGATGGCAAAAAAAAAAAAAAGAGCCAAAAGGGTAGAACCAAACTTTGTTGTTGTGTGCCTTCAAGTTGTTTCAGACTTAGGGTGACTGTAAATTTGACCCTAACTTGGGGCAAGATTTTTTCAGAGGAGCTTTACCTTTCTTCCTCTGAGACTGCGATTATGTGACTTGCTAATGAGTTTCCATGACTGAGTGGGATTTGAATCCTGGTCTCCAGAGTCATGGTCAAATGCTCAGACCACTACACCTTACTGGCTCTTGGGACAAAACTACTTGCAGGTTTTAGCTTAAAGCTCTTGTGACCAGCAACTAAATCTCCAGATAGGCATTTCAGACTTGAACAATGGAGAGAAAACATTCCAGAAGCAATCCAAATCACCAAACTTTCATAAACTTCTGAGTGCATTCTTATTGAAAGACCTATGATGAATGACCTTAGGCATGTCACACTCTCTCAGCCTCAGAGGATGGCTCTGAAGAAATTTGCAAAGAAACCCTGTGATAAGGTTGCCTTAGGGTCTCCCTAAGTCGGAAATGACTTGAAGACACACAACAACAACAAAAGTAAAAACAACAGGATGTGTTTGCCAGTTTGCAGAAATAAAAAGGATTATAGAAAAGTGCATTAAATTAATCAAGCTGGTAAATATTCCTCATAGATTACAACAAATGAAGGATCTTGCCTTTTTTACATTGTACAAAATGAGTGAGTTTCTAATAGAGTTTATTCTAATTAATGGAAAGGTTGGAAGACAGATAACATTGTTTTGACATGAAGCTTCAATAAAGAAAAAAAAGAGAAGGTAAAAATGAAGTGTATATTTTACTACTATTTTAGCAGGGCAATTTGAGTGATTACTATATAACAGTAAGTGACAAAAGGGGATATAAAGGAGAATAAACACTTAGGAAATAAGTGACAGACATTCACATTCCAGAGTAGTCTTTCAGTAATATATACAGTATATTATATACAGTAATATATAGAGTATTAAAAGCAAACAGTTTAATAAATGATAAAGATACATATTGCTGAGATATTACAGATATTGCAGATATCAATTCCTCATATCAATTGGCCAAAGCAGATATAGTTGCAGAGCTGCTGGAGCTTGAATATGGTGACATACTGGCATATTGGTGATAATGGGAAACAAAGAATGAAAAACAAGAAAAGAATGGTTGGAAGGCTCAAGGTGTTAAAATAAAATCAGAAAATTTTATGGAAACATCCATTACTGACTGATAACTGTGTAACAGATCTAAATATGCCAATGTTGTTTCATCTCTCATTTTGCTATGACTTTCAGAAGGAAATGTCAGTGAAGAAATAATTCTTGAATTACTAAAGCGTAAGTGCAACACAACTGGTTCTCTATGCTCTCTACTGGCTCTTTTTCTGCAGTATTTTCATAATGAAATAACTCCTTATTCCACACAATTATAAGGATGGTTGCTCAGAGATAAGCCCATCATATTTGATAGAACTTTCCCAAACAAATGCATAAAACCTTACCAAGTAATTCTAACTCCCTTAGGAGGCTATTCAAAAGAGGTTGGCAAGCAGCACAGAAAGATTTTTTTCCTGTCCCACAGTTATTTAAAAAAGAAAAAGAAGATGGACTCATATCATGTACATCAACATTCTTGGCTCTATGGATTGTACCCTGATGTCAAACTTTACTTTGCTGGAGTTTTTTATGGAAAACTCCATAAAAAATGGAAAATGCTACCAAGTCAAAACTATTTTAAAGATGACTACCATCAGTCATCAGATCTGTGATTAATTCCCAGTAAAGGTATCCTACCAGACTATATCTCAGTTAATTGGGAATGCCCTATGTGACTGACCTTCTCTGAGTTGTTTCTTTATAGATGGCATACTAACATTTGTAGTACCAACATTTGTAACCGCTGCACTTGGATGACGTATGAAGAGGTAGACTGTATCATACAGAATAGTACGTAGTGTGAATTATCTAGGAATCTAACTTCTGGCATGTCAGTGCCAATTCTTTAAATTAACTACAGAAACAGTGGAACCAATTTCAAGACTTCTCTGCCATATATCATCCTGCGACCATCATGAGTGACTAGGAAGGCAATCGCTCATAACAATTCTAGGATTCAAAAACCTATAAAGGTCTTAGTTATAGGAAGTCAATTAACTTGTGTCAAACACATAAACAGCATGTGGGGGAGAGGGAATCACATCAAAAACACTTGACTGAAGTTCAGTAGATCAGGTCATTGTCTCCATATTAAAATGCTAGCAACAGACACCTTTTAATAGTTGCCTTTTAAACAAAGAAGATCTTTTCTCTCAGGAAGACAAAAAGAAACCATTAAAATTATTACTTGGTCTGAAAAAAATAAATTACATGGGCTAAAGAAAATGAGAAAATCTGGGAGCAGCTGTTAGCAGAAAAGGAAAAGGAAAGGATGAAGTGGGAGAAATGACAACAATGCACCATTAGCATTATTTAACTGGTTATTCTTTTCCTTGTTTCCCCAGCCCATTTAATTACTACCACTGTGTAGTCAAGATAACCAAGTTCATAATCAGTTTAGTCGGCAGCCCATACACTCCTTTTGCTAGAAAATTGCTGGTGTATTATTCTATTCAGTTGGGGTGTGTGTGTTAAACTCTCAGATGGTGCAAATCAGAAATAATACAATAGCCATACACTGTGTGCACCTGTTGGCCATCTGGAGCAAAGAACTCAAAACATTCAGCTATGAATGCATGAGATAAAATTGGTCTTTGGATCCCATAAAGAGAGAGGATGGTAAGACGTGCAATTGTGTGTGTTTTAGTTTCTTAAAAATTGAATTTGGCAACTATAAAATGAACTCACAACATTTAAAGAAACCCAAAAAGGGGAAAAAAATTATGCAGCTGTCCATGAAATGGCCCAAAGTATGCAATGCTGTGCTATTTTTTTTCAGGGCAAAATACAATGTGGTTTTTAAGTTAAAAAAAAAACCAAGCATATTTATGTAATAGTAGGTTTAAAATATTTAAACTTCACCGAAATGACATTTTTCTCAGTTCTTCTGATAATTATAGGATTTTCTTTAAAATCAATTTTTACAAGAATACACATATCTATACTAAATAATGTTCAAATATATAGCCATTTCAGTAAATTACTTTGTCAGCTCATGTCAGACTACTACAGAGCTGAAAGGAGCCCCAAGGGTTAGTTAGTTCAACTCCTTGTCATTAATACAGCAAATCAACCTGAAAAGCAAGCCTGGTAAATGAACCTCTGCGTAAAAAACTCCAGCAAAGTAAAGTTAACTACCTTCCAAGGTAGTCTGGTTTCAGTGTTGAACAGTTTTTAACTCCAGGAAGTTCTAGTATTCATTCATAATCTTCTAATTTGTAATTTGAATCTATTATCATATGGACCATGGAACATCTCAATCCATATGCCCCATGGTCCATATGATATCTCTGTCTTCTAATGGACCAGTACTACACTTTCCCATGGCAGGGTCAACCTTGCAGGTTTATGACACAATCAATGGGAACACTAACCAGTAAAATATGGCGATCTCCCCTAGAGTATCTTTTCTCCACAAAGGTGAACCATCAGATGGGGCAGAGATTTTGAGCTGAGATATTGCTAGAAGCTGAAAATGTAAGTAGCTTATTGAACTGAATTCTCTCAAGCACAGACATTTTGTCACTGAAATACAAGGGAATGGGGGGGAAAAGAGATGATGACATAGAATAGATCTTTCTTACAAAGCAGCCTTCCTTAACATGAGAACACTTCCAAATGTAATATTTTGTATGTTTTTAACTGTATGGTGTTTTTTTAATGTTGTAAGCAGCCCTGAATCCCAGCCTTGGGAGAAGGGTGGGGAATAATAATAATAATAATAATAAATGGATTGCAATTACCAGAATTCACTAGCCATCTGTGGATAAAAAATCTTCACATAAAAATTGCAATAGGTTTCCCATATTTCACTCAGTCAAAACCTTCAGAAGGACCTACAATACACTGCAACTGAGCCTTCTAATATTAAGTAAGCAGGTGAACCATTTCTGCTGTAACTCTTCGTTAGATGTGCTGATTGATATTGTTAGCAAAATGAAACTTCATTTATTTTAATTGAAAGTTATGGCCAATTTGAGAGGAGACCTAATTGAATATTTCTCACTGTGGGGAAAAGCTAACAACTAAACTGAAGATTTTTGGATTCTATCCAGTCCACACCATTTTTAAAAAAAAAAATGCCCTTGTTTTCTGCTCAGGGAATTCATGCTATCTACAATTTATAATACAACTGGAAAGGTATAGCAAACTGATACTTGGTATTTTTGTAAGATAAAAACGTACCATGTGAAGAACTAAAAGCACACATAGATAGGACAGCTTGAAGGGCACCACTGATTAAAAATACATATTACACCCTGAGATTGTCAGCTATATTAAATCTTCCAAAACAGAATGGGGTGTAGGATCTAAAACTGCAATCATATGCATATTTTTAGGAGAGCAAGACGTGAAATAACTGGGAATCCTGAGTAAACGTTCATTCTTCCAGCTCTCTGTTATCACATTCCAAAATATTTTAAACACATCAAATATGGAAAGAAAAAAATATGCTTGCTATAGTTGTGAATCTTCAAGGACATCTTATCTTTCATTAATGTCCAGGAGAAGAAACAAAGAGGGAAGCATTCTCCATGAAAACATAATTGGTTTACAAATTTAGGGTAGGGAAATAATAAAAGAACGACATGAAGAATCTTTGAAAATAATTGCAGCTTAATTGTTTCAAGCTACTTAATGTTACTTGAACTTTAATTAGCTTTCTAGTCTTTTCAAGTTTAGCTTCATGACAGGGAGTGACCAACAAAATCAGATTTTCTTCTTTAGGAGTTGTTATGTTGAGATAAAACAACTCTTGATGAACCTCTCACCTTCACACAGCAGTTAAAGGAATCTCAAATGGAAAAAGGTGTGGGACCTAGTAAAACATAAGCTGTCATGTTACAGAGAAGGTCAACAAGATATCACTTGATTTTTGTGAAGTGGTGGAGTTAGAAAAAGGAGGTGCTATATGATGCTAGTATTCTGTTCTTTAGCACAATAAAGAGAGATTTTGCCCAGTGATCCTAATTCAGCCCCTGGATGTTCCCCATAGGGCCTATGGAGAGTATGGCGGTATTCCCTGCTCAGTGGTGGCTGGTGGCTTCCATGCTACTGGGGTGGTTTTTATCTGAATTTTTAAGAAACTATAGAAAGTCCTGACTCTATTTTGGGCATACAGTTCAGTTCCTTAGATATCTTCTTTAAAATCTGAATGTGAACACAAATTGAATTATAAACTACTAAATGCCATTCGTTTGCTCCTTTAAGCCCCTTCCCAACCCACACACCTCCAGTGCAGAGAGATTGTCCTATGTGCCGCTAGCCTTCCTAAATGAGAGGGTGAGCAATATGCACTGGGATCTCGCTGTTATATCCTATCATATATAACACTGGGATTCCCAACCCCACCCCGCCACAATTTCTATTCCTTACTTGGAAGGCCAGTGGCAATGGTGGGGATCCTTGCCACTATTTCTGATCAATATTTGGCAATAAGGGTAGGATACACATTGCTTGACACATATTCTTTCCCACTGGGGGTGGAAAAAGAAACTCTTGTCCAGGTGCCAGCTGCAGTGATGAGGCGGGAATTTAGCTTCACTTGTGATTCTCCATCAAACATGAAGAAAGGAAATCAAAGCCAATCAAGCCATATTCAAAAATTCATTCACCTTCCGAACAGCATGTTTTAAAAAAGGAGGACCTGATCTCTACCCAGCAGGATGGAGCAATCTTTTATCAACCCTGCAAGTCTCTCATGTAGAAAAATCTGTATTTCCAGGGTACACAGCAAATTCACTCATCCTTCCCCTTGTCAAGAGATTTTACTCTGAGGGAAGTGGAGGTAATATTGATGCTGTCCCTGCTCTACTAAATATCCACATGAGATGAAGTTTAGGTTCCATGGGAAAGCATTAAAATATGTCATTCTTCATCAGCAGTCTTAAGTAGTGACACCTTAAGAAAGTGGTCATCACTTTACTCTTCTGTATGAATGAATTAGATCCGAGGCTGCTGGTAATCATGCAGGGCAATGGTTCTGGGAATTATTTCTGGAGGACTCCTGTAGAAAAATCTCTCATTCCATTGGGGAAAGTAGATTTTGGGGAAGGTGAACTTAGACTGTTTTAGCTAGTCTCTAGACTAGTCATAAAAAGCCCCACTTTACCATTGTGATTATTTTAAAATGTGTTGTAATTAATACTTAATAATTTAGTTACTAACTGTTGAAGGAATTTTCCTAAATTATGCTTGGGAAAACAACTTGGTTTTGCAGAGCTGTACTTATTTTTGTCTAGACTTTGATATGCCATTCATAAGGAAACATAAATGCATCCCGTTTATTTTTTAAAAAAGCATCTGCTGCTCCTGCTAGTGCAAGAAAAATATGTCAGGTTAAACCAGATTGCTGAAATGAAAGAATTCAACAAATAATCTGAACTAGTCCTTGAAGCAGGTGTCATGTTACCTTTAAAAGGAATTGGTGTAGGAATTGGAATGAATCCAAGGAATGGACAAGTGAATTGTAACCTTTCTCCCATGTTAATCCATGTTAATCTCTTTTATTTAAACTGTCCTCATCTTCAAGGGAAGGCAACAGCAAAAACCCCTCTTAACAAATCTTGGCAACAAAACCCTGTGATCATTTTTCCTTAGGGTGACCCTAAGTCAGAAACGACTTGAAGGCACACAACAACAATCTCACAGATTTGCTCTGTGGACACAACAACAAATGTTCCTTTACAGGAGAACTAAACCAGTAGAAACAGGGGGCTAGAGAGTTCAAGTATTATCCTTTTTCTTCAATGGTTGATTCCTCTTGTACATTTCCTTATGCTAGGTCTTAACAGGTTCCATCACACTTAATTTCTTAACTCTCTGTTTCTTTCAATCTTATTCTAGTTTGAATCTTTGATTTCAAAATTCTACTTATTTTCTCCACCTCGATTCTGCTTGCCTCAGCTATACAGAGTACAGCTGCATCTGCACTGTAAAAATAAATCTGGGATTTGTAGTTTTATGAGATGTTTAGCCTTCCCTGTCAGAGAGTTCTTGCGCCACAACAAACTATGGCGCGTTACAGAGCACCGAAAAGCGGCGCTCTCCCTGCGCCGTCATTAGCTGCGCCGAGAAGCCCCAGCGGCCAGACCGCGAGGTTTCCCGGCGCAACTAAAAAGAAGCACCGAAATGGTGCTTCTTCTTGTGCCCTGGATGTGACGCTGTGAGGCGCGCACTCACAGCGTCATATCCAGGGCACGACGTGCGGACGCTATGCTTCCGGCACGTAATAATGGTGGCACCCATGTATATAGGGCGCTGCCATTATTATGCCCCCATCATGTGCTAGGAGTGAGGCTGGTGTGGACGCTAGGTTGTCGGCCAACCCCTAGCATGTGACGAGGGCGCCGGAAGGGCCTGTCTGTAACGCGCCTATGAATCCCAGAATCCTATAGCCTTGAGACATGGCAGTCAGTGTTCTCAGACAGCATTATTTCCGCAGTGCTGATACAGCCTCTCTGCTAATCTCTGTTACAAGGTCTAAACCTGAATTTAGAGTCTAAAACACACTGCCGAAATAATCCAGTTTGTGACCGCTTTAACTGCCCTGGCTCAATGCCAGGAAATATTGGGAACTGTAGTTTTGTGAGACATTTAGCCTTCTCTGTCAGACAGCTCTAATGCCACAATAAACTACAATTCTCAGGATGCCCTAGCACTGAGGCTGGGCAGTTAAAGTGGTTTCAAACAGGATTATTTTGGCAGTGTATCTTGGACCTAGGCCTTCTCTAAACCAGTGTTATCGAACGTGGTGGCCCGTGAAATGCTGCTTGTCCACAAGCTTTTTGGCTGATAGTGCCTACTGAATTCCCAGGAAAGAAAACAAATGTAACCAAACAATTGAAGCCAAATATGGTACCAGCCACTGGCACAATGATTTTTTTTTTTTTGCCAATTCCCCAATGAGATAGATTGGGAGGCACTGTTCTCAACTATAAGACAACAGCCCAGTAGCCTTATGACTATCTGGGTTCTCTCTTATAGAATCGTAGAACCAGTGAATTCAATCTATCGTCTATGAGATGGCCATCCAACCTGTTTAAAGACCTCCAAAGAAAGAGAGTCAGCCCTCATGTGATGGGATGGGAAGAGCTATGTGACCTCAGAGGCAGAGCTAAATACTCTGGGTTGTATTCTTTTGTTGGTCTGACTATACTCAGATTCACTGAATCAACTGGATTTATATAAATATTGTTTCATCATTGAACATTTGATTCAGTGAGTCTACTGTAGTTGGGACTATCTAAACAAGCAGGCCAGTTTACCATGTTTAGGGTAAATAATAACAGAACATAGATTGCACAGTATAAATAGCTCTGCCTAGGAAAGAAACAAAACAGAGCTTCACTTTATCCTGTAAAATAATAATAATAATAATAATAATAATAATAATAATAATTTTAGCCCATTTCTCCCTGCAGATCGAGGCAGGTTACAGTAAAAAATAGTAAAATACACAATACATAATTTTCTGTTGTTGTTGTTGTGTGCCTTCAAGTCATTTCAGACTTTGTTTAATCTAGATTGGAGAAAAAAAATACAAGTATGACATGAATCAAGTATACTAAGATACATATTAAGCAAGATAATAAAATCCAATTCTTTTTTCCATTTACTCCTGTCACTTACATTAGTTTCCAGGTCATTCACTTAGAAGAATGCATCAGACTGATTATTTACAACCTTTTTCTATATCCAGCAAAAGCATCAATTTACCTACGGAATTACTGGTGACTATCTGCTCATTTGCAAATATTTGTTCATCAAATCCCCTGCCTAAATTCTTTTTTAAATAGTCTGGTAGAAAGTTGGTGATTACTTCTGACAGTGTATAAATGTAGAAAACAAAACATTCACACTGTCCCCAAAGTTATTCTTGGAACAGATATTCTTGGAGGGTGAACTTTTTGGCAACTGAACGGCTGCTAGGAGTGTTGTACATTTTTACTGATCTTGCTTGCTTTTAATTTGCTTGTGTTGTAATATGATAATTGTTCCACAAACTAAAGTAAAATAAATCACTAAAGTAAAATTAAATAAATTGTTTATAATGAATAAAAAGTAATAAATATATACTTTGTATAAAGGTGGGTCCATGCCACTTTTTTCCATTTTGAAAAATCTTGATAATGCAAAACTTATTCATCCTAGTGATTTTCTCCTCTGTACTTGACAATTTGTTGGCAAATGTGTACGTGTGCTGCTGTTATATTCTGTATTTAGTTGTTTACTACTGTTTTTTCTAGAGTAAGAGAGTATCTCTGCTCAACTGTTTATCTGTTTCTGCCATAGTCCCTACACTATGAAACTTGCACCCATGAAACTGGGAGCACTCCACAGGGTGCAGCTAAGGATTGCTTTGTTCATTAAAACAAAGTGACAGCTTTTAATTAACTAAAATTTTCTCTGTAACTTATAGGACTACATAGATTTGTTAGGTATCATTCTCTCATTGACTTGCTATGTGACAGACACCATAATCCTTCAGAGTAAGAGTTCTCTTGAGAAGTGAGTGCTCTACTCTGCATTTACACATCAGAATGGAAAGATGTCTTTATCTACATCACTCATGTGTACGATTCTAGGATATTTCCATTATTACCACACCACGTCTAGCCATCTTGAATGCCTGATGAGGAAAATGGTGGCAGCAGCACCTCTTTGGCACTTCCCCTCAAATGAGCACTGAGAGAGTAGAGGAGGTTGATGCTTCTTTTAGGTTCTCCTGGGATGGACTAAGCTCTCACCTTTTGCCACTCTACTCAGAGAAGGGAACGGTTCCTTTTTTTTTAAAATGAGAGTTAATGCTCTATCTTAACTCTTGCCTTTACATCCTTTTTGACATCTGCACATTTTTTTGCCACGCCCATGCTGGATCATCTCCCGCACACATTGCACAGCCCCCATTTACCATAGTTCCTTCCTCCACCATCCAGCCTTTAGGGTGAGCTCAAATAGTTACTTGTGCCAGATTTTTGTAAGTTCTTTGGCACTTGCTTTATCCTTTATATCCCTTTGTTACAAGTCCCTATGTTTTGTCCTCGAGTTACCAAAGAGTCATATCAAAATCCATAATTTTGTCCCGCAAACCTGCCCTTGACAGAATTAAAATACAGTAATAAAATAGGAATAAATGTCCATGAAATATGTACACATGCTCTTGCAGGTTTTTTTTAATATAAAATGGAAAAATTGAGAAGCTGGGGAAAATCAAAATTAACAAGTCCACCCCTACCTGATGAATACATTTGTACAGTAGGTTGTGCGCAAAATCTGCAGAAATTTGTAGTGTGTTGCAAATTTCTGCTAACCAACAGAGCCATATTTCTTTGTGGCTGTTGAATATTCAAACATCACTATTTTAAAGTGCAATGAGAGTTCATGAAAGCAAAACATAACATTAAGGAGAATATATCACTGACTTAGTATATTCTGTTCGGACACTGCAGGTTTGTAACCTCAGCTACAAATTTACTTTCCTATTTTCCTTGAAGATTGTAATAGGACAACCATTAAGCAACTATACTGACATTTTATCTGATCTACTTGTCAAAACAGAAGTGTCCTCCTGTGCTTCACCTCACAATTAGAGAAGCACATTGCATCGATTTATTGACTTGAGTCTTTTATTTATATGCACACTGTTTCGTTTCCAAATTTGTCTGCAGCTACAGGAGGCCAGTCTTTATAAAGTGATTCCTGCAGATGCAGCAATTGAAAGCCAAATAAAAATGTTATAATAGTGTTGGTGCACATGAATAGCTATTTCACTTTGCCACCAAATTAACAGCCATAATAAACACTTGTCTGTCTCCTTTTGAACAATATCCTTTTGATGTGATGATGCTTCTGGATAGGCTATTTGCTTGGACACAGCATTTTAATCTCTGTATTCTGATATGGCTACGATTGAGTGTAATAGTAAAATGATAAAATAAAGCTCTTATATATACCCACACTTTAATTTCTGAGCAGTAGACTTCTAACTGAAGTGTCAGAATGAGAGAATTGATGTCTCTCATGTGAATTAAGTTCCGGAAGGAGAAAAGGAGCAGCCCCTCAACTTCCATAGCTCATGTTTAATGAAGTCACATTGATATCTTTGGGAGACTCACAAATGCTATTCATGGGAAAATGTGGGGAGTAGCATTTTGCCTTAGTCACTGAGATCATGTCAAGAAAAAGTTAAAGACCGTTTAACACAGTGATTCCCAAATTTAGGTCCTCCAGGTGTTTTGAACTTCAGTTTCCAGAACTCCTGATTGTTGGCCAAGCTTGCTGGGACTTCTGGGAGATGAACTTCAAAACACTTGGAGGACCTGCTTTAACAGAATTGGGAATATTCTTCTTTAGGAATAGGGTACTGGAATTATGTAAAGCAGGGATGGACAACTGTGGGAGCTCTATGGGCCACTTTTATGCTCTGGGACACTCCAGCGGACCATATGGACAACAAAAAATTAAACAGCAAAACCCCCAAAGTGTCTAGAAATCTACTTCTGGCTCTCAAAAAGTTTTATTATTTTGAAACCATTAAATTATGCATGGATACTTTGCCACCTATTTAAAAGGTAAACTGTTGCATCCTGACCCGTCCAGGAAGAGATGCTCACCCTCTTTTTTTGGCCACAAAAAGGTTGGTACAGGGATTTTGGAGATGTTGAGGGCCACAGAAACATCTGTACACATGAGACTCCAGGGTGACAATTTGTTCACTCCAAAGTAGAGGCTAATTTAGAAAAGGATAAGATCAGAGCAAGTGACATTTCATGTACTACAATGTGACCAACAACAGAAATCATGGTAATGTTCAGTTTTGCACACATACCCTGGGCAATGCATCTTTGACCCAATGTATAATTTATAAATTGAGATCATGTTCAGTATTCACCAAAATCACCATCCATGGAGCTACATCAATTATTTTAAGAATGAGACACATTCTAAAAACTGGGATTCCTGCCCGTCCTCCATTCCTGGGACTAATAACAATCTAATAATTTTGTAATTTACAATTATATTAGAAACCATGCCCTTTGCATTGAGAGAACTCAGAGAAATGACCAATTTTTGCATCTTTCTTCATGTCCCAGATCATATATGATGAATAGGTTTAAAAAAAAAAGTCTTCAAAAAGATACTCTCTGATCTTAGTGGATACAGACAAAGGAAATAGACCAGAGAGAACGCAGCAAAGCTTTTTGTATATAAATCAATGACAATGACCTATTTTCACCAGAACATATTTATGGATCATTGTTTTTTTAAAAGGAAAGAATAATGGTCTGTCTCTACCATATTTCTTAGAAATATGGTATGGCAAAGTTGGCAGAGCCTTTAATTCACCAACTAGAGGCTGCCTTTAATTAACTGTGGAGCTATTAACTGCACTGTATGATTAATAACTGCACTATTTCATAGACCTTAAGTGATAAAAAAAATAACTCCAGGAATGTCCCACCAAATGAAAGAGGATGGCTCTCAACAAGTGCTCCCTTTTTCCTTCTCTGATCCTCTTCCATACTCAGATTCAGTGTAGTTTCTTACTTTTTTCTTTCTTCATTAAAAAATTCATTCATTTGTTATATTTACATTTGTATCACTTATTCAATCCTCACATTTTCTAATATAGAAATTTATTCTAAGTTGTATCTCCTTTTCCATGGTTTATTAAATCACAGCTTTCTGTTATGTCCAGACTGAGAAAACAGTTGAAGAGCTCCTTAAAGACCATAGCTTTAAAGCTGGACCATGAAGCAGCATTAGAAAACCTCAATAATATAGTTTTCAAAATATATTATCTTTCTTAAAAAGTTATCAGTAAAGACCCCCCAAAAAGTTGGAAATTCATGTGGGGAATGGCAGTACCTCAAATTTGTTTATTTCTTTATTTTTCTTTATTTTATTTATATGCCACCTTTCTGGCTCACAGCTGGAAACCAATTAAAAAATCATCAGTGCAATCTTAAGAAAAACAATTAAAATAGTCACAACTAAAACAATATAAAATCATTTATAAACATACAAAAGTTTAATAAAAAATAAAAATAAATGTAAAGGGATTCATGTACATTTACAGCGCTATACTGTATAAATAAAGGATAATAATAATAATAATAATAATAATAATAATAATAATAATAATAATAAT